>NC_073307.1:84180805-84550805 GCF_027595985.1 Sorex araneus
TCCAAAAGGCTGGACCAGTTGGCATTCCTACCAACAATGAAAGAGAGTCCCTTTCTCCCACATCAGCACCAGCACCGGTTGCTCTTGTTCTTTTTGATGTCTGCCAGACTCTGGTGTGAGATGATATCTCATTGTTGTTTTGATTTGCATCTCCCTGATGATTAGCAATGTAGAGCATTTTTTCATGCTCTTGGCCATTGGTATTTCTTATTTGAGAAAGCTTCTGTTCGTTTTTTCTTCCCATTTTTTGATGGGGTTGGAGGTTTTTCCCTTGTACATATACATATAGAAAACATAGTGTATGTATCCTGGATATTAACCCCTTATCTGGTGCATATTGGGTATTTTTTCCCATTCCAAAGATTTTCTCTGTATTTGTTTACTGTTTCTTTTGAGGTGCAGAAGCTTCTTAGTTTCATTATTCTATTAAAGAACGAGCTTCTGATTTCACTGGCTCTTGGCATTTCTTTCTTGATTTCTAGACATTGATCTCTGCCCTAATATATATTATTTTCTGCCTTGTATTCCCTTTGGAATTTGTTTATTTCTTTCCTTTTTTCTTTTTCTTTCTTTCTTTCTTTCTTTCTTTCTTTCTTTCTTTCTTTCTTTCTTGCTTGCTTGCTTGCTTGCTTGCTTGCTTGCTTGCTTGCTTGCTTTCTTCCTTGTTTGCTTCCTTTTTGGGTCAGACCCAGTGATATTCAGCTGGCTCTGCACTCAGGAATTACTCCTGGTGGTGCTTGGGGATCTATAGGATGGCAGGGATTGAACCCGGGTCAGCCACCTGCAAGGCAGAGAACCTCCCTGATGTACTATTGTTCTAGTCCCAGTTCCTCTCTTTAAATTTGAAAAGTCTTAGAACTTGTTGTGGGAGTTACCTGCACTGAGGACACACTTTGTTTCCTCACCCACCTTAAAGTGTGTGCGAGGTAGTGCAAGAATCATGTGACACGAACATGCCAACTGGGTAATGGACATTGGCATGTTCGATAGACTTGGGTGTGGACAGGGTGACTTCCAAGGGTCAACAAGGTCCCGGGACAGAGGACAGGGTTGGGGGAGTTTTGAATGAGGAAGGGCAAGGCCACTGAGGTTTGTCTGTCTTCTGACTTGTGGGATGGAGAGGCCCCGTCTGGTCAGTGCACCTGGGCTAGGAGAGTTCACTGCTGGCTGGCAGGCAGAGCTGTTCATCAGGACGGGGCTGGTAGAAGCTCAGGGCTCCAGGATGGAGGTGGAGTTTGTCTCTCTCTAGCTGCAGGAGGTGGGGGAGAACTTAATTTTTCATTTCTAAAATTTCCTGTCCTTTTTCTGAGGTAGCACCGTGGGTAGGGCGCTCACCTTGCATGACCCTGACCCAGTTGTGATCAGTGGCATCCCACATGGTCCCCAAGCACTGCCAGGAGTCATTTCTGAGCACAGAGCCAGGAATTTCCTCAGCATTGCCGGGTGTGACCCCCAACCAAAAATTACACGGCGGTTTTCCTCTATGTTTTCTATTTCTCTGCTGAGGTTTTCAATTTCTAGGTTTGCTGAATTGTTGGGGCATTTTGTGTACTTACTATTTTAAAGATTTTTGAAAACATAGGTACGCTTATTTTGATGTTGCAGACTTTGATATTTAGTTCACTTTCCCCCAAAGACTTGAGATATTCCTGGCTATGATGCCAAGTATTTTTATGTTTTAAACTAGTTTTATAATTCTGTAAATTACCAAGTGGTGCATAATACAGTTGTTTCAGACATTAAACATTCCAACGCCGATTCCACCACTCTGTATGGTGTGCCTTTCCCTCCACCAAGGTCCTCAGTTTCCCACCCACCACTCCAGCTTGCACCCTTGCAGGCACAATCAAATCTACTTCCTATTGCTTGTTACAACACAAAAGCAAATGAAATGATCAGAACTAAGATCAAGAAAAGCCCATTTGTGACCATTGTTAGAGCTCACGATGATGTTGCTAAAGTCATATCTGGAGATCTCCGCTGCTGGTTAGTGCCCCTGAAGGCTTCTGTGTCATTGTTTCGGCTTGTTGGAGCTGCATGGTCTTCTCTGCGACTTCCTAGCAGATTTGCTGTGATCCCATTGGGCTGACAGTACTAAGAAATGACACAGCCACACGACCCGTGAGTTATCCATCTGGACCAGTTTGGTGGCTTGGCAGTTCGAAGAGGTTCCGTTGTGGAGCGGGCCCTTTCTTATGTGGGAGGGTGCCATGGGTGGCCGTGGGCTGCTGTGCCGTCAGGAGGAAAGGGGAATCTGCCCACCCCATTCTGAGACGGACCTGGAGTTATCAGCCTGGACCAGTCTTCCTGGAAGAATCAGTGCTATCATGTTCCCTTGTTGCTGTGTCTCTGGGCCATTTCTCTGCCAGCTAAGATGGCAGGCGTGGGAGGTGACTGCTGGGATTGATGGTAACTGGGGAGTGGGAACTCTAGGGTGTATCAAGCAACTTTAGATTGTATCCTGGGCATTGGGATATTTCTTTATGTGTTTCTGTGTTTCCCCTACAAGAAACTGTTATTTTGACTTTAATAGGAGAGTCACCAAGGTACTTTTGGGCAACTAGTTTTCCTTGACTCTGTGTGTACTATGATTTGACAAGTCTTAATTATTTCTTTGCTCATTTGATATTGCTCATATCCAGTCTAGGACATGAGCTATTATCTATTCCGCAGCCAGTTTTTTTAAAATTTTTCAAATTTTATTGAATCACCATGAGATAGTTACAAGCTTTCATGTTTGGCTTACAATCTCACAATGATCAAACACCCATCCCTCCACCACTGCACATTCCCCACCACCAATATCCCGGCTATACTCCCCCTTTCCCACCCTCCCCCTGCCTCTAAGGCAGACAATATTCCCCATACTCTCTCTCTCTCTCGACTTTGGGGCATTATAGCTTGCAACACAGACCCTGAGAGGTCATCATGTTGGGTCCATTATCTACTTTTGGCACGCATCTCCCATCCCAACTGTTTCCTCCAGCCATCATTTTCTTAGTGATCCCTTTTCTATTCCATCTGCCTTTTCTTTTCTGCTCATGAAGCAGTTATCCAGCTATGGGTCAATCCCCCTGGCCCTTGTATCTACCGTCCTTGGGTGTCAGCCTCATGTGATGCTACCCTACACTCAACAAATGAGTGCAATCCCTCTATTTCTGTGCCTCTCTTTCCGACTCATTTCACTTAGCATGATACTCTCCATGTTTATCCATTTATAAGTAAATTTCACGACTTCATCTCTCCTAACAGTTGCATAGTATTCTATTGTGTAGATGTACCAAAGTTTCTTTAACCAGTCATCTGTTTTAGGGCACTCGGGTTGCTTCCAGATTTTGGCTATTGTGAACAGTGCTGCAGTGAATATATAGGTACAGATGTCATTTCTACTGTGCTCTTTTGCATCCTTGGGATATATTTCCAGAAGTGGTTTTGCGGGGCCATATGGAAGGTCAATTTTTAGTTTTTGAAGGACTGTCCATCTTGTTTTCCAGAAAGGTTGGACCAGTCGGCATTCCCACCAACAGTGAAGGAGCGTCCCTTTTTCCCCACATCCACGGCAGCACTGGTTGCTTTTGTTCTTTTGAATGTGTGCCAGTCTCTGTGGTGTGAGATGATATCTCATTGTTGTTTTGATTTGCATCTCTCTGATGACTAGCAATGTGGAGCATTTTTTCATGTGCCTTTGGGACATTTGTATTTCTTTTTTTGAGAAACTTCTGTTCATTTCTTCTCCCTATTTTTTGATGGGGTTGGAGGTTTTTTTGTTATACAATTCTACAAGCATCTTATATATCCTGGATATTAATCCCTTATCAGATGGGTATTGGGTAAATATTCTTTCCCATTCTGTGGGCTCTTTGTGTATTTTGGTCACTCTGCAGCCAGTTTTCAATGTCCCATAGCACTGATGCATGGGATAAACTCAGGAGTTTATAAACAGTCAATTTCCTAAGTACCTCCCTCTCTGGGACTCCCTGGTTTCCCAGTCCCGGGACATCCCAGTGTCAATCACATGAAGAGAATTTGGGCACTAGGAAGCCCTCCAAATGACTGCAACCAAAATTATGGCAAAGAGAGGAAATAAGCCAGTGGGGGTCTCCCCAGAATCTTGGGCCATGGGTCTTCCAAGTGCAGGGATTCTCTTTCTTTTTCTCCCTCAAGGTTTTTGGGTCCTTGAGGCTCCCACTGGGGCACGCTCAGAATTGTGGCATGGGAGCACACATGGAAGAAAAAGAAAATAGGATTTTTCTCACCACTCTCTTTGAGCATCTGTGTTTCTGAACGTCACCACAAGGCCTCTTTCCTTTGGAGCACTCTCGGCCAAGGGCCTGTTTCCCTTGATTGCTCGTCTTGAAGCCGGTGTACAGACTGGGCAGAGCAATGAGATGGAAAGCTCTGGCCCTAGGTTATCCCGAGTAATGGCTGCCGAGGTGTCAGCACCGGCTCCATTCTTGGTCCCTGGGAAGTGGTATCTATTTCATGGCAGCCTAGTCATGCATTTTAAACTGTTTCTTGGGGGCTGGAGTGACAGTCCAGTGGGGAGGATTCTGGCTTAGCATGTGGCCAACCCAGCCAAGAGCACCACTGGGTGTTGCCCCAAAACCAAAAAAAATTTTTTTTTGCATTTACAATCAAACATGTAAAGGTATTAATGAAGAGGTTTATGGTCAAATCAAGAACCATTCTGGTCATCATTTATGTGATAACAGCTTGCTTATAAAAAAAAAAAAAACAGGACCCTAACAGTCCCAAGATCAGATTTCCAGTCTCTCACTGTTTTCATGAAATTTTGTCTGGCTCTCAGTTGTGTTTGTGTAACTCCCGGCTCTGTGCTCAGGGCTCACTCCTGACGGTGCTCAGGGAACCCTGTGCGGTGCTGAGATGGAACCAGTGTCCGTCACACGCAAGGCGAGCACCTTACTTCCTACACTGTCTCACCAGGCCACCCGGGACCACTCTTGCTAATTCACCTCGTTCTATGAACTTCCTGGGGCAAGACTCAATGCTCTTTTATAATTTTTAAATGATCCTTCTATTATTTTATTCTCTTCTCTTCTCTTTCTAGTCTTTAAAATGCCTTTAGATTTATGCTCTACATGTCTCATCTATTTCCCAGGTCTTTGTCCACTTAGAAAGAAAGGCTGGGGTATCAAATAACCCTGGCACTGGGAAGGAGCTGTTTCTCCTTGTATTCATTGACGCACTTGTGGTCATTTTGGTTGTGGTTATTTTCTTAATAAACCCACTTGCAGAATTTTATTCATTCTTTTCTCCTTGTATTTGATTCTGTTGCCAGGACTAGGGTTAGACTTTTAGTTATATTTTTTTCTCTCTAGGAATCACATACTTGATTTTTATTTGACTTGGATGTACAAAGCTTTTAAGAACAGAGTTTGGGGCCTTCAATATTCCAATTCTAAACAACCAGCAGCTTCCGCATGCCTCTACCAATGATCCACAGTTCCCTCCTTTTCCCACCTCTTTAGCAAATTATCTATTCATCTGCAGTTAGACATTTGACTCTAAATAATTTCTCCGTATTTGTTCAGTTAAGATATAATAAAATCCTGAAAAGTGTATAGTGTTTACTATACACTTTTACTATATACAGTCTGGAGTATATTGTGAAATTTAAACAACGTAATGTCCATTTCAAGAATGTTATACATATCATATAGAGAAAAATTCTATGTACTAAAAATCTGTGTTCCTGAGCTAAATCCCAAATAGCTAGAAAAAAATGAAGTGACAATCTCCAGACAGTCCTTAGCTAAAAATAAATCATATCTTGACTCCATACTTGACTTAACCATGGACTTGGTCACTCTGTGGGGCTTGAAAATGATTTCTCAGATACACAAACATGTTAACTTCGCATGATGTGAACACATTATGGTGCGTGAACATTGGGTGTGGATGATGAAACACAGGACTGTCTGGGATAGGAGGAAATTACAGCCCCTCAGCAACCTTTTCTCTTTATGCCAGGAGACGAAAGAGGTGAGACTCTCAGCCACCTCCGTCCTAGGCGACATGCTGCAAAAGATAAATCAACATAAACCGGGGTCCTCTTTAAAAAGAGAGATTCACACCTTCCTAGTTCCACTGCTGCTTAACCTTCAAGAAGATGACATCGATATGGTCAAGGTAACTGTGAGCCCTGTCCGGCCACCCTCAGTCTAACCCAATCCCCTATCTGCCTGCCATGAGCCCCATTCACTTGCCTCTTGCTCATGAGCCCAGACCAGATTGTCTGTCATGCATTCACCAGTGATGGCATCCTCCAGCTGCCTCTGAGCACTGTGGTGCTTCTCGGGTGCTATTATTCTTATGCTGAGAGTCTTTTGCTTCTTGAGTCTATGTCTGTCTCTTCATGAACAAACCCCCGGATTCATAGGATCCTGTTTTACAACCCACCACCACCTTGCCACACAATACCCCTCAGAACAAGCCTTCCATCCTGTACATAGCCTATGTAATTTCCCAGCAGTTATAAGAGAGATGCATTGGTGTTCCCCTTTTCTGCACCTACAGGTGTGTGCAGAGACCCTTGAAAAGTGGAGTGAGATCATAAAATGGAAATCACTCACCTCTACGTTTAAACATGGTAGTCTAAGCAACCACATTCAAGTTATTGAAGACACCATCAAGCACCTGGTGAGTGAGAATCTCTGAGGAAACTCAGACACAGAATTCATGCTAGAAACGCAATGGTCAGGTAAGTCAGGTGGATACAATAATAGGAGAAAATTTTCTTTGTTCCTGGCTTCTTCCCCATCACAGTGCACCAAAGAACCGATTTGATCATCTTAATAGCCCATTATCTATCTTAAGAAGCTGTGGAAGTCTAGCAGGTGGGCAGAGGGTAATGACACAGGGACCTCCTTCGATCTGGTAGACAAGATCGATGGAGGCAGAAGTCAGCAGGGCTGTAGGCCAGTTGTCATGATGTTGAGTCTGTGACTGCTCAAGTCAAGGTTGGCAGTACGTATTGAAAAGTCGACAGTTATATGCTAACTGATGGGGCAGGGATTAATATGAGAAATTCTAACATTAGGAATCTTAACGCACAAGTCAATTTGCAGTTTCCAGAGCACTTCGCATCCATCATCCCACTGGAAACTTCACACTTTCTTTTCAGAGAGGTTGTGCAGGTCTCACATGAACTCTAGAGAATCAGGAACAGCACTCAGATCAGGGATGTCCTGGCACCACATCACCATTTGTCCCTGACCTTGCACGAGAGCAAGTTTCTCTTGATGCACCTATCACCTATTCTGGTCTGATAGGGATGATTGTGTCAGTCTCTCAGTTTCTGTGGTTGAAGCTGGCTGAAGCCAGGATGCTGCTGCACATGTACAGGGGGAGGGGCCCAGCTGGAAGATGCTCTTTACCCGCGTTCCCATGCCACACAGACCCCACTACGCCCCACTAGCTGCACCCAGCCTATCTGCTCTTCAACTTCACCCTCTTTTGCCCCACAGGTACACAAAAGAAAAATGGAGGTGTTGGGAACACTGCTCTTTGAAGCTTTTGAATTCCTCAAGAGCCCTCAGCCCTTTCTGAGGATCAGTGCACTGCAATTGATAGGTAATGCTCTGCTCCTGGCCTGTGTCCCAACACTCTTCAGCAGGGGCACTTTGTGCTAAAGGCTAAGCCTGGATCCTGCAACAATGAAGCAGGTCAGAGGCTCTCCTCGCTCTAACCTGGTCAGAGGTCTTGTGAACAGGTCTGAAGTCCTCCCATGGCAAGGTTTCAGAGGATGACGAGGCAGCATGCCTTTGCCCCAACTCTGCAAAGTGGGCTGGACGGGTGGGGATGAGAAGCCTATACAATCGAGTGTCGGGGTCCAGGGACAGACACTATACAGGGTCATATATTACACAGGACTGAGGCTGGTTTCATCAGGGCATGACACACTTCTCCAGGCAATTCCGGGTACAGCCGTGGAGAGCACTCACATGGCCTGGGCTGGCCCTGGAACACCACAAGCCCGAGCAGCACCAGATACTAAGTCCTTGCCTGCAATTTCTTTCCTGGTTGGCTGCTGAGAACCACCAAAGGGGCCCCTGTTCCTGCAGATAAATCTCCTGAGTAGAGTCCCTCCATCCTCCAGCTAAAAGGAGAATAAAGGATTTCCAGCAGAAATTCTTGGTTCCTGGAACCCCACGGTGTTTGCCACAGAATTGGTTACCACTGTTGTACCACAAATTCATGACAGAATGCTGAACTTTCTCTCTCTCTGTATCTGTCTCTGTCTGTCTCTGCCTCTCTCTCTCTCATAGCACATTTAATACCTACAACACTTTGGTTGGGATATTATCCTTTGCCATAACCAAAATACATGAATTTCATACTCTTCACAGATTGTTTGTCTTTGGGTTTTGCCACACCCACGGATGCTCAGGGACAACTTCCAACCCAGTTCTAAGGGGTTGTTCCTGGTGGTTCTTGTGGGTCTGTTTGGGTATGCCAGGGACCCAATCTAGGCAAATTAGTGCATGTATGACTGCATGAATACTCTCGCCCAGTAAGGCATGTCTTACATACATTCCTTGCTCAGACTGGATACAAATACACAAGCAAAGACTAGGGATGAGGTTTTCCAAAGGCCCAAGAACTATGGAAGTACTTTAACTCTGACCTGTTTTTAGGAATCGTATTAAAGAATCTGCCTACAATTCACCTGGAAGATTCAGAAGTTATAAAAACTGGTGAGTTTCTACCTTTTGCCTGGCCTCTGGGTTACACAGTGATTGTGGGACAAGAGAAAGAGTAAGATGGGGCAATCCTTCAAGGCACGTTCCATGATCTTAAAGGAGAATTTTTCTGTTGTTATAGTAGAACTGTCGATGGGTCAACTGAAGAAATTGTCTGGTTTCTTGTTCCTATTCCTCTGTCTTTATACTTCCTTTTACACTTCAGATGTCTACCAGTAGGCCCTTCTTGCCAACCTGCATGAGGAATTTCAGAGAATGTGTTAGCAGGATGGGATCCTCAACTGCTCAGAGTACCCAAGGGCTCGCCTTGCCCTCCCCAGCTTGCCCCGTCCTTCAGAAAGACTGCCTCAATCTCCTGGACTAGAGGATGGTTTGAGCGGGCACCAGTAACGTCTCTCATTGAGAGACTTATTGTTACTGTTTTTGGCATATCCAATATGCACGGGTAGCTTGCCAGGCTCTGCCACGCAGGCTCAATACTCTCGGTAGCTTGCCGGGCTCTCTGAGAGGGGCGGAGGAATCGAACTCGGGTTGGCAGCGTGAGAGGCGAACACCCAACCGCTGTGCTATCGCTCCAGCCCAGAGGATGGTTATGCCCAGAAATGTTCATCTGCTGACACTCGCACTCATATCTGACACCTGACAAACCTGGGGAGAGGAAATGATTCTTCTAATTTCTTACATCTTTCTGTGCATTTAAAGCCCACTGTATTCTCTTTTCCTGAGCAAATGCGGTCAAAGTAGTCTGTACCTTTGGTTGGTTGGAAGCCCTTTTTGGTTTTATCAGTGAAGATGCTTGTGACTTGTATTCTTTGCATGTTAAGGAATATCTGGTCTCGCCCAGGAATTCCCACTCACCCATTATTCCTTAACTAAATCATTTTTAACAGTCGCAACTCATTGATCTCTTTTTATGCACTGCTCTCCACCTAGCAATCAGGGTCTCTAAAATTATGTAGACTGGGACACATCTGCACACTGGTGCTAAAGTCATTGGTGGCTCTCTGCTTCTGTCTGTGAGAGCCAGAGGGAGCCTCTTGTGTTTGTCACAAGCCCTGAAAGACTTAACCACTGACAGTCTCTCCAGCCTTCTCCCAGTGTGTTTCTTCTCACTGGTGATTTTCTCCTAGATCAGTAGACCTGCCCCACCTCGCACTGGCAAGATTTCTCCCCTTCCTCCTCCTGTGCCTGGATGAGGTGCTGGCTCTCATTCTCTAGACCTCAGATCAATTGTCGCCCTAACTAGTAACTCTTGTTGATCACACTGAGAGTTTGCAAAAGCTCCTCCTTCCACACTCTAGGGGTTCCTCAAGGAAATGACAACAAAAGCAGGTTGTGGGGCCCAGCAGAGAGCACAAGTGCTAGAGCACATACCTAGCACATATGTGTGAGGCCCCGGGGCACATTCACAGCACTACCTGGTCCCAAGTTTTGTCTGTGACCTGTACAAAACATCAAAACATGAAATTATTTTATCTAGAGTCATATTTGATGGAAAAATTCATCAAAGTTATCTTCATAAAAAGAGCATTTTGACAGTTGGTCTTTAAACATACCACACACAGGGTTTTGCATGTGGCTCAGAGAGATTCTGCCTCTCCTGGGCAAGGCCCTTGGTGCAAATTCAGACACTACAGAGTAAGGGCTGTAAGGATAGTTATGAAAATATAAACTCTTAAGGTCTTGTGTGATGAGTGAGGGGAAGTATTTCTCTTCCTCGCCTTCAAAAGTACATTTTTTCTACATTTTTTTCGCAATTAAACCACCCTCACTTTCTTTTTTTCAATCGCTAAAATGAATTTTTTTAAATGTTTGTTCGTTTTGTGCTTTTTGGGGTCACACCTAGCAAGGCTCAGGGAATTATCAGCAAATACTCAGTAACTACTCCTGGCAGCACTCAGAGGACCAACTGGGATGCTAGGGATCTAACGCAGGTCTGCCACATGTAAGGCAATTTCCCTACCCACTGTACTATCGTTCTGGCACAACTGAAATGATTCTTAATGAAGTCCCTTAGCCACAACTTGGAGGTGAAAATATGGGGTGTGGCTAGACAGTCCTGGATAGGGAGAAGCTGAATTAACTTCCTTTCTGGTTGCAGCTCTCGAAACAGCAAATGAGTCTGTGCCAGCCATCCAGGAGTTGACTGCTGCCACTTTGGCAAACCTTAATCTTATTCCTGCTCCGAAGATGGGAAAAAGTTGTCTCAGAAGATGTTGCAACCTGCTTGTGCCATCCAGTACAAGCCGCCTTTTCAGCTCTATAGATGAGCACGAAAGTGGGAAGAATAGTAAAAGCAAAATAAGCCCTATCCGTGCCTGGTGGCAGAAGCACCGAGGAACCGTAAAAGATTCCTCGCAAGTCTAGAAGATGGAAGAGACTAACACTGTTGATAAAGGTTAGATTTCAATTTCCATCTAGTCTCCTGGTCCCGAGCAAGGGTTTTGCCATTGAGAGGTGGTCATTGGCAACATGAGGAATGCCCTCAGAGCAGTGCGCATACCTGGGAACTAGTCAGTATCTTTCTTATTTTACCCAATACCATCTGATAAGAGCTTAATATCAAAAGTATACAAGATACTGGTAGAATTTGCAAAGAAAAATCATCCAACTCCATCAAAAAAACAGGGAGAAGAAAAATGTCTGCCATAGAGGTGTGGGGGGTGGGATGGGACGGAAACTGGAGATATTGGTGGTGGGAAATGTTCACCGGTGAAGGATGGGTGTTGGAACATGATATGATTGACACCTAATCACAAACAACTTTTATAACTGTGTATCACTGTAATTCAATTTTTAAAAAATAAATTTTATTTTAAGAAATTATTTTCATGCAGCCCAAAGCCAATATTGATACTATTCTAGAACTAGAATTTATTAGATACAAAGTTGCAATATGAAAATCAATAAGTCTGATCGGTGTTTGTGAAGATTGTTATATCTGATTGCAGGATTGTTAAGTCCTCGTCTAAGAATTTTTTAAGCTAGATGAGTCATCTGTGTTTTTGTTTGTCGCATTTAGTTGTCCTCATCTAATTTGGTGTGCTCCTATAGGAATTTCAGTAGCTAGGAGTTAGGTGGGTTGCACAGCCACATATGTGGACACTGTCCGGAGACTTCAGGATCTATGTCTGAGTCAGTGCACATGGTGCTGGCTGTGGGAGTGGGCGTGGGTGCAGGGGCTTCTGAGTGTGGGGAGTAACCTACCCCGACTCCCCAAGACACCAGAGTTCTCAGCCAGGGAGTCAGAACCTTTCGTGCTCCATTTGTGACCACCACAATGCATCAAGGGGGCCTTGATTCTGCACACAAGTGTTCACCTCGCTCAACAACAGCTCACCTCTTGCTCTCCCTCTCCAGTTTCTTCCTGCCAGGAGCTTCTCACAGTTTTCCTGAGGTCGTTGCTTCTGCATTAGGCCTGTGTCCTGCCAGCTGGATCATGTCAACCTGGGCTGATAAGCAACAGCATGGTGCTGACCCAGAAGGAGGAGAAATGAAGAAGGAAACAACAGAAGTAGAGAAGCTTAAATGAAAGAGGAAGTGGAAGAATCAGCAGCCATCCAGAGGCTGGAGCCAAAAGGGGATAACAAGTGAGAATCGGGAGATGTGCTGGTGATCAGTGCCTGCCTGCAGGGTCTCCAGGGCACTGGTCCAACCCTGCTAACCCCCCAGGGGAGCACCCTCAATGGACCAGCACCCCGTAGAGTCAGCCTGGTGCTCAGGAGGAACGGTAAGGACCCAGCCCCAGTCCAGAGCCCAGTTCCCACCAGAGAAGTGCTGGGGTCAATGCCTACCTAGAGAGCTTTACACCAACTCTGCTCACTTCCAAGGAGCAGAAAAGCAGCAAGAAGATGGGAGCGAGAAAAAGCAAAAAAAGATGAAGTTGAAGAATCTGGACAAGTTCTGGGGGTAAGGCCTGCCTGAAGTGTCACTGTGGTACTGGCCCAACCTGTTACCTCCCCAGGGAACACCCGCAAAACTCAAGGCACCCAATGGAGGCAGCCTGGAGCTTTGTGTTTATAAGTTTGTTTTATTTACATAAAGTAAGAGTATGATTATGACACTGACTTATCTGAGTTCTTCATAAAACAGTTGTTTCAGACATTCAACGTCCCAACACTAATCCCACCACCAGTGTCTCCTTCCTTTCACCTATTTCCCGGTTTCCTAACCACCACCCCTGTCTGCCCCCTTGCAGGGACAATCAATATACTTCCCATTGTTTGTCACAACACAAAGGCAAATGGAAGAATCGAACCGTAGATCAATAAAAATCGATTTTCAATAATTGTTTCAAAACCAAAGACTGAACAAAGTCTGACCTAGAAGGCTGTGACCATGTAGCTATGTGTATCTTTGGTCAGGATGCCCTGTCAGGACTTCTGCTTATCACTAAGTTGGTAATGAGGGGCCAGGGATGTGACTCAGTGGTAAGAGCATGCCCGGCTTGTGTGAAACTCTGGATTTGATTCCTGATATTACAAACAATAATTATTTTAGTTGAATGAAATTAAAATGGTTATGACAAAGGAAGTGCTGGCCAGGGACAAGATTTTGTGGCCATGCCATCTTGGGATGGGGATGTGGACAGATGGTCCAAGCTGTAGAAAGCTGACGACGTGCATGTTGTGAAGTCGATCTAGAACCCCACAAAGCCTGGGCTGTTTGGGGCCTGAGGGAGGTTGGGGCTTTTCCAGCTGCAGCTGGTCACTGACAGCTGCCTTGGGTCCTTGGGGGCACAGATGTGTTTGGGGTGGGGGAGCAGCAAGGGCTCCACTGGTCTGGTCTGTAGGGAGAAACTCCCCGTGATGCCTCATGCTTCAGTGGGCATTTACAGAGCTCTGGAAGTGCCTTGGGGGGTTTCTGGCACAAACAGCCGCTGGCAGGGGCAGTTCAGAGTGACAGTGGGGGAGGGGCGAGTGTGCCTAGAGGACCGCCCACCCCCACAGACCAGATGCAGGCTGACAGGAACACGTTCTTCCCTAGGCCCAGGGGGACCAAACCTTTAGCAAGCCGCCCCATCACTGCCTTACTGCGGAGCCAGCCAGCAGCTGAGCTATGACAACGGCCAATCAGAGAGCGGCCGGGTCCGGCAATGCCCAATAGGCGGCGGCGGCGGCGCCTTTCCGGTCCCAGGGGCGGGCTCGGCGGGGCTCTCGGTGCCCGCCCAGCGGGGGCGTGTCCAGCACTAGGAGCAGGAGGATGGAGCAAGACTTGGAGGTCACTGACCTTATCCCGTGGTCAGAGGACCGTGGGAGCTGCCGGTCTCACCTGGAGGGGCCGGGGGGAGACGGGGCCCTGCACGCGGGACTCGGAGGGGACAGACACTGGGTTTGGGGCACGAGGAGAGACGGAGTTGGTGGCGGGGGCAAGTCCCTCCTCCTGCTGAGGACCCGCTTGTAGCTCTGAGTGCTGGGGGGTGGCTGTGCAGCCCTCACACGGACGGGGGCTCCTGTCCCTTCGGGAGACGGGCTTGGGGGCTTTCCTTGCGAGACCTCTTTACCCTCTGGGGACGCTGCTCCCCAGCCAAGGTAGTGCCACCACTAGGGTCCGTGAAGCCTTCCCGGGGCCGTGAGGGCTGGAGGCTGGGGGCTGCTGAGGGCTGCTCTAAGGATCTTGCTGGGTTCTGGACCTGGTCAGGGGCTGCAAAGGCTGTTTCCCCACTTTCCTATTTGCTTCTAGTAGTTCTACTGCTCAGGACCGTCTCGTACAGTGTGTGGTCCCCCAGTTTCTGATCCTTCGCAATGACCCTCTAACCATTTTCTTTCAGCTTTGCCAGAGACCCTAAGAATTAGAAGGATAAAAATTTTATTTTTCTTTTTAGTAAAGAGTTAATGGCGAATTATGTGAAAATCATTGCTTTAAATCTTTGTCATTGAGGATTTCACCTGGGTTCTTTCAACTTAAAATTCAAGTTGTGGGAAGAAGCCAGGCGTTCTGGTGAGCAACGCGGCCAGAGAATGCTCCAGACTCGAAACTGAGCCAGCAACACCGGAGATCCAGATGGAGGAGGTGCAGCCTCCACACCTTCTCCAGATGGAGCCCTGGCGACACTGAGCAGCAACTAACAGGGCTCTGGGATGTGGAACTGGGACACATCTGAACCGCACGGCCACAACTGAAAACATACAATCTTTTAATGGAAAACTAATTTATCAAATGCTTCCTTAGTAGGGCTGTCTTTCTTGGGGGGAAACTCCAACAACAATAGTGAGTTTTGTGTTGAAATATGGAACATAATCAAGGTAAAGAGAAAATGAAGTGAAATTCATCAGTTATATATTTGGGGGTGGGGGCGGGGGCGGGGCTATACTGGGGATTTTGGTGGTGGAATATGGGCACTGGTGAAGGGATGGTGTTTGAATATTGTATAACTGAGACATAAACCTGAGAACTTTGTAACTTTCCACATGGTGATAAAATAAAAAAAATAATTCAAGTTGTGGTGATCCTTGAGCCCAGAGGCATGAGTTAGCTCGCGCACAGCTTGGTGGCCCAAAGTTTCCACCCCCGGCCCACCCACAGCAAATTACATTAGTATATCTCGTTATCATTTGATCCCAAACTGTGGGATCAAGGGCTGGGCATGTAGGTCATGGTATAGTTTGTAATCACAGAAGAACTAAGTGAGCGCGTCAGCAGTGGCGGTCTCTCGCCCGCCACCTGCGGTTGGTGGCCAAGAGCCGCTTGCCCACCCGGCCTGCAGCCACTGCCAGCAGATGCATGAAGGAGGGAACAGGCCCTCCAGGCTGGTTGGTGATCAGTTGCCATTAGTTCCATTCTCGAGCCCCTGTTCCCATCTCACTAAGCTCCCCATTCCAGGCTCACGCTGCCCCTCATTCCTGTCTCCTTCTGTCCTCCATGCTGCTTTCTCCATGCTCTGTCTCACAGCCCTGGTCTGGTGCCAAGCTCTAAGATTTGGGGGTAGCAAGTATACCCAGTGAGGTAGCACAATCAACATGTGAAAGCCCTTCCTTCCAAGGGGAGACAAAGATCTGCAGCCTGAAGATCTGCTCAAGGGCAAAATACCACTTAGGGAGGGTATTTCTCCTTTGCTTAGTCCAACAACCATTTTAGATTTACTTCTAAATAATCTTTCTAGCAATTTTGTATGGACACAGTAAGAGATACATTAAGGATCCTTGTAGTGTGGTTCTCCAGGGAACATCTTGCTATAGCTCCCAGACGACAGTGCACAGGCCAGATTAGTCTTCCCTAACCCTAGAAGGATCCTAATCCAGTTGTTACTCTTTGGATCCTGGTAGAATTTGTCTATTATCAAGGTCTTAACTTATACTTAAGTATTATGGCGCTGGTCCTGACCCATTTTGATGCCAGGGTAGCTCACAGCTTGCCCTGAGTCCACCCAGTCCTTCGTTGGAACCCTGTTTTGGGGGTGCTAGGAACTAAGGGCAACTGAGGCTTAAGTCAAGAAAGCAGATGCCCAGGAGTGAATCTTATTTGGAGTCAATTAACTCCCAAGTTACAAAAGCATAGCATTAAAGTGTCTTCCTGTGTCTATGCAAAAAGGACATTGCTCTCAAGTAACCATGCAAAGGACATATGAGAAGAGAAAAGCAATATTTCACTCACAAATACAAATCCAGAGTCCTTACCAGGGTCTGACCTTACAGGTCAATAGAGTCTGATTTGGGGATAAAGGTAATTGACCATTTGGGGAAGCAGAGCACAGAGAAGAGGTTACAAATAAACACAGAGGAATGGGAGTGCCTCAGGAGCACTGTGATGGGTGTAACCCAATAAACCTAAGCTCCTTGCAGTCAGGAGAAAAGATAAACCAATGTTAGCCTATAATATAGCACTTGTCTTACATGTGTGAGGTTCAAAGGTTCCATACCTGTACTGGAAAATAAAAGTTGGGTTGCTGGGGCGCCAAAGAGCTGGGCTGGCCAAACACATGGTTTGCATGCAGGAGGTCTGGAGTCTCTGCTCAGCGCTGTATGACCCCCAGCAGCAGCGACTGCAGCCCCCGAGCACTGGCCCCAGTAGTGGTCAAAACCAAATCCCCCTAACAACCAAAGTTGTCAAATGGGGCCAGGCTGATAGTTCAGAGAGGTCTAGTGAGTGCCTTGATGCACACGGCTCTGAGATAGATCCTCAGCCCCTTGTTCCCTCCCATGTCACTGCCTTATATGGCCCTCGTGGTCCTGAGCCCTACAGAAGAGACAAAAATGTTAAAGGGGTGAGCAGAAAGATGGCACAGTAGCTTAGAACCTGGGTCCATCCCCAGCACCAGTGTCCTCTGAACATCCCTGGGAGCAACCCCTGAGCACAGCCTACGTGACCAAAGGAAACACGTTCAAAAACATACTTGGGGGCCTGGAAAGAGAGGTCCAAGGGCTGAGTGCATGTGTCACGTGCAGGAGACCCAGGTTCCATCCCTGGCACCCCAAGGTCCCCTAAGAACCAAAGGAACCACCCCTGAACACAGCCTAGGGACGCTCACCTGAGCATTCTCTGTATGGCAGAAACAAAAGTTAAAAACCAGAAAACAGAACTCCAAGTCCAATACTATTTTTGCTTTCAGTCGAAGTTGGCTATTGCATGCGCCCCTCAATGACAACTGTTTTGTCTCTTTCTTATGTTCAACGGAAGTAACTTTATTCTAGTAGAACAACAAAGAATATCGAAGTGGGATAGGGGTGAGGAATGGGATAGGGGTAGGGTGGCTGGGCAATGGGAGGGTTCAGGAATGGTGTAACACTCTATGTATTCTGAAACTTCTTCACCTGAGTATACCTGGACTTAAAGACTCTGGGAAATTTTCTTTTCATCAGTTCAAAAATGATCTTTTAAAGGTAAATATAATAGCAAGCGAGAGCACGTGAGAATGTGAACTGGTCTTAAGAAGCTCAGCACTGGGGCAGAGGGCCATGGGTCCGGGAAGGAAAATTGATGGCACTGGTGGTCAGCAGCAGTCACGCTGGAAGAGGACAGGGGTGCTGAAAAGAAGTGGAACATTTCACCTGATGTCTCAGGGACTTAAAGTTTATACAGGTGTAAGTCACTCAAGTTTATACCCAAAGCCCATAGTGGAAGGGAAGCTATCTTGTCTTAGACTTTGTAAACAAGTTGGATTGTCAAATGTATATGCTGATAGCTAACAATCCCTTAGGTGCGTGAAAAACACTGTTATCTGTGGGCAAAAGTACCTCCTTGTCTTTCACCCATGGTGCTTTATCCAGGTGTACAGAAGGTAGGACGTCATCGGTCATTTAGTCCAGGCTCTAAAGACTCGAGGTGACCCAGCATCTGCTGTACTTTGCAGATGCAGCGTGTTTATGAACACGCTTGACTTTGGTGTTTGTGCCTCTGCCATCATTTTGTTGCTGGCGGGGATATGGCGACTGTAATGCCTGTGGAGACCAGAACTGGTAAAGGAAGTTAGTCCCGGGTCAGGCGATAGTACAGCAGGTCGGGTGCTTCCCTCTCACAAAGCAGACCCTGGGTGATCCCCAGCCCAACAAGTATGTTTCCCCCAACCCCAGCAGGAGTGATCCCTGAGCCCGGAGAAGGGCCTGAGCGCTGACGTATGTGGCCAAACCAACAAAAGTGTCTTGTTCCTGGCATGAGGAATGTGGAGCCCAACAGCACTAGGGTCATTCAGCCCCGTGACCCAGACGAGTTGCAGGATCTGCAGTTCATGCCTGGCCCTTTACCCTCCTGTGCTGATCAGCAGGGCTCTTCAACCTATTCCCCACCGAGTTATTTGCAGTGGTGTGATCAAATTCACCTGCATTTCCCCAATACCTCTTCATGTGGACTCTGAATGCCATGTCGGGCAACATCAAGGACTCAGAGTTATAAAACTCATGAGGATGTAGGCAGTGTGCTAGACAAAGTGAGGAATCAACCCAACTTTGGCAGAGTTTACACTGAAAAAGCTACTCCTCTAGTGAGCAATGAAAACGTGCAGAAAACAGCAGTCTAGTCAAGCCAGATGGTTCTAATCAGGTGTGAGGAAGAAATGGATTGGTCAGCGGTGATCTCCCCTGATCAAAATGTCAATTCTTTGAATTTACTTCACATGGAACATTCTTTCCTCATTGAAATTCAGATGATTGTGTTTCTGTGGGGCCGAAGAGGCAGCTCACCCGTCTGAACATGTGCTTTGCATGCAGGAGGGCTGGATTCTATCCCCAGCACTCTACGCTCCCCCAGCAATACCTGTAGCGGCCCCCAGTCACTGACTCAAGTGGCCAAATCCTTACTTCCCCCCCCCAAAAAAGGGATTTGTGGAATAGAGCCAGGGATATAGTTCAAAGGGCCTAGAGCCTATGATTTGACATGTTCTGTTAAGATTTGTCAAAGATTTGACAAAATTCTGATATAGAAATATTTTGTCGAAGCCCTTTATCTTCTCCAAGGCTGCATTTCATGGACATTCGCCCAGTCTCCTCCACCCCAGTTTGCCCTGTGGGTCTCTAGCAAATAACCCCAAATCCATGCATATTTGGAGGGGGGAAGTGTTGAACTGTGAAAATCTCAGCTTCCTGAAGCCGTCTATCTTCTTCAGGAAGACTAGAAGAAATCTGTTTAACCAGTCATCACTGATGGTCACTAAGAAGTGCCTGGAAAACTGAGAAAGAAAGAGGGAGGGAGAGGTGGGTCTGTGAGAAAGGTGGCAGGGCACCTCTGCCCAGTGTGTCAGAAGGTGACAGATGCAAGGTAAAGAGTTCAGGACTTAAGGAAATGTAACAACTAAGAGGGGCTTCATCAGAACTGGAGAATGACAACACGGGGACATGGGTAAGAATGCCACTGCAGGGGTGAAGCCCTTTCCCAGTCTCCAGGCTCACAGCTCATTCTGGGAGAGAGGAACTATTCCCCTGTCACAGAAGAGGATGCATGGGTAGCCAAGACCAATAACCTGCCTGAGGTGGGAGAACAAAGGCACGATCCCTGTAGCACCCAAAAGGGGCCTCCAGAGTCTCGTAGAAAGTGTAGGAGACACTGAGGTAGGGTAGGGGACCGGGAACCTGGAAAGGGATTCCTGAGAGCAGGGTGGCGTGGTGTCGGGCCTTTATCTTGGCCCTCCTCCTTGTCTGGGCTTCCCAGGGCTTCTCCTCCTTTAGGCACCTGGGGAGATCCCGGTTGTCCAAGCAAGTATGAAGGCAGACGAGTAGGGCCTATAAAACGAAAGGTCTCTTCATCTTGACTCTACATTGAAGGTGGCATAGAAAAACAGTGAAGCATAAAAATCCAAAAATCATTCCACTAGCTACTAGAGTTAATCAGACAGCTAGTGCCAAACAAAATTAAACCCTAAAAAACAAATCAATCCCTCAGAGAAGCTTATGGTGATTGAGCAACCCTAGAGCCCTCCATGAAATGAGAAATCTGTAAGCCTCAAAGACCTGTCCTGACTCCGGCCAATTGCTATTTGGTCTCATCTCCTGCCCTCCTTGGGCTCACTCTGTACCTCTCAAGTGACTTCCTGTGCTTGATGATGCCAAGGATTGTTCCTCTCATGGGCATATGGTCCATCTTTCTTTGCTCTCTCTGCTGAAGTGCTCCTGATTGGAGAGAGGCCTCTGTCTCCTCTCCCTCTTGTCCTTCCCGGCCTCCATAGTTCACCTCACCTTGTATGTATGGGTTTTGTGCCTAGTGCTCCTGCCCAATTCCTAGGCTGGGACACCTGTCTTGTTCACCACAGTGGCCCTGTGCTTAGATTGCCTGGATTGGCATTCGGGGAGGCCTGGGTTCTAATTCTTCTCCAGAAAGCCCCTTGTGGGACATTGGATGTTTCTGTGAGCATAGAACTTATGCTCTAGAGCACACATATGCACACTTGTGAAACAAAGAGATGGTGTACATAAAAAAAATCTGTAAGATCAACATCGAACAGGCAGGTAGGGAAGGATGGGAGTGAAGCAAGTTTGGGGATTCAAAGAACTTTCCACTTAGGGCTAAGAGATTTTGATGTTTGGCAAGGACACTCTGTGGGTTCCTGTTGACCATATATTAATGTGAAAATATTCTAATGCAATCCAATTTCAACTGTATTGAACAGAAATACAAGTTGTTATTCATAGGGGACTCTCTGTCTAGAACATTGCCATAGCGTCACACCCAGAAACTGACTCGAGCTCACTAACTGTCCCATTTACATTGTTGTCAATAACATGACAGTAGAAATGTGCTTTGACCTTCCAACTCTTCTCCACTGACAACAGTCAACTTTTTCTTAAGATCATGTTCTGAAGCATTTCCCCATCCTACCTCTCTCCTTCCTTGCATCCTATGTAGGTAGGAAACTTGTTAGTTTGTATCACTCGTGCAGCATCCTCATGGATTTGAGGCAGACACTTCAATATTTTTCCTAATTGCCAATATTATTCAATGTCCAATATTATTCCTAAATAACTCCCTAGTCTATTTTTTTTTTGCTTTTTGGGTCACACCCTGCGATGCACAGGGGTCACTCCTGGCTCATGCACTCAGGAACTACTCCTGGCGGTGCTCAGGGGACCATATGGGATGCTGGGAATCGAATCCAGGTCGACCGCGTACAAGGCAAACGCCCTACCCACTGCGCTAACACTCCAGCCCCAATAACTCCCTAGTCTTTATCACTCATCAGAGGCAGTGTCTTTGAGGCAGTGCCTTCCATGTTATATATAAAAACAGGACAGTTAAAGTTCTTCCAGAATTCCTGGGCCTTTGGGAAATCCCTACCCCCAGCCTCTGTTTGAATATTTGTAGCCAGTCTGAGCAAAGAGTAGATGTAAAATATGCCATACTGGGCCAGAGAGCTACATCCAAAGACTCAAGGATTGCTTTGAAGCAGTCATGCCAGAAGCCTGGCTGAGTTCCCTGGCACCACATGGACCCATGAGTCCCACCAGGAATAAACCCTTAGAACAAATCTGGGAGTCAATGCTGAGCATCACTTGGTGTGGCAAAACCCAAAGACAAACCAAAAGAAATATTGAGGTGTATTGAATTCATGTATTTTGAATATAGCAAGGAATAACACTCACACCCAAAATCTTGCAGGTATTAAAAGTACTATATGCATATGCGAGGGGGGGAGGGATGGAGTAAGAGAGATATAGAGAGAGAGAGAGATGGGGAGAGAGAGAGAATTAGCTTTCAGCTTTCTATCATGAGTTTGTGGTTCCATCTGACAGATTTGAGCAGAGAGAGAGAGGTGTTTCTTGGGGTGCACTCCCAGGTGGAAATCTGCACAGGCCTCTTGAGAGGCTGGGTAGAGCCATGCCCTGGAGAGGATGAGCAGGATGTCTTAAGTTGTCTTGGTAGGAAGGATAATCAAGAGCAGTGCAGTGGCACGCTTGGTAAGCATGGGATATAGCTTGAGGGCTACCAGCTTGGGATGAGCCATTAGCCCTGTCTTCTGTGCCCGACGGCCCAGGGTGATCTTTGATTGAGGAAATGTTGGCTATTTCACCAGCTGGCCTCCGTATGGTCCCTGAGTGAACTTCACACTATCCTTCGAACAAAAATTCTTTAGCAAACACCGTGAGCTTCCAAGAATCAAGGATTTCTACTGGAAATCCTTTATTCCCTTTTTGACTGGAGACTGAAGGGAATCTTCTAAGGGAGCTTTCTCTGGAGGCACAAGGGTCTCTCTTGGCGATTCACAGGGCCTCTGCCTAGGTCAAAGTGAGGAAGCTCTGACCAGCTTCGCTGTTGAGGGATCCAGGCCTAGCTTTCACCACAAGGCCATAAAGGCACTCCTGCTGAAGAGTGCAGAAGGCTGGCCAGAGGCATAGGATGGCTTATGAAATTAAGTGCAGAGCAAATGGAACCCGCATGCGTTCTGGCTGGGAATACTGAATGGTGCAGCTGTGTGAGACAGTATAGGGACCCTCATAAACTTGATAAAGAAAACCACCCTATGCAATCAATTTTCTAAAAGAGGATCCAGTTTGAATATTTAGATAATTTAAGAATATTACTAAGGGCAGAGGTGGCTGAGATCCTTACCTGTAGCCTCTTCTGCAGTAAACAGCAAAGGATTTCTGACGCGCTATGATTTTGCTGTCCTGGCCAGCCATGCTTTTCATGGTCCATATCAGAGAGAACTCTCCATATTGTGTTCCCATAATGCAAAGGCCACACACTGGTGTATTTGAGCAATTCTTTTCAAACCTCCCAGAGCTAATAAATCATGTGGGAAAGTAAGGCCCAATGCTAGGGAAGAAAAGATGGTGGTGTCAAGTTAGCCATGGACCTTCCCTAGAGCTTGTCATTTCATTTCATTTTGTACTCACTATTAAGGACTTCACTTGAAATGTTGAAATTTTTAAGCGCATAAGAGTTTTCTCTTGATGCCGTAAAGAACATTCTTCAGAGTACATTAGTTTGGGTTAATTTAACGATACTCACCCTAGATGAACTCTGTACACTTTCAAGATTTTATTCTATCTTTTTTTAAATTAATTTATTTTTTAATTAGTGAATCACCGTGAGGGTACAGTTACAGATTTACATTTTCATGCTTGTGTTTCCCTCATACAATGTTCGAGAACCCATCCCTCCACCAGTGTCCATTCTCCACCACCAATGAACCCAGTCTCCCTCCCACCCCCAATCTTATCTCCCCCCACCCCACCCTGCCTTTTGTTCTCTCTCTCTCCAACTGGGTGTTGGGGTTTGCAATAGGGGTATTGAGTGGCCATCGTGTTCAGTCTCTAGTCTACTTTCAGCACACATCTCCCTTCCCGTGTCTGGTCTCCAACCACATTTTACTTGGTGTTCCCTTCTCTATCTGAGCTGCCTTTTTCCCTACCATGTGAGACCAGCTTCCATGCCATGGGGCCAACCTCCTGGTATTTATTTCTACTATTCTTGGGTATAAGTCTCCTACTCTGTTACTTTATATTCCACAGATGAGTGCAATCTTCCTATGTCTGTCTCTCTCTTTCTGACTCATTTCACTTAGCATGATACTTTCCATGTTGATCCCCAGAAAATCAAGTACCTCGGAATCAGCTTAACCAAGGAAGTAAAGGATCTCTATAAAGAAAACTATAAAACTCTACTCCATGAAATAAAAGAGGACATGAGGAAATGGAAACATATCCCCTGCTCATGGATAGGGAGACTCATTATTGTCAAAATGGCAAGAATTCTATTTTTAAATGTAAAATTCAATCTTATCAGGTTTTTTATACAATTGTGTGATGAAAACTGGGATTTATATTTAAAATATTCTTTTTCATTTAAAAATTTTATTTTATTTTATTATTTTTTAATTATTATTAGTGAATCACCATGAGGGTACAGTTACAGATTTACACATTTCCGTGCTTGTGTTTCCGTCATAAAATGTTCGAGAACCCATCGTTCCACCAGTGCTCATTCTCCACCACCAATGAACCCAGTATTCCTCCCACCCCCCTATATCATGCCCCCCCACCCCACCCTGCCTCTGTGGCAGAGCATTCCCTTTTGTTTTCTTTCTCCTTTGGGGTGTTGTGGTTTGCAATAGGGGTATTGAGTGGCCATTGTGTTCAATCTATAGTCTTCGTTCAGCACGCATCTGCTCAATTGTATCTTAGCATCTCATGGTCCTACAAGCATTACTAAACACAGGGATTGAGGTCCCCAAACACCACCAGGTCCTGGAGTCCCTCACACACTGCCGTGTTTGCCCAGGCCATCTTCATCAATGGAGAGCCTGAACAGCACTGAATCCTTATCCTTGCATTAAACCATGGGTACAGTAGCCTGAGGCTGGGAGCACTGTCTGAGAGTCTCTCATCTCCCTCCTCCCAACACACACACACAATGGTTTAGCTTATCAGGCATGTCCATAAAGTATGGTTTGTAGGTGACTGAATCAATTTATAGTTCACATGCTCAATTGTATGTTGTCTACAATTTCGCCATTGGCTCAGCTAAGGTATTTTATCAAAAACATGCTATTTACATGTTTATTTATCTCTATAGGTATAAAATCACCACAGATGTAGCAATTTTATTATTGGCAAAGTGCTATTTCTCTTCCCTTCAAGTTCTTTTCAATGTTTGTGTTATTAGAATAGTGATCATGATTCAGCTACACAGTGGTTTTGGTGTAAGGCAGCAAAAGACAAACTCAAATATGAATGAAACCTGAATCTTGTTCCTTCTTCAGCAGTAGACGTATGTATTTGATATGAAATGGTCAAATATCAAACTATGTGTTTTTTACTTTTGGAGCGCCACTTCTGGCTGTGCTCAGGGCTTACTCTAGGCTCTGCACTCAGGGGTCACTCCTGGCAGGCTTGTAGGACCATATGGGCCACTGGGGCTTGAACCTGGGTTAGTTGTGTGCAAAACAAGTGCCTGGCTTGCTGTACTATCCTCCTGGCCCCCTCAAAATGAATTTTTAGAAATAATTTAAAAACATTTCAACATGCAATCAAAACTCAGTTAGTAGTTTTGGGGTCAGAGTGATCATACAGAGGGTAAGGCCCTTGACTCGGGCATGGCCGACCTGGGGTTGCTCTCCAGCACTGCATATGGGCCCGCTAGCCCTGCCAGGAGTATCCCTCAGCCCAGAGCTCAGTACCAAAAAATGTCACCCCCAAATCAAAAAGAAAAACAGAATTCAGAAACTCCATTCTGGAGTGTGTGCTGAATATTCCAGCAATGCACAACACATTTCTTTGTTGGTTGGTTGGTTTATTAGGTTATTTGGGGGGGGGGGGGGTTGCTTTATTTTTGGTTTGGAGCCATAGCCAGAAATGTTGCTGTGAATTCCAGGTTCAATGCTTAGGGGGGTTCTCTCGGCAGTGCTCAAGGAACCTGGGGATGGCCACCTGAGGGAATATAAGGACGTGCTCTTGCTGCCTTCCACCATGATAGACATCTGCTGTGAGGCGTTCTTTCTAGTTGCCCTGTCTATGTGACACAGAAGAGCCAGTAGCAGTCAGCGATAGAGTTCCTGAACAGCCTCCTGGCAGACTGAGTCTGCTAACATCGCCAGTAACGCGCAGGAGACCTGAGTGAAGACACCGTGGAAGACGAGACACTTTGGGCAGTTCTGCGTGGCAGTGTCAATTGGTCCTGTGATCCTGCAGAGATTTACCACCCCGATCCCTCTCTTTGCCCAGAAGACCCCACTCTAGACCAGGATTGTCAGAAGCATCCAAGACTGAACACCCACACTTCACCCTCAGAGTGTTGTGGCACCACATACACGCCATCTCCTTTCTCTGGGCTCCCCTGACATTCAGAAGAAAAGGAAACCAACACTGTGTTTCCACAGAATCATTTGGGAGGAAGCTTTGTCCTCACCAGGCAACCCAAGTTCAGCTTACTCCCCAATCCCAGGTTCTGGAAGACTGAGTGTCAGTCGTGAATTAGAAGATCAATGTGAGTCAGGATGTGCCAGTCATGAACTGGGAGACAACTGCTGTCCAGAGACAGGGACTGAACCTGCCCTTCATCTCCATGCAGCTCTGGCCCCACAGACATGAAGGGAATAAAGTGCTCCTTGAGTGCACAGTCAGCCCTCTGCTTTGATTATCCTCACAGCAGCTCCCACCCTTTAGTCCCTTCCACCCTCAGCTCTGCTTCCCAGAGCAGCACAGTGAGTGCCCTTTCGATCCCGGGGTGACCGCCATGGGCTATAACTCCATCTCTATGCTATTCTTCTTGGGGTCCCTCTGTTTTGGGATGCTTGCGATCACCTGGAGGACATGGATTGCAGTTTCCTGTTGGGTGCTGAACACCTTCCACAGGGTCAGCGTGGCTCTGCTGGAACCAAGAGAAACTGTTCTGGACTCTGGTCACCTGGTCCTTGCACTAACCAGCTTCTGGGCCTCCTGCAGACTAGAAGAACTGGGGCCAGAGAGGACTTGACTGGAGAAGAACAAAATGCCAAGGGACTGGCAGGGGGGACAGAATGGTCCTACAGGAAAGCGATGCTGGGGAGGGGCTGAGGCGGGCAGAGTCCCGGGCATAGAGAATGTGCTCCTGGCCAGGAGAGGGCTACCTGTCCCAGGGCAGAGGCTGGCTGAGCAGCAGGGCCACAACGGTGGAGGTGCTGTGGCCTGCCAGCCAGCACATGGCCTGCAGCAGCTCCTCCCTGATGCGGGGCTCCAGCGTGGAATCAAGATGATTCAGGATCCTCTCGCCACTTCCTCAGTCTGTGGGGAAGGAGAGAAGAGCCTGTCACCTACCCCACTGCTTCCATCTTCCTGCTGCTCAAAGGACTCCCGAGACACAAAGGGCTCTCGTCTCACAGACTGAGTTCTGGGGTGCCCCGAGGAGGAGAGCAGAGGCCACAAAAGGAACTGCAGAGGTTGGTGCCAAGGTTGGCTGGAATATATGCCAGCCACAACCTGGAACCCAAGGAGGAGACCCGAGTGACTCAGGAGACCCTCTGGGAAGGAAGGGCAATTTTCCAAGTCATATCAGGGCATCTCCTCTCAACTTACACCAAGAGCACTCACGAAGCTTTGGGAACAATTGGCAGAAGATATGGCAGGACCTTTTCTTCAGGCTTGATTGAAGGTACCTGTCAGAAGCCTATTTCACTCTAAATGAACCTCAGAGGAGTCCCCTCCACCTCCAACCCTGGTTCCCGGGCAGGGAAATCTCAAAAATGAGTAAAGGGCCATTGCCACAAAGGTTTCTTTTCTTTTTTTTTTTGTTTTTTTTTTTGCTTTTTGGGTCACACCCAGCAATGCTCAGGGGTTACTCCTGGCTTTGCACTCAGGAATTACTCCTGGCAGTGCTTGGGGGACCATATGGGATGCCGGGGATCGAACCCAGGTCGGCCGCGTGCAAGGCAAACGCCCTACCCGCTGTGCTATCGCTCCGGCCCCACAAAGGTTTCTTTTCTAAATTAATTTTTAAAAGTAATCAGAGTGAGACAGAGTTTCAAAGTTGTTCATGATTTGGTTTCAGTCATATAATGTTCCAACACCTGTTCCTTCACAAGTGGACATTTTCCCCACCAATGTTTTTTCCTCTCTCTCTCTCTCTCTCTCTCTCTCTCTCTCTCTCTCTCTCTCTCTCTCTCTCTCTTACTCTCTCTCTCTCTCCCCACCCCTCTCATTCACTCTCTTTTTTTTGGGCCTCATGGTTTGCAATACAGATACTTCAAGTTTATCGGAAATGTTTATGTATACACTATGAATGTCAAAGTGAATGCTCAACTACCATCAGTTAACAGACATGGGATCCAATGGAAAGAAGTGGAATGCAATAGAATTGTTCACGAGAAAGAGGCCAAGCAAGGTAGCCAGAGGCAGAGCAGAGAGATAAGGTGAACAAAGGTAAAATGAGCAAATGAGCATAGGGTCAGGAGGACAGAGGAAGGAGGTGAGTGACAGGGCAAGGAAAGATGTGATGGATGACCTGAGAGGGAGGGATAATAGTGACCACAGAGGCTCCCGGGCCAATACTGAATGGCACTCACTTTGAAACTTTGCTTCTCTGCTACCTAACTTTGAAGATGTGAAGTGATCCATAAGGGTCTTTCTCGCTCTTAATGTTTGCCGGAATTGATCCACCTGTCCAGACCCTGCAGGGACACAAGAGTAAAAGGCAGATTGCTCAGCTACATCTCAGAGCTGAAAAGCCTACCTTGAACTTACCTCTGCTAAGGATCAGCTGTGCTTCCTGAGAACTGTGCTACTGGCCTCCAGAGACATCACATGTGGGCCTGGCTCCAGGTCTTCCTCTCCTCCTACGCCCAGTTTTGTACTTATTTTGGTGCCACTCATCTTCAGTCGCTTCCCTCTCTCTGAGGTGCAAGCAGTGACACTCATGTTGTACTGACCGATCCACCAGTGAATCACCATATCTGTGTTCCCTGATCCCCCTGTATTCATGATCTTGTAGCAAGAGGAATGGCGATAACAAAGAAGAAACACTGTGTTCACAGACTGCAGGATGAACAATGTATTCATTGCTTGAGAAATAGAATGATGGCTGAATGCTATTTGAAGCACAAGTCATGAAACACTCCCTGGTGGTAATTGATGCCTCCACCTCATCTGACTGACTCAAGATGCACTGCCAGATAATAAGGGATATCCATCAAGATAGCAACGGGTCAAAATCAACAAAAATAAATGCATATTTACAAAGAAAAGTAGAAGATGAAGACTCCACAACCAACTCTAAAAATCTCTGGGGCCCCTTTAATGAGAAAAAGCAATTCCTCAGAAGATATAAGGAATTATTCTGGGAGCTTTGCAAGTCTTCCTTGCAGCCAGATTCTGATCAGCCAAGCCAGAGTCAAGATTTCGGTCTCTCAATACCATTTTCACTCTAAGAGAAACCTGGAATCTTGGGAAAGAGTGGATTCCAGGCCCTAGTCAGGAAATACACAAGACAGGATACAACAAAAGACTTGGTGCGCTGAGTTGCACAGCAAACAACTGGACGCAAGATCAAGGCAGCTGCAGAAGCAGCCTCTGGTCAAATTAGAACTTGCTACTCATACCTGTATAAAAACCTCTTTCGTGCAGGAGCCCCTCGTGGTTAATGGGTGAAGACAGTAGACTGGAGGATTTCTCCAGCACCCATCAGCTCTATATCCTCTCAGATCATGATACTACTCTCAGATCATAAGTCTGCTTTGGGGAGGCTGTTTAATGAATTGAGGTCAGTGATAGAACATGATCATGATATGTGCATAATTATGAATCTAGCAGAATTGTTTATAAATTATGCATACAGTTACCTAATGATAGAACAAACATACAACAAAGAGAAAGTAGATGTGAAAGTGTGAAAAAAAACTACAAAGTCAGTGAATGGAAGAGCAAAAATTCATTTGGATTGGCTGGAGAAATTTAACAGGGCTTAAGGTGCACATCCTTGCAAGTGGCTGGCCCCAGTTTGATTCCTGGCACTCTGGTCCCTAGAGCATTGCTGAATACACACTAAGCGGTGCCTGGTGGCCTGGGCAATCCTTGCCAAAGCAGGCCCCTCACACCATTGCGATGTGGGCTGTCACACTCAACCACCATTTCAATTAGCCAAAAACATGGTAAGAACCCTGGAACCTCCTGAACACTACTTAGAAGCCCCTCCTCTCTCCCTGAAAAAAAAATTGCATGAGAACAATGACATGAGTTACCAGAATATATGGGACACACCAAAATTTCTAAGTTGGAACTTCTAGCAACTTCTAGTTTCATAAGGAAAACAAGAAAAGGCCAAAATAAATAACTTCACCCTGTAAATTACTTGCAACAGAAGAAGCAACAGAAGAAGAAAAGTAAATAGGAGAAGAGTCATAAGCCCTAGAGCAGAAATAAGCAACACAGAAACAAATTAAAACTAACAATAAAAGAGATCAATTGAATGGGGCTGAGCAAAAGTAGATGTTGTATGCAGCCAACCTGGCTTGGATTTCAGGCACCCCATATACTACTCTGAGCCCCAACCTTAAGGACTACTTGGTAAGGCAAACACACAAACAAAACTAGCAATTACAAAGAGAAAGGGGTGTGGGGGCTAATAAATCCAAGAACTGATTTTCTGAAATAATCAACATTTGGCAAACCTTGAGCTAAAAATACCGAGGTAGAAAGAAAAACTAATGAATTGGAGCACAAATGAAAGAAGCTAAAACCGATTTTGTGGAAATTCAAACTTTGGTCCCAGATTACTATGAAAAAAAAAACTCCATGCAAGAATATTGAAGAATCTAGAAGGAATGAATAATCTTGGGGAATCCTATAATTTCACGATTGCATCAGGATGAGGTGGACACCTGGGTAGACCAATTCCTGATGTGGAAATCAAAAGTCTCCACAAGAACTAAAAGGACAGACCCAGATGGACTCACAAACGATTTCTTCCAAATTCTCAAAGACGTACTTCCTGAGGATAGCTAAGTGAGGTCCCTCAAATAAAATCATCATCATCATCATCATCATCATCATCATCATCATCATCATCATCATCATCATCAAGGTAGCCATAATTCAGTACCAGTAATTCAGAACAAATAACGTACGTCCAGAATAATAGTAATGGCAAGGTCAAGGCCTATGCACTGGACTTACTACAGATAATGTCCTTTGAAGTACTGTAGGATGACATTACTTTGTCCTTTCCCTCCTTGACACAAGTAGCTTGTCCCGGTTTTCCCTGGAGTTTAGGCTTACCCCAGTCACACCCATCAAGGTGTTCCCGACTCTCTCCCATCCCTTTGTTTAGCTATAATCACTTCTCCATGCTCTCTTCCCCAAAAGTGTTAATCCGCGGCTTTCCCTTAATCTGATTCTGCTAATTTGCAAGGTCAGAGCTTCCTAGGATACTGAATTTATATTATATAAGTTAATATTGCCTTTCTCCTCTTCTTGTGCCTTTTGAATAATTTACTTTAAAGCTACGTCTGTTTTGTATAGACACAAGAAGACAATATTATGGTTTTATAACTTGGGAATTAATTGGCCTCGAATATTATTCCCTCCCGGGCATCTGCTTTCTCCACTTAAGCCTCAGTTGCCCTCAGTTCCTAGCACCCCAAAGTAGGGTCCCCGGCGTGGGACGGGAAGGATCCAGGGCAAGCGGTGAGTTATGTGCTACCCTGGCATCGAGAGAATGAAATAAATGGATCGAGCAACCAGTTTGACCTTCTTCCTTCCCGTCGTCTGTCCTCGACCGACAGCACACACAGCGGTTCTGGGGCACCGGACGCGGGCGGTGAGACAGAGCAGCCCGGACAGCCCGCGAGTGCTCGCGCCCCTCGGCGAGCCTTAGTTTTTTACAAAGTACTTTGTCATTTCTTTCCCTAGAGTCTTTTGTCCTCAACCAGATCTCATCAACTCGTGACAACAGACTTGCCCAGCCCTTGGGTTGCTCATCTTGAGTTACACTAGTTGGAATCACCTGTTTTGTAAGCATGATTTCAAATGCTTTGTCATGGACTTGCATTCCTGAACACTGCCATAACCTTTAAATTCCACGGGCTTTCCCTGCTAGATGAGGCTCTAGTACAACACGTGCGCCTTCCTAGTCCATCTCACAGTTTTAGCCCCGTAGTGTTTGGCCCATAATTAGCTCACTACTTACTTCTCATGCTACACTCTTAGCTTCCTGAGCCTAGAATCATGTCTCTTTCCTCAACTCCTGACTCCCACCTCCCAGCATTGGGCTCTCATTGAGTACGTGTTCAGGAGATATACGAAGCTAAAGCACAATTAGGGATTGCAGGCGTTGCAGGTATAAATTAGTTTGCACCCTTAGACAACTCCACCTTTTGAGGTCATGCAGACTAGCCTTGTCTCCCACTGACCAGCACTGCGAGCAGCCACCCAGCTCACAGGATTCACAAAACCACTAAGAGGGGGGGCCTAGAAGTGCTCTGGGGGGAAGTGAACACGGCCTTCTGTGCAGTAAGGGTCCCACAGAGCCTGGGTTACTCTCCGTACTGATTGCTGGTAATGATGAATAAGCCAAGCACAGAGCCTCGGGGAACACTAGGAAGACGATCTGTGTTACTGACTGGTTGCCCGCGTCACTCAAAAACACGCCACTTCAATGTTTCACCCCATTTCCCACTTTCAGAATTTCGTTCTGTTTGAGGTTGGGGAGCACACTGCATCGGTACTCGGGGCTTTGGCTCTCAGGATTCATTGCTGGGCGGCTCAGGCAACCATTCTTCCGTGCTAGGAACCAAACCCAGGTCGACTGAGTACAAGGCAAGCACTCTACCGGCTGTGCAATTGCTACAACCCACACTAATTGATTCTTTGGCATCCGTTCCTTCTAGATCCCGCCTCCATTGGCTCCCTTCCAGGCCTTACGCGGCCTTCTCGGCTCCCGATCACACACAGGTCATCCTCCCTTCCAGTCGCAAGATTTTGCCACCCACGCAAGGCTCAGCTTGCGCACAACTCTGCATTTCCCCCCAGCCAACCTGACCTTTCTCATCTGGCTTCCCCACGTCCCCCTCACTCTGTGTCCCACTGCCCCACTGCCAGTGGAAGTCAGGTGTGTGACGGATCGGTGCTCACCTGTCGGGTGGAATTGGAAGTGGCAGCTCTTAGGCTTTGTGCAGCCTGATCCTGGGGCAGCCTGGGCAGGCCAGGAGCCCGCACTGCGCATGCCCACTCTAAGGAAACCGGGGCTGTGGGCTTGGCTGGTGGCAGCCACTGCGCTTGCGTTCTGGGACCCCAGGGGGCGGGGCTTCTTCGAGGCCAGTGGAACCCTGAAACCAACTGCCCTCAGGGTCAGTTCAAGGCTGTGCAACTGACCCCTTTACAGGCTCGGCTCTCCGTGCCCGGCTCCCTTGCCCTCCTGTGCGGACCAGTGGGCTGATTGCCCACCAAAGACCGTCGGATAAACCCGGGGTCGTCTCCGCGGCTTGCTCAGATCAGATCGCCAACACCTCTTGCTGGACGGGATGCCGTGGCATCTGGACGCCTGTGCAGTGTGAAACGGAAGGTCCCAAAGTTAGGCAGCGCGGCAGGGTTTGCACAGTTCAAACCACAGGCAGGCGGGCAGGTTTCCTCTGCTCCTCTAGAGAAGCGCTCACGCTGGGCCTGTCAGACATGAGTCCAGTCAGAAGAGTGTGGTCCTGAAAGGGTGTGGCAAGAAGTGAATTGCGTAGAGGTGATTTTCCCTAACTCGCAATGTCAATGCTTTCATTTACTTCAGATCTCAGTATCTCTCTCTTGAAAGTCAAAGTCACCTCAAAAACCGCTTCATCTGAGAGGAAGATGCACAATTTTCTTTCTGCGATCTCTTCCTGCTAGTCCGAATCTCTGAAAGTTCACTTAGCCAAAGGCAGACTGATTTATTTCAGTTAAAAAAGATGTTCAGGTTTTTTTTTTTGGGGGGGGGGTCCTGTTGGTAACTTGTATTTTACTTTTGAAGAATGTTAAGAGAGGAGCTTTCTGAATTGCTCTTAGAAAATTGTTACCTCTGAGGGAGAAGGGGAACATTTCATCATACTTGATCTCTGCATAAGAGACTCACGTTTGACCACTGGGTGGCCCTTTCTCTGCCTTCTGAGCAATAGAGTTAGAAAAGTGGATGATTTTATTTTTTGTCACGACATACGGCTCTCTACAAACCTTCTGTACAGCCTTATGCTACTCAAGCTCGAGTCTCAAACATCTCAGACGGGTGACAAGGGTCTCAATGAAATTTACGTTCTCACTTGCGTCCTGGCTTCTGTCTCCATAGACTAATACTTCTGAATCTCAGGTGCTTAAACAAAAATGGGCTCTAAGACCAATCTGTGGTTATCAGAAGAGAAGAAGGAAGCAGTGGGTCAAATTGAGGACAAAGGGAATCCATATCCTGTGAATTTTTTCTCTAAGATATAACCATAACTCAGAAGACTGTTAACTACAATCAAAACTGTGGGACTGGGTTCTGGGTGTGCAGGTGAAGGAATAGTACTTGGCATACATGTGTGAGACTCAAGGATTGGATTCCTGTGCCAGAAAGTAAAATTGGTGCCACTGCTGGGACAAAGAGAGCTCCACTGGCCAGACACATGCTTGGCATGCAGGAGTCTGAAGGTTCTCCCCAGTACTGGATTGGTCCCTCAGCAGCCTTGGCTGTAGTCCCTGAGCACTGGCTGCCACAGTCAACTCCAAACCCCTTTCACAAACAAAAATTGATGAATACAGAAAGGGGTAGAGTTCAAAGGGCTAGAAGGCGTGTCTTGCTGAATACAGCACTGAGATAGATCCCCAGCACCTTGTACCCTTACACAGCATAGCCCTAATGGTGCTTGGCCCCACAGAGAGACAAACGTTTTAACGGGTTGGCAGAAAGACTGCACATAAGCGGAAGACCTGGGTCCAGCCCTGGCACCAAGGCTGTGCTCAGTACCGGCACCAAGGAGTCCTCCAAATTCCACTGGGAGCAATCCCTGAGGACTGCCTGTAGAGTAAATAAAATATGCTCAGAATTGATACTCTGGGGACTGGAGAGAGAGCTCAAAGAGCTGCGTGCATATAGTACTGCAGGAGACCCAGGACCACACCTGGTACCACATGTTAACCCTAAGAACCACAAGGAACCACTCCGGAATACAGAGCCTGTAATTGCACACCTGAGCACTGTAGGTGTGGCTTGCAAAGCAAGAACATAAAACACAAAACACTTTTTTCAGTCATATGTTGGATATTGCAGCTGGGCACCAATGTCAAGTGATTTGTCTCTTTACTTCCAATGGAAATGCCTTTATTAGGGCATAGGCCAAAGTCTGCATGAAAGTGGGATGGACAGAAATGATGGAAGGGTAGGGTGGGGTTGAGGGAATGGAGGGGTGGGAGGGGTGGGATGAGGGATGGGGTAAAGGGGTAGGGCTGGGTAGGGTAGTGTGTGGTACTAACATTTTTGTCACATCTTAGCCTGAACACATTTGCACCAAAGACTGGGAATTCTCTTTTCATCAAAAGTGTTTTATAAAGTGCCCAAACGAAATCAAAAAGAAGAGCATTGGGCTGGAGTGATAGCACAGCGGGTAGGGCCTTTGCCTAGCACTCGGCTGACCTGGGTTCGATTCCCAGCATCCCACATGGTCCCCGGAGCACCACTAGGATTTACCTGAGTGCATGAGCCAGGAGTAACCCCTGTGCATCACCGGGTGTGACCAAAAAAGCAAAAAAAAAAAAAAAAAAAAAAAAACATTATTATAGGTCTTCAGTAGGAAGATTACCACTGGTGGAGAGGGGAATACGTCAATGTAAAGAACACTCAACATTGATGGACAGAGGTGGCAGAGGGCAGTGTGCTGAAAGGAATCATTTCCACTTATATATGAAGAATTCTAAGACTATACAGCTGTATATCATGCAGGGTTATCTGTAATACCTCTTAGTGAAAAAGAGGCCAGGGGTGTAGTGGGAGGGAAATTGGGGACACTGTGGTGAGAAGTGTACTGGGGAAGATCAGCCTGCCCCCTCTGGCACCAAAGACAGGGCTTATGGCCCATCCCACGCCCAGTGGTCCTCAGGCTCTTTCCCTGCTTACTACATGGACCACCCCTCACTGGTCTTTGTTATGTTTCCTGCCCAAGACAGCTTCAAATCCCATCTCTGCCGGGGGCTGCTCCTTAAGGTCCACACTCCAACTTCTGTTTCTTCACTTTCTTTCTGTCCCTCTGTCTGTGCTGGGTGAGACCTATCAAGAATTATGACAGACCTTTTATATGAAGTTGTGCAAGGAAGAAAAGAGTGGAATGACATATTCAAAATACTGAATGAAAAAAATTCAATCCAGAGTTCCCTACCCAGAAAAGCTGTCCTTTAGATTTGAAGGAGAGATCAAAAACACTTTCAGACTGAAAAAGAACTGTCAACATTGGCTACACTAATCCAACCCGCAAGAATGACTGAAATGCCAACAATTACAAGTGAATAGCCAAATGCAAAAACGCCTAAACCACATACACAGAAAAATGGATAGGAATAATCTCTCTTCTCCCACTAAAAGGCATAGAATGCAAGGATCAGGAAGTGAAATCCATCAATGTGCTAATTCTAAGATGCACACCTAAATTTACAGGAAAAATACTGACTCCGAGTGAAAGGACTCAGAGTAAGCTGCTAGCCAATGGCAGACCCAAAAAACTGGAACAGCTGTTACTGATACCAGACCACAAGGAGAGTCATTAGACACAGGGACAGACACTACCTATTGCCTTAGGGCGTAACTGATCAAGAAATGCTAACTCTTATCAACATCTATGAGCCAAATGAAAGTTTATCAAAGTTTTCCTTGTGGACCTGAAGAAATACGTTGATTAAAAAAGTAATAGTGGGAGACTTCAATACTCCACTTTTGCCATTAGATAGATCAAACTGACAAAAACAATGAGGAAATATACAAATGAGGAGCTAGAAGAACTGGGATTAATTGGCATACACAGATAGGGCCATGGATCCTCAAAAGCCGAACACACATTCTTCTCTTGGCCACAAGCAGCATTCTTCAGGAAAAACCGCATAGGAGGGTATAACAAAATGACATCATCCATGAAGATAAAATCATGCCACCAAGCATCCTCTCAGACTAAAATGATAGAAAGGCAGAAATCAACCATCGAAAGAAGTAGGGGGGGTCAAAATATTGAACTCTGACCTCTCTCTAAGGCCAACACAAAAGTCAGATCAAAGTGGATTGAAGACCTCAATATCAGACCTGAATCCATAAGGTACATGGAGGAAAATGTAGGCAGAAGCCTCCATGACACTGAAGCTAAAGGCATCTTTAAGGATGAAACACCACTGATCAAGCAACTGCAAGCAAACATACAAATGGGGCTACATGAAACTAAGAAGCTTCTGCACCTCAAAAGAAACAGTGACCAAGTACAGAGAGAGCCTACAGAATGGGAAAAAATACACAATGCCCATCAGATAAAGGCGTTAATATCCAGGATATACAAGACACTAGTAGAGTTGCACAAGAAAAATCCTCTAACCCCATCAAAAAATGGGGAGAAGAAGTGAACAGGAGCTTCCTCAAAAAAGAAATACCAATGGCCAAAGGCGCATGAAAAATGCTCTACATTGCTAATCATCAGTGAGTTGCAAATGAAAACAATGCAATGATATGCCATCTCACATCAGTCTGGCACACATCAAAAAGAATAAGAGCAACCAGAGCTGGCACCGATGTGCGGAAAAAGGGACTCTTTTTCATTGTTGGTAGGAATGCAGACTGGTTTCCTTTTGGAAAACAATGTGGACATTCCTTCAAAAGCTAGAAACTGAGCTTCCATATGACCCAGAAATACCGCTTCTGGGAATAAATCCAGAGGGTGCAAAATAGCACAGTAGAAATGACATCTGCACCTGAATGTTTATTGCAGCGTTGTCCACAATAGTCAGAATCTGGAAGCAATGCGAGTGCCCCCAAACAGATGACTGGTTACAAAAAGTTTGCTACATCTACACAATGGAATATTATGTTAGAAAAGGTGAAGTCATGAAATTTGCTTCTAAGTGGATGGACATGGAGAATATCATGCTAAGTGAATCAGAAAGAGAGGGACAGACATAGAATGACTGCACTCATTTTTGAATATAAAATATCATAATCTGAGACCAACACTCAAGGACAATAGAGACAGGGCCAGGAAGATAACTTCATGGTTGGAAGCCTGCCTTATGAGCGGGGCAGAAGGCAGCTGGAATAGAGACGGGATCACAAAGTAAATGATGGTTGGAGGGATCACTTGGGATGGGAGATGTGTGCTGAAAGTAAGTAAAGGACCAAACATGATGGCCTCTCAGTATCTGTACTGCAAACCATAATGCCTATAAGGATATATATGGATATATATATATATATATATATATATATACAGAGAGAGAGAGAGAGAGATGGGGGAACTGTCTACCATAGAGGCAGGGGAGGGGGTGGTAGGGAGGGAGGAAAGAATTCTGGGGACATTGGAGGTAGAAAATGTACACTGGTGGAGGGATGGGTGCTTGATCATTGTACAATTGAAACTCAAACATGAAAGCTTTGTAAGTGTAGCTCACAGTGATTCAATAGAAAAAAAAGAATAATTAAAGAAAGTAGGGGAAAATTCCAACAAATTGAAGCTGATCAAAAACACTCCCCCAAAAAGCTGGATCAAAAAAGGAAATAAAGGAGGAAATAAAAAAAGATGCCTGGAAACCAGGCTGGAGTGATAGAGTAGCAAGTGGGGGGTCTTCCTTGTATGATACCATCTCGGTTTTATCCCCAGAATCCCATATGGTCCCCTGAACACTGCCAGTAGTAATTCCTAAGCACAGAATTATTTCACCACGTGTGGCCCAAAACCCAAAATTTTAAAAATCAAAAGATAGCGGAAAACTAATAAGAATTAAAAAAAAATCTCAGAAGTAGTGGGACATAGCAAAAGTTGTACCAAAGGGCACATTCATAGCAATATAGGACATTAAGAAAGAGGAGAAAGCTCAAGCTAACGCACACACACTTCATAAACACCAGAGAAAAAGCAACAAATTCCAAAGGGAATACAAGGCAGAAAATAATAAAGATTAGGCCAGAAATCAATGTCATAGAAATTAAGAAAGCAACGCCAAGAGCCAGTGAAACCAGAGGCTGATTCTTCGGAAGAATAAACAAAGTGGACAAACTTTTGACTAGATTCACAAGTTGAAATACAGAAAATGCCCAAATAAATTGGATCAGAGATGAAAGGCGAAATTTACAGAAGATCGCACTGAAATTCATGGTATCACAAGAAGTTACACTGAACAACTCTACTCTGTTAAACTGGAGAACCTAGACAGAACAGATGGATCCTTAGAATCACTAAGCCTCCCAAAACTGAGTGAGAAGGAAACAGAGAATCTGAACATGAGAGTAAAAATAAGAAAATTGAAGTAGTATTTACAAATCTCTCCAAGAATTAAAGCTCTAAAGCGATCACCAACTACATTGTAGTCGAAGGCCATATGGGGGAAGGGAGTTGCGGGCTGAATGAGGGCTAGAGACTGAGCACAGCGGCCACTCAACACCTTTATTGCAAACCACAACAGCTAATTAGAGAGAGAAAACAGAAGGGAATGCCTTGCCACAGTGGCAGGGTGGGGTGGGGGGGAGATGGGATTGGGGAGGGTGGGAGGGACACTGGTTTACGGGTGGTGGAGAATGGGCACTGGTGAAGGGATGGGTTCCCAAACTTTGTATGAGGGAAGTATAAGCACAAAAGTGTATAAATCTGTAACTGTACCCTCACGGTGATTCTCTAATTAAAAATAAATAAATTAAAAAAAAAAAAGAATTAAAGCTCTAGTCTAGATGGGTGCATCCATGAATTTTATAAACCATCAAAAGAAGACTTACTAACTTTACTCTTTAAGCTCTTCCAAAACATTGAACAGGAACTCTTCATATGTGCACTGGTGGAGGAATGGGTGTGTGATCATTGTGAGATTATAACCCGAACATGAAAGCTTGTAACTATCTCACAGTGATTCAATAAAATTTAAAAAAATGTGAAATATCTACACCACAAAAAACTAGAAAACATTTAAGCAGTAGAAAACCTTAGAAAGTGGGAAAATATTTCCTGTGCTTGGATTGGAAGAATTACTACTGTCAAAATGACCATCCTACCTAAATGACTATGTAGACTTTATGAAATACCAATCCATATTCTGATGACAATCCTCCGGGACAGTGAATCATCAATAAGAAGGTTACTATGAAACCATAAATCACCCCAAATAACCAAAGTCATACTGAAAAATAAGAAATTGGGAGGTATCTCATTATCCCAATCTGAAAATGCACTAGAAAGCTCTAGTGATCAAAAATCATGGCACTGGAATAAGGGTAGACTTTCTAACCATTGGGTTAGAATCAAATACCCAAAGACAAACCGCCATATATCAATGCCCAACAAATTTTCACAAAAGCACTAAGTACATGAAGTGATGTAATGATGACTTCAACTTTTTCACTTGGGAAAACTGTATAGTCAATGTCAAAAACATGAAACTGGACCCATACTTTACACCCTATACAAAGATGAATCAAGACTTTGAGAGTAGACCATAATCCATAAAATACACTGAAGAAAATATAGGCAAAACACTTCAAGCTGTGAACCCCATAGGCATTTTTAATGATATGTCTGTGCGAAAGCAACAGAAACAAAAATAAACAAACTGCATTAAATGTAAAACTTCTGCATATCTAAAAAACATGGGGGGAAATGCAAAACACACCCAACTGAATGGGAGAAAAATATTCATTCTGAACACATCAGATAAAGAATTAGTATCCAAAATAGAGAGAGCACTCACTTTCTATATCCAGGATGTAGAAAGAGCAATAAAAAGAAATCCACAAACCCTACCCAAAAGATGAGGAGAGCAAATGAACAGACACTTCCCTGAAGAAGACAGACAGATGGCCAATGGACACATTGAAACACTGCTCATCATCACTTATTATCATGTATATCCAAATCAAGAGGAATGAGATAATCTTCTCACACAAGCAAGAAAGAAAGAGATTTGAAAAAAGAGGGGGAACAACCTAGGCTGGAGGGGAGGTGGTGAGAAAGAGTCACTGCTGGGGGTGGTGGGGGTGGGCACCCATTGTTGTGTGGTTCAGCTCCTATGGAAAACAGTACGGAGGTTTCTCAAAAATGAAAATGGAGCTACCGTATGACCCAACAATTTCACTTCTTGGTATTTATCCCTAGACACAAAAGTGTTCATTCACAAAAGGCAAACTCACACCAATGTTCAGCAAGTATCTATGATATGGATCAACTTTGATGACCAGCAACAGATAACTGGATAATGAAAACATGGTGCATAGATCACTGTATCACTGTTATCCCATTGTCATCGATTTACTCAAGCAAGCACCAGTAAAGTCTCTATTCTTCCCAACCCTGAGATTTTAGCAGCCTCTCCTTACTTGTCTTTCCCACCGATTGGAGGCTCTTTCAGGGTCAGGGGAATGAGACCTATCATTATTGTCTTTGACATATCAAATATGCCACGAGCAGCTTGCCAAGCTCTGCCTGTGAGGGCGAGGGATACTCTTGGTAGCTTGCCGGGCTCCTCTCTTAGAGTAATATATATATATATATATATATATATATATATATATATATATATATATGTATACATATATATATAACTCTATGCTTTGTTACCTACTATGGTGTGGCAATTATGGAAAATGGGTAACGTGGTCCAGAAAGAGGCCTAGAGCGTGGCGGCAATTGGGTAGGGAGGTCGGCTGCAGGAAGCTGGGTTCCTTGGGGTGGGGAGGTTTCTCACCCACCCCCTCTGGGGACCCCAGGTGAAAACAGCCTGGTGCGGAGTCCGGTGACATGGTTATGGGGACCTAATCTTATAGTCCCGTCTGGGAGGAGCAGTCATTTTCTCTCTCTCTCTCTCTCTCTCTCTCTCTCTCTCTCTCTCTCTCTCTCTCTCTCTCTCTCTCTCTCTCTCTCTCTCTTTCTCCTCTCTCTCTCTCTCTCTCTCAAAACTTATCAAACTTAAGATGTTAATTAATACCGAGTCTGCACTATTTCTAAATGATAGCCTTGCTGGCACAAGCAGTAAAGATGCACAGAGATGGACGCTTTCCCGTTAATTGTATTGATAGTTTGTAATTACTGCAGAAAATAGCAAAGTTTTTATCAAAGGGATGCACTCTAGAACAACTCAGGTTATTAGTCTAAGGAACTGGTTTGAGATCTGTAATTCTGGATAATCCTCAAAGCAAACGGGAAACAACACTCAGACATAAGACTGGGTTTGTCTCCTGATGCCTCTCTAGTTGACTACCTTCCTCAATGTCCTAATACTACCCCCCTTAAGATGTCCTGGCACATCCTTAGTCTCCCATTAAAAAATACCACTCTTTTATTTTAGAAAAAAACCCGCAATACAGCATTTAGCCTTCTGCTCTTAATTGCCTCTTTAGTGGCCATATCTCCAAATGCACTCATTCTAGGGGGTTAGGATTTACTAACCAATTTGAGGGGGAATATAATCCAGTTTTTAGCAGAATTATTACTGTCTTTGGCATATCAAATACACCACGGGCAGCTTGTGGTTATAGGATATATCCTTAGGTATATCAACCACAGGTAGATCCTGTGGTTGGTAGGATATATACTTAGGTGGTTTCATATTATCAAGGTACATGCTTTCCTAGTGAATTTCTTAATTCTCATTTCAATATTTTGTTTTCTCCTTACCGGTAAATGTGTTTTCTTCCTGCATTCTAAAATAAACTTGAATTGTGTGAACCAATATTGCCAAGGAAGAAGATATGGTGGCTCCCTACAAAGGCAAAAGCCTTGTAAGTTTGAGCACCTATTTCTTGTTTATATACTCCATTTAAACAAAATCCTTAAATGACTATCTTTAGAGCAGTACTCAGCATATATTATATCAATACCTAGTATTGAAAGGGGTGGACAAGTAGAAATCAAATTAACAACCTGCGTTAGAGGTATACTAGCCACAGGCTTTTATTTACTTCTAACACAATAGTAGATGCTGCCACCTTACAAGAGTTTGTAAGGACCCAGGCTCTTGGGTCGTGGGTCTGATTCCAATTCTAATGGGCTGAGAAGAAATTGTAATTTTACTTTGTATTCTGGGGTTGGAGCAATAGCACAGAGGGTAGGGTGTTTGCCTTGCATGAGGCTGACCCGGGTTCGATTCCTCCACCCCTCTCAGAAAGCCTGGCAAGCTACCTAGAGTATCCTGACTGAAAGGCAGAGCCTGGCAAGCTACCCTTGGCATATTTGGTATGCCAAAAACAGTCACAACAAGTCTCACAATAGAGACGTTACTGGTGCTCAAGTAAAACCACAATGGTGCATAGATACACAACGGAATTCTATGCAGCTGAAAGGAAGGATGAAAAATTGTAAAATTGTAATTTGCTACAACTTGGAGCTGGAACTATCCTAGTAAGCCAGTGAGCCAGAAGGAAAACACCAGATGACTTCACTTTGTGTGGCAGACAGAAGAACAGGCAGGGGAGATGAATGGCTTCAAGGGGACGCCCAGATTACCCTGAATCATTGATCCCAGAAGTGTAAAGGACAGGTGACCATGAACTAAAGCTCCCAGAAGAGCGTGACACAGAATGTCTGACCCCACCCCAGGCTGTTTTCACTGGGGCACCTCAGAGGAGGGTGGGTTGATTTCCCCCCCCTACCCCAGCAGAACCCCGGAAGCCGAAAACCTCCAGAACCCAACCACACAGCCATGCTCAAAGCCGATCTCCATAGCTCAGAGGGGAACCTGCAGAATAACCCAGGTATGTGGGACCTGTGACTGAGATTCCAAGCTCGCTTGGAACGGAAATGGGCCTCCTGCCTCCAGCTCCCCGGTTTTCCAGTAGCTTGGTAGTCAGACCCACGAATTTCCTCTGGCTCCATATATTCTCATCAATGGCCAAGATCCAGAGACTATGAAATAAAGTTCCTGGAAGAGAGTGACACAGAACGCTCTGACCTCTTACACAGTAGCCCACTGACATACCAAAAGTAGTTCACATTTGTTTGTGTTTAACATATGTTGGTGTACAACATCTCACAATCTCAGCCTTGAGTTCCCTTCAGCCCACCTCAACAGTTCCCAACTGATCCCCAGAACTTAGCCCCATACATTATTAAGAAGCAGGCAAAGGTCTTTAGAGATGGATTCAAAGACATCCTTGGATTCTCCTTTTGTAATGATGACAATTTTTCTACATGTCTTAATTGACTGAATTTTCAGTCGGGGTGTACTTCTCAATAGGTCTTTCAAGACAAGAGTCATGGTAAACAGAGTCTCTGCCTATTTGAAAACAGCCAGAGATCATTCAAGAGCTGGGGAGCTTGCAAAGTGGGGAGTAGGGCTTTGAGAAAAGAGGTGGGACATAAGTCAAAAGGCCAGGGGATGTGAGAAGGGGAAGGCTGGTGTTCAGGGGCTTTGGAAGACCTTGCTGGATAGGGAGCTCTCTAGTTCTAGAGATGGGATGCTTACTGCATGAGGATGAGGGGTCAGGCAATCAACTAGATTACCAAGGGATCCATAGGAGATTGACTAAATGGTCCAGGGAGAACACATACTCCATTGCACCACACTCATACTTACTGTTTTGGGGTGTAGGGCGAGATTACTCATACCAATTATGCCGATCTCCTTTAGTGTGGTATCCGGATCATGGATGTATTTCATTACAGTATTTAAAGATTCTTGCCCCAGAGTCTCTGCCACTGATCTGTGCCAAAAGAGCTATGTGTATAACAGAAATGTAGGTAAGATTAGAGGGAAGGTCATGTGCACTGTGCACCCCTCAGCCTTCCCCCAGGCCCCATACTCAGGTGAGACATACACACAGGTGGCAAGAACCTGTGAGGCAATGTCACTCAGAGCCTGCTGTGCTGGACAGAAACTGGGCCACATTGATGGTGCTCAGGGACCTTCAGGGCCACAGACTGTGGGGTTAAGGGGGTGTCCATGGTTGCACCTGAGGATACTAAGTAAACCATGTGGTGCCAGGGATCACATGAGGGTCGATTTACATGCAAGGCACACACCTTGCCCTGTACTCTCTCTCTAGGCCTCTGCTGCCACGTGAAAGGCAGGTGCTGAAGTGCAAGGTAGGAAAGTGCCTCTACTTCAGGGATCTCAGCTGCAGTCTGCCCTCTTTGGGGACCACTTATTGAAGGTTTGGGAGTTCCGTTTAGTGTTTTTCAGCTATAGGAAACAATTGGAAGAGCTGTGGAACCCTCCCAAGCAGTTTTTATCTCTGCATAGACACTTCACACCAGGAGCTTCTGACCAGGATCTTGGTTCTCCAACATGTTCATGACTAAATCCAGAATTTCATTGATTACTTGTTGTGGGCAGTTGTTCACGATGGCCCTGAGGTGGAACACAGAGATTTAAGAGTTGCTGTGGGGTAGAGGTGGGTGTGGGTGAAGGTAGGGTGGGGTGGGAGGGGTCAGGGCTCCTCAGTGAGTGAGGAAGAAGAAAGACAACAGGAAAATGATAACCAGAGAGCAAAGAGATGGCAAAGAGAGGGGAGGGTTGAAGGCTAGGCCCTGGGGGTAGAAGGTTAGAGTTGAAAAGGAGGACTGGTACCTGCTTAGTGTCATGACCCCTAGGTGAAAGGACTCAGGGGAACTGAGGATTTCCCAGCAGTGTTCCTCATCTGCATATGTCACCACTGTATTGTAATATGCAGACACTGTCAGAGCCCTCAGGGCTTGGAGGGCACAACTGCTGAGAGGGACAGTAGGATGAAGCTCAATTACTGGCACCTCTTTTCTCTGGGAGAGAGGAGTAGAATTCTGACACAATCTCCAAACTCCCAGGCCCTGGGAGACACCTTCTGCCAATTACTCCCCCATGCCATAAGCTACAGGTGTAAATTGCTTGGAAGTGACAATAAAGGTTCCAAATTGACTGGCTTGTGGTCATCTGAGGCCTAGAAATTATGCTTTAGGGTTGAAAGACAAAAAGGTCAGAGAGAGTCAAAGCATGAGAATGTCAGGGAGTGGCTGTGTGAAATGTTCTAGATGAAAGAAACTTGAGGCTGCATCTGGCCTACTGTCCACTTCCTGTTCAGCTCTAGGACCTACGATTCAACAGAGAAGGAACAAGGCCAGACCGAGGATAGTGGAGGGCTCCTTGTCTTGCAAACTACTGCCCTGGGTTGGAACCTGGTCTCTCTATAGTCCCCCAGCAGTACAGAAAGCTGGGAGTAAGCCATGAACACGGACAGGGAAAGCCCCCAAGTGAAAGTCAATGAACAAAGAAACAGGGACTGCATCACCAAACCAGATTTAAATCTCTGCCCCACCCTAATCACCTCTTGGATGTACGGAGTCATGTTGACTGGGAAATCTGTTCACTTCTCTATTAACCAGTCAGTTAAATCCTTGAATTCATACACTGGCATAAGGGCAACAAGATTTCCAAACAGCTGCAGAATTTCCTGGATAATCTGTGCCCGAGGAGACAGAATGAACCTCATCAGGGATGAAGGCCGGGCAAGCCCTGAGGGGCTGGCTTTCTTCTCTCTCTCTTCTGAGGGACTTGCATAATGCTTAGCAAATCGGGGGTGACAGGAAAGTCACTGCATAAGCGTTTACTTCACCAGGAGCTGAATGACCCCCAGAGTGTTGGCTGATCCCTCCTTTAGAGGAAGAGGGTCGGGTGGGAGTGGAGAGAAGCATGAGGCCTGCTCTCCCAGGAGGCCTGTGAATGCACCTGTGCAGCAGGACACGCCCTGCTCCTCCCACAGCCCTTTGGGCTTCAAGCCTCACACCTGCCCTCCTCCCACACCACCATGTACTACTCTCACCTCAGGTTTGTGGGCCAGGGGCCAATGGTCACGTAAGAGCTGAAATGTGTCAATTAATTTGATGGCAGCTTTCTTGAGGAACGCCAATTTGTCCTCAGCACTAGCCTTCACATTCAGCTGCCTCTGGACACAGGACACCACTGCCCTGAGCACTGTGAGGGGAATAGGGAGTTGGGGATACACATCACCATTCTCTTCCCACCAAGGGAAACAGAAACAGCATCCTCTCAGCCCCAACCATGAACGCTTTCTGGAATTGTCTTCTGGAAACAGAACCCACTAGCACAACTGCAGGTCTCTTTCACCCACTGCACTGGGGTGGCCAGAAGATCACCAGGATGCCCAGGGTAGAACTAGCCCTAAACCAAGACCAGGTTGGGCCAATGGGGGAAGCATCTGCTCACAAGGAGCCTGCATTGGGCCATCATCTGCCCCTTCTCCAGCCTTCGGGTGCCTGGTAGAGAGGCACCTTCTTTATTTTCGCTTTGTGGGTCCCACCCGGAGATGCGCAGGGGTTCCTCCTGGCTTTGCACTCAGGAATTACTCCTGGCGGTGCTCAGGGGACCATATAGGTTTCTGGGGATTGAACCTGGGTCGGCCGCGTGGAAGGCAAATGCCCGACCCGCTGTGCTATCACTCCAGTCTCTGAGGGGCTCCATCACTACTCTTGACATTCCTTTCTCCTCCCTTCACCCCATGAAGGCTTACTTCAGCCCTCCCACGCCACACCTTCATAGATGGCCAGCAAATCTCCTTCCGCCTGGTTCATCTGGAGAAGACGCAAGATGTAGTCCCATAGCTGGTCAATGCACTGCTTGGGCCCTGGGAGAAAGTTAAACAGACATTCTGGCTCTGTGAGCTGGGGGTTGGGAGCAAGGGATGAGGAGAACTGGGTTTGGACCTTTGCCCTGCCTCCAAGAACCCCAAGTAGCCAGGAGCCAGTGACTTTCAGCATCCTTCGCTGCAAATGACAACTAGTGCTGCCATATGACACCCTGGGGGGTGTCTGGGCAGACTGGGCTCCATGAGGGATCACGGCACATCCCACAGAGGCCAAATGTGCCCGAGCCCCTTACCCCCACCCCCGTTGCCTCTTGGGGGCCTGCAGGAAACAGCGGGCAGCGCCCTCAGAGTCTGTGCGAGAAGACTTGCCCCACTGGTCCAGGAGCTGCGTTTCCAGATCTGCCTCTGAGCCTGCGAGCCTGCCCTGCTGCCCACCCCACACCTCCTCATTGCCACTCAGAAGGCCACTGCCCCTCACCACTCTTGCATCCCACAGCTCAAGAAAGGGCTGGCAACACCATCATCCTGTGACTTGACTGTTCCCACACTCGGACTGAGAGAAGCACAGGGTGGGCCAGAGAACCTCCCCAGAATGGAGCCTGTGTGGTGAGCCCTGCCCAGCCCCTCATCCCAAAGGCAGGCTCCCCTCAGCACTGCCCTCCGAGCTACCCTGCCTGCAGAGTCCAGCGGGGCCTTGCCTTCTCTCTGCCTTCTGCCTCCATCTGGGTTCACATTTTTTCTCCAGCTCAGTCTCCCCTCCTATATCTTGCCCCTCCTATTTTCCTTACTCTGTCATTTCCATTCTCGAGGAGTTTTCTCCCAAGTCCCCATCAGCCACGCACAACTCCTGCTGGGTCTCTCCAACCTCCCATCCCCACCCCGACACAGAGCTCAGAGTAGGTCCATTAGGAGGGGCCAAGAAGGACGAAGGTGGTCCTGGGTGCAGGCAGCACCCCATCCCTATTACCGTCACCACATCTAACACAACCACCCCCGCTCCCAGCACGGGGATCCGTACCATCCTTGTCACAGATCTCCTTGGCTGCAAGCAAGAGGCTTCTGGGCGGCTGATGCTCTGTGCCCAATAGCTTCTCGACAATGATGTCCGGTGACCAAAGGCCTACAGCAATTAAAGTCCTGGTGCATCGATCCTCCATTTTTTTATCTGGCTTCTGTAAAGAGGAAAACTGAAGGTGAGAGGCCTAACCCCCACGACCAGTCTCCAGGCTCCTGAGAATAAGCTTGGTCCAACATGTGCTTCTCTTCTATTTCGAGGACAGCAAGCTCATCTTCCTCCACCTACTATGCCTCACCCAGAGGAACCTTCCCCGTGAATGAGAGCCAGAGCCTCCCCATTCAGACCAGAAGACAGACTGGCAGGCCATCTGTAAAATCTCTGGCTTATGAGCTGAAGTGGGTGTGAGGTTTGAGGAGTCTGGAGCACACGGATTCTCCTGTAGCAGCAAGCGAAACGTGAGGAAGGATTCCAAGTGGATTTTGTATGCGTCGGGCTATGCAAAGTCCCTGGCATACTAGAGATCTTGATCAGGCACAGTGTGCCGAGGAAGGCAGGAATGGGAAGATGGGTAGCAGAAAATGAGACCCCAGTGGAACCCAGTGTTAGGAAAGTCAGTACCAAGTGTGTAGCTCGGGAGACAGCTTGAGCTAAAACCCACAGGTGAGTTAGCAGACAGGTGGGTGGGCCCAAATAGGTTTGTCAGTACTCTGAGGTGATCCACTGAGTTACGATAACACGAGGGGAGGCCTAGTGAGACCCAGTAACTGACCATGCAGCCTGAAGGCCTGGTCACACTTGGAGGGGTAGAAGTTGAAGACACAACGCTTCCTGCTTTCCATCTCTCTGCTCCCAACAGAACCTTTTGCCATGGTTATCCATTCTGTCTGGGCCATCACCATGGAAATGGACTCAGGTGACCACAGACAGGCCTCTCACAATATTCTGGATGCTGAAGGACGTTCCACCCCAAGCCCCACCCCAAATTCCCAGAATCATCATGCACCAGAAAGAGACCCTGGGCACAGAGCTGTGAAATTTTGATTCCCGTAGCCCTCAACCCAGATGCCCCGTCTCCTCACCATCTGATTCAAGAAGCTGATGATAATATTGGTCACTTTCTGACATTGTGTATATGGCCATTGTTCAGTGTGGATTTTGATGTCTATCCTCCTGAGGGTTTCGTAGATATCCCCTTCTGACATCTGTAGGAGAGTGGGAGTCCAGAGGAAAGGAAGGATGAGGTAGATCTCTGGCAAAGATGAATGAGGACCTGGGATCGAGGGTGAGGATTTAAGCTGGACATGGGGTTGGGTGGGGAAGAAGCTAGTGCTGTCAGTGGGAGAGACCCACATGTGTTCTGTTAGAAGAAAATCTTTCCCGTTCTCCTGGCAGAGAGGGGCCACTCTGCTGAGTGAGAGGGGTCTTCCCCTGCCATAGCCTCATCTCATTCACATCCTCACCTTAGCTACTTCTTGAAGTGCAGTCAGAAACTCAGTGACATGGCAGTTGAAACTGTTATCCATGTCACACTCTGTCATCTCTGAGGAACTTACGAGGGTCCACATAAATGGCTCTGCAAGGAATAAAGAGGGAGAGACTGGAACTAACAAATATAACAAATATAAGAAATATAACAAATATAAAAACTAAAGTTCTTGAGACACTTGAAGAAAATACTAATGCCCTTCGGTGGAAGGTGACTGACATTTGGCCTCTCACAAGCACGGGATGGCTGGAATCAGGACAGAAATGGCAGAAGAGAGGCCAGGGAGAGCGCTCCAGTGGGCAAGTGCATGTCTAGCATGCACAAGGCCTGAGTGGAATCCCCCAGCGGGGAAAAAGGGAAAGAACTCTCTTTGCTCTCTGTTGTACTTGACCTAGGGCTCTTTTAGAGCACAACAATAACCACTCTAAAGGTGTAAAAGATGGTTCCGAGAGCCAGCTCAATGGGGCAGAGCACATGCCTGGCATGTGGGAGGCCCCAGGTTTGACCACTGGTGCTGCCCCATTCCTACCAGTATTACCGGGAGGCCCTGAGCACTGCTGAGGACCAACACCACAAAAAGAACACAATGCTCAGTTCTTGTCCAGAGTGTCATTTCCAACTAATGTTGTCATCATGGACCCTCGTCTATCTTGACTATCCTCCAACCCCCACAGCCTTGTGGGAATTTCAAACCACTGACCAGTCCTCCTGGCCCATTTTCCCAAGACTTGGATGTTAGTTCCATCCTATTTTTTATGTCCCACAGATGAATTCAATGCTTCTATATCTGTCCCTCTCCTTCTCACTCATTTCACTCCGCATGATACTTTCCACGTCTATCCATTTCTAGGCACATGTCATGGCCTCATTTTTCCTAACAGCCGCACAGTATTCCACTGTGTAGCTGGACCATAGTTTCTTTATCCAGTCGTCTGTTCTGAGGTACTCAGGTTGTTTCCAGATTCTGGCTATTGTGAAAAGTGCTGCCATGAGCATACAAGTGCAGATGGGGTTTCTGCTGTGTGATTTTGGACTCCCAGGGTCTATTCCCTCAAGTGGTATTGCTGGGTCAAGGGGGAGATCATTTTCTAGTGTTTTTAGGATTGTCTACATAACCTTTCAGAATTTGTACTGCAAACCAAAATTCCTAGAATGAGAGAGAGAGAGAAAGAGAAAGGACGAGAGAGAAGAGAGGTGCCTTCCGTAGAGGCAGACTAGGGTAGGGATTGTTTGGTGGGTTTGTAAGAAACTGGTGACATTGATCCTGGGAGATTTTACTGGTAGAAGAATGAGTTAGGGTACACTCTATGACTGAAACCCAATCATGAACAGCTTTGTAATTCTCTGTCTCACAGTGATTCGCTAAAATAAAAAATTCATATATAAAAAATTGAACATCTATAATATGGAAATGTTCATCCAAATTAACTGTGTATAAAAACACAATCCACCTAAAATCACAGGAAATTTATTTTAGATAAGGGATCATGTTTACACATGTGCAACATTTTGTTTAAGAAGATTGTCAGTGTAGTATAATTCTTACCAAGGGGACATTCATATCCAAACTCAAGTATTGTTTATGCATGTTTTAAGTGATACAGATACATGGGTCCTGAAATTCAAAGTTTTCTATTCTACTTTCTAAAGAAAGGCAGTATTTTGTGATTTCATTTGTGTTTTTTAATGAAATATTGCATAAGCTCCCGTGTGTGTGTGTGTGTGTGTGTGTGTGTGTACATGGTTTCTTGTAGAATGTACCAAAATTATTTAACAGGGGACTTCTGAAGAGTGGCATCTGAAGATAACAAACATTAACACGTTGTTTTAAAAAAAGAAGAAGGAAGAAAGAACATAGTCTTGGGAGTCTACCTCCCGCCCAAGCAGAACCCCTGCAGCTGAAAGCCCCACACTCCAATTGCTGCCATGCTCACGGCCTGACTCCTCAGCCATGAATAACTCCTTTGGAAAACTCGGGTCTGTGGATTTTGTGACCGAAATCTCCAGGCTGTCATAGAGTTGGGAATGTTCTCCCTCCACCTCCCTGTTCTTCCGGGAGCCCGGCAGTCATGCCCATGAACTACCTCTGGCATCATTTAGGCTCCTTAACGGGCCACGATCCAGAGACTCATACATAATCTTGAAAGAGATCAGCAAGCTGCAAGATGTACCCAGACCCCAAGGTCACCATCCACTAAAAGATCAAGCTCCAGCTGGAATAGCCCTTTCAAAATTTTGGAATCCTGGAATGCATGGCCTCATTTGCAACCACACTACTTCAAAAACCCGATACCACTGCTATACCAGGAATAGCACACCACATTGGATGGGGTGTAAAGTAGAAGGCAATCAATCACGATGAAGAAAATATTCTTTGAAAAACAGTATGGACGTTTCTCAACAAACTAAAAATGGAGCTCCCATTTGACCCAGCAATACCACTTGTGGGAATATATCCCAAAGGTGCAAAACAGCACAGTAGAAATGACATCTGCACCTGTATGTTCATTGCAGCACTGTTCACAATAGCTAGAATCTGAAAACAAGCCAAGTGCCCGAGAACTTTGGCACATCTCCCAAATCGAATACTATGCAGCTGTTAGAAAAGATGAAGTCATGAAATGTGCTTCTAAGTGGATGGTCATAGAGAGTATCATGCTAAGTGAAATGAGTCAGAAAGAGAGGGACAGACATAGAATGACTGCAATCACTTGTGAACTATAAAATATCATAATATGAGATTAACACCCAAGGACAATAGAGACAGGGTCAGGAAGATTGCTGCACGCTTGGAAGCCTGCCTCATGAGCTGAGGAAAGGCAGCTGGGATAGAGAAGGGATCACTAAAGTCAATGGTGGTTGGAGGGATCGCTCGGGATGGAAGATGTGTGCTGAAAGTGGGTGAAGGGTCAAGCAAGATGGCCTCTCACTGTATTGCAAACCATAGAACCCAGAAGTAGAGAGGGAGTAGGAGGGAAATAGTCTGCCATGGAGGCAGAGGGAAAGGTGGGACGGGGTGGTAGGGAGGGATATTGGGGACATTGGTGTTCAATTGTTATATGACTGAAACTCAAACATGAAAGTTCTGTGGCTGTGGCTAGCACTGATTCTGTAAAAAAATAAAAACAAATAAAATATGTCATCGCAAACTAAAAACAAACATTTTCTACTTGAATTATTTGGTTCTTTTTACTTTTTGTATTTGTATTTTTGTTGAGTCACTGAGATATAGTGATAGGGCTTTCGTGAGCAGGTTCAGTCATGTAGTTTCCAATGTCCATCCCCCCCACCAGTGTGTATTTCCCACCACCATCCCCCCATCCCTCCTGCATCCCCTGCTCCCCCAGCCTGCCTCTATGGCAGGCACTTTTCCTCTCTCTCCCTCCTCCCTCTCCCTCCCCCTTTCTCGCCCCTCCCCCCTTCTTTGGGCATTGCAGTTTGCAGTACAGATACTGCGAAAGCATCATGTTTGGTCCTTTGCCCACAGTCAGCACCTATCTCCCATCCAGAGAGATCCCTTCCAGCCATCCGAGACCTTTGTCTAACGCCAGCTGCAAAATTCAGATCCAAATGAATTACAAATGTCAATAGAAGAACTGAATCCATAAGGTACATGGAGGACAATGTAGGCAGAAACTGCACGACAGTGTTTCTTTTCAACTGTTCGTTTATCTCTTCTACTAGCTCTGTTCAGTTTCGTTCAGACTAATTTTCATCTCTGCCAATTTGTCTGCTTTCTGTTGGAGCCGAGACTCAGGTATGGTTGGAATATGTTGAGTCTTCGGGCAATCTTAAAATAGGTTTAAGATGAGGTTGTCTCTCTTCTGTGAAACACTGACTTAGAAGCAACATGAGCTCACTGTTAAGATGACAGTAAATAAAGAGCCCAAGGCTTCAAATAAAAAAATTCATACACAAGGCTTAACAGCATGTTAGTAGTCTCTTGTACCAGGGCCTAATGGCTCTGGGGTGAGACACAACAATCTTCACACGTTTTCTTCTAAGCAAATCTTTTTTGATCACTTGAGCAAATTATTCATAATAAGCAATATAAAATAAATTATTTGGGGCCTGTTCCTGGGTAGATTTTGGTGGTGCTTGGGAAAATTCCAAATAATGCTGGTGGGAAGGTACAATGGTAGTAGGTATGGTGATGCAATATTAAATGAAATAAATTATCATGAACAACTTTATAAAAGTTTTAAAGTAATAAAAAATAAAGAATATAAAGTGGACATATTCAGTGAGATGACAGCCAATTTTCAAATCTTCATCTGGTAGCGGTGCACACAGGTGCTGAATTATGTGCAAAGTCCATATCTGATAGGGTATGCCTGGAACTGAAAGGAGTGCAGGAGCCAAGAGCGAGCTCGGTGGGCAAGCAAAGACGAGCAACTGCAAGACCCAGACTTGGATGCTCGACACTCAAGGTGAAACAGTGGGGAACTCAGTCACTTGGAGATACAGCACTCTAACTGTATATCTTTAGGGGCTCTATTTTATTTTTTTATTTATATATATTTTTAATTATTTTATTAATTCACCATGTGGAAAGTTACAAAGCTTTCAGGTTAAAGTCTCAGTTATACAATGCTCAAACACCCATCCCTTCACCAGTGCACATATTCCACCACCAAGAATCACGATATACCTCTCCCCTTCCCCCCACCTCCCCAGCCCCCCACCCCGCATGTGTAACTGGTAAATTTCACTTTACTTTCACTTTACTTTGATTACATTCAATATTTCAAAAAAATTCACTATTATTGATTTGGAGTTTCTCCCTAGGGGCTCTATTTTAAAAGACCTACAGAGACACTTGGAATTTGATGGATTTGCTTATTGATAGGATTTAGGACCAAGTCATTCTGAAAGGACTCTGCGTACTTTAATGAATGTGTCTGATCAGAAAATCAATGTCTTATCGTGGGAGAAAGGAGATTTTTTAAAAAACCCTGTGAGGGGCTGAGAGATAGCACAGTAAGAAGGGTAATTGCCTCGCATGTGGCCAACCCAGGTTCCATCTCCAGCATCCCATAGGGTCCCACATGTACCACCAGGAGTAATTCCTGAGTGCAGTGCCAGGAGCAGTCCCTGAGCATCACCAGTTTGGGCCTCCCCGGCCCACACAATAGAGTGGGGGGGCCTCAAAGGGGTTGAGTGAATGCTTCACACGTAGGAGGCCCAGCTTTCAGCAGCAGCACAGCACAGCACACACTTGAACACCACAGTGGAGTGACTTCCAAGCACAGAGACAGAAGCAGCCCGCAAGCACCACTGGATGTGACCCCCTAAGAAGCAAAACCTGAAATGGGACACCTACGAGTTCAGATTTTAATCCAAAGTATGAGAAGGACTCTCGAGTTGAAAGTATCTGCATGGACTAGAAGGCCTAGGAGCTATATAGCCCAGGGGTAATCGGCAACTTGCTACCCCAATCCTTGTTTCCACACTCCCCAGGCTCTTTCCAAGGAAAGGAGGCCTTCAAGGAATGGCTGCTTACAGGTGGGAAGTAGGAACACAACAAGGTCAAGGTCCATCTTTGAGTATTACCAACAAGAAAGTACTGAAAAAAATAGTAGGTCCAATTATCATCCAGAGCAGTAGGGTCAAAGGACTGTCCGGAGACACAGGGAAATATCTGAAATATCAGAAAACCAATGATGGTAAAAGGTTGAAGCTCAAGGGACCAAAGAATAAGATGAACACATGGTTCCATAAGTGTGTGGTGGTTGGCAAGAAGCCAAGACAGAAGAAATGAGAGGATGAAAATCAGATGTGCAAGAGAAATGCTGCAGGTGAAGAACTGATGCAGGCAAGCAGCATCACTGGAATGAGGCAGTGCCAAAGCCTAAAGCACCTTGCAGTCATGATTTGCAAATTTCAGACAGAGAAAAAGGAAGCAACAGGGTAACTGAGAGATCAACAGCCTTAGAGTAGCAGAAATAACTAATATTGCCTGGTGTGAGGGAAAATATACAACATCTAGGTGATATTTATTTCCAAAGTGTTGACATAGAAAAGAAATAGCCAATAACAAGCTTTAAAATTGCTTAGAAAACAAAGACAGACAGCAGCAGTGAGTGGACTACATGAGATCAAAGGAGAGTGGAATGGGCGCTCATTGATTAGATTTTCGATGAAGCTGAAAAAGCATCAAAGCCTCCTGGCTGAATTCACCTCTTTGCCCCTCCTGATCCTTCTCCAATCAGTTCCCCTGATGCTCCTCTAGCACACAGCCTCACCACACCACCACAGGACCACAAGAGGACCAGCGGCACTCAGGCCAGGGCCTCCTGCCCAATTGTGGAGATAATGCCAGTTTTGTAACCACCCTGGAGCCGAGCCCCGTCCCCACGGCCCTCCCTGTCCCCATTTGAAAGGACAGAAGGTGAAGGGAGCTCAGTCTCCTAGTCTGACTCCTGAAGAGAAGTGGCCTTCTTACAGCTTTTTTCACACTCCTGTCTCAGTCCCATACTTCTCTATTTTGCCAGTTGACCCCGCACTTACACGATTTTCACCTTGGGAATGTGACTTTGGGAATATCCAGTGGGCCCAGGGGTGGGTGGGTGGGGTATATGGCCAAACCGGAGAAATTCTGATCATAGCACTCAACACTGTGTTTGGTATAGACTGATCATTTCATGGTTCATGTTCTCTCTCTCTTCCATGAAACAGGAATTATTATTTTTTGATTGTTCAGCAATGTGTGATCTGTGCCCATGACAGTGCCTGCCACATAGAAATGGTACAAAAGGGTCACTTTCTGATGTTAGGGGAAAGAGAGCTATAAAAGAAGAATATGAAGAAGTCTTGTGATGCTGCATAGTTCAGTGTCTGTGGAGTGGTGCGTACCCAGATCAATGGGTGACAAAATGGCATAGAACTTTATGAACATACACACAGAATGAGCAAGTATAAATGGGTGAGATGCAAACCTCTGTGGATCCAACTTTTCTGATTGTAATACTGTGAAGATGTAAGCTGCGACCAGTCTGAAAACAAGATGATGGGTATAGAAGAATTCCGGCACATACTTGGCAAATTCATGGGAATTTGTAATTATTGTTTTCACATTTAAAAACAACAGTTTCCACAGTACTGTCCTAGAGGTGGAACCAGTTGATGTTTCCGGTAACAGAGCCTGAGGGTGCCTTTCCCCCTGTGTCCCTACCAACACTGATGCCCACTGCTGTGACATGATCTCATTGTTTTGATTTGCATTTCCCCAGTAATAAGGGGTCATGGGCACTTTTACATATGGAGAGTCCTCAACTCCCACAATGACCCAGCAATATAGCTTCTGGGCATCTACCACCCAAACACAAAAATATCACTTCAAAGGGATACATTCACACTCTGTTCATTGTAGGGGTTTGTATAACCATGATATGGAAACAGCCTCGCTATCCAGCTGCAGATTAATGGATCAGGAGTTCTAGTACCCATACACAATGGGGCACAATGCAGCAATAAGAATGATTGAAACCATGTCATTTGCTGCTCTGTGGGTAGAGTCAGGGGCAACCACACTGAGTGTGGGTATTCAGAAGGAGAGGGCCACAGACAGAATGGACTTTCTTATATGTGGGATATACAGCAACACAGCAAGGGAGCAACACACGACAAAAGGCGATCAACTGGAGAGTTGGTTCGAAGACCTGAGTTTTCCAGGATGAGAAAAGACGGGTAGTTGGGAGGGAATTTTGGGTCCCTTGGCCCTTGGTGGAGAAGAGAGGCACTCAGGCCATACTTGTGGGCTGCGAATTACATATGCACAAAACTACCACTAACACCATTGTAAATCCCAGAATCTTAATAAAATATAGTATGAAAAAAAAAGAAAAGTAAATAATGAAATCCCTGCCTCATAGTCGAGTCTCAATGAATGTCTAGTGAGAGAATTGATGAGCAATTAAAATTATGGGGGAAAACTGTGCTCAAACAAAAACACTTTTATGGATTTGATACAAAAATGTTATTTTGGGTATCACCTACTGCCTGTCATCACTGTATCACTGTAATCACCGTTACTCATTGATTTGCTCGAGCGGGCACCATTAACGTCTCCATTTTGAGACTTCTTGTTACTGTTTTTGGCATATCAAACACACCACGGGTAGCTTACCAAGCTCTGCCATGTTGGCGAGATACTCTCGGTAGCTTTCCGGGCTCTCCGAGTGAAGAGGAGGGCAAGTTAAGAGTCAAGAACTGAAGGGCAGGTTAAGGGTTAACCGCTGAAGTTGCCCTTTGTAACTACTTGACTGCTTTGAAAGATGTCTTCAGGACCTTCCACTGGGCAGGACTCTGTCACCAAATGGGCCAACAAACTGCCCCGAGGAACTGTAAATAAACATCTGCTCGCAAAGGTCAACAAATGTTGAAATTAGCATATAAGGTGAAATAGGTGTGGTTTTCCCTTTTGTATGGTTTTCCTATGGTTTCCTATGGTTTTCCTATTGATCCAATACCTGTGATTTTCTTTGATATGTATGATTCTCCTTTGATTCAATACATGTAATTTTCCCCCAATACATGTAATTTTCCCCCAATATATCCCCTTTGATATGTGAGATTTTCATTTGTCAACAAATGTTTAGATATGCAAATTAAGTGACCTATGTGATTCCCTTTGATATGTGAGATTTTCTTTTTTTTTTTTTTTTTTTTTTTTTTTTGCTTTTTGGGTCACACCTGGCGATGCACAGGTGTTACTCCTGGCTCTGCACTCAGGAATTACTCCTGGCGGTGCTCAGGGGACCATATGGGATGCTGGGATTTGAACTCGGGTCGGCCGCGTGCAAGGCAAACGCCCTACCCGCTGTGCTATCGCTCCAGCCCCGATATGTGAGATTTTCATTTCTCCCCCAAAAGGGTATAAATACAGCCTGCTTTTTGGAGGTCGGGGCCTTCAGTTATGCCACGCTATTGAGGCACAATTGAAGGTCCCAATATAGCTATATTGGCTTAAATAAACCCCATGCATTTGCAGAAAGAGTTGTCTTGGTTTTGTTCTTTTGTCTCTCCGAGCCTCCCCTGGGCAGAGATCTGCCGACCCTAACAGAGAGGGGCGGAGGAATCGAATCCGGGTCGGCAGCGTGCATGGCGAACGCCCTGCCGCTGTGCTCTCACTCTAGCGCCCGCCTGTAATGAAAAATTAAAAAATGTTTTGATAGTCAAGAGTACATACTTAGATAATGGCTCACATTTAAGGTGGAATCCTATGAAACATTATTAAATATTGTATTGTAATAGACGAATCATGAGAAATGTTCCCACTGCATGAGCTTGGAAAAGCACAGGTCACTTGTACAGCAGGGATAGTACTGTGAGGTCAGACCACAAGAGTCTTCCCCTTCCTGGTGTGGTGTAAAAGAATATCTGTGGGACCATTTGTGCCCCATGACCCAGGGATCAGGAGAGTGACATGACCTGACTCCAGGAAGCCACCTGAAGATGACTCTGGATAATCTTCCCGTTTGAGATGCTCCAGCAAGGAAAGAAGAGGAAACATAGGCCAACCGTCACTGACATAGGCAAGCAGGCAAGAGAGAGGGTCCTCCCAAGGCAGCGGCAGTAAATTCCTTGGAAGTAATATCTGAGAGCCCCGAAGTTGCAAAAGCCAATTTTGCTGAAAACAGAAACTGAGGCTTGGCTCCACTGGCGCCCGTAACATACCCAGAGAAGGCTGAACAAACAGAGGTGACAGCCATCAGCAGAGACAAGAACTGCAATCAAACACTGGAAGGAGACTCCAGAAACTTCAAAGGGGTCCCTTTGTGAAGATATCTAACCAAACCCCCACCTCCAGCAGAAACATTCCAGAGCAAGGCAGCCCAAGCGGATGCATATGAAAACCAGCCTTGCCGGGCACTGAAGGCTTGTCCATCTTTGGGGAAGCCCGTCCTCTCTCTGGACTGCTTTACTCTCCACTCTCCCACTTTCTCTCTCTCCTCCCCTTCAGAAACCTCCAAATAAAATCTGTTTTATGTCACTGCTCGTCTATTCCTGAAATTCTTTTCTGCGAGGCGAGTCTTTGCAAGACTGGACAGAACTGGGGAACTTTGAACTGTGGGGTGTGGAATGAAACTTTAAAATTCTCAGACAAAATATATCTCTACCTCTGAGACGAGTTTGAGTTGGAAATCCTTCTTCCTATTTCATTTCACTCAGTACTCCAAGCTCAGTCCACACCACTTGGAGCTTCCTTCCTCTGCATGCAAACTTAGCCTCTCTCAGCCATCCTGAATGGCCTCTTTCTTTCTCCCCAGTACCACCCCAGCCCTGCCACACAGTGAATCTCAGAACTGTCCCTGGAATCCCTCCCTGTCCTACCCTGATATCCCCCGGACCATCTTCACTGTCAGTGACTAACTTTCATCCAAAACTCACCTCCTTCCTCCACCTGATCCTTCTCCAATAACAATTTCTCTAATCACTCCACGCACTGTACCTCCAAACACCTTCACCCAACCACCACAACACCACAAAGAGGAGGATCAGATGAATCCAGGCCAGGGCCTCCAGCCCAATTGTTGAGAAACAATCCAAGTTTAGCAACCACCCTGAAGCTGAGTCCCTCCCCAGGCCACGCCCTGTCCCCTGGTGAAGGGACTAAGGCTGAAGGTAGCCCTGCCTCTGCCTGCCCCCTTGAAGGAATCACTTTCCTCAAGCTGCTGCTTTTTTCTTTCTTTTGTTAGTTGTGGGGCCAACCCAGCAGGCTCAGGGCTGACTCCTGATCTGCACTCAGAGATCACTCCCAGTGGGCTTTGGGGACAGATGGGGGTGCCAGGGATCGAACCTGGGTTAACCACATGCAAGACAAGCACCCTACTTGCCGTATGATTGTTCCAGCTCTGACAGCTTTTTAAAATTTCCTTCTTCATGGTAGTAACTCAGTGAATACCTATGAGTATCAGTCAGTGAATGCAATGGTTTTTGAAAAACTAATGTGCAATCAAAGTATTCACTAGGTCTGGGGGAGTGGCTTAGTAGCAAAGTTTATTTTTATTTTATTTTTTCTTTCTTTGTTTTTTGGGTCACACCTAGCAATGCTCAGGGGTCACTCCTGGCTCTGCCATCAGGAATTACCCCTGTTGGTGCTCAGGGGACCATATGGGATGCTGGGAATCGATTCTGGGTCAGCCACATGCAAGGCAAATGCCCTACCTTCTGTGCTATTGTTCCAGCCTCCAAGGTTTATTTCTTACATGCATGTGACTTGTGTTCAATCCCCAGGACCTCAACACACACACACACACACACACACACACACACACACACACACACACACACACACACACACACCTAGAAACAAATGTCATGAAGAGTTTATCCTAGGATATCTTCAGTAGAATGGGTGGATTGAGGTCTGATATCAAGATGAAGTCTTTCATCTACTTGGAACTCACTTTTGGGTAAAACAAGGTAGGGGTGTGGTTTCATTCCTTCCCAAGTGGCTGGCTAGTTTTCCCAGTGCCACTTTTTGAAGACACTTTCCCTGTTTCCCTTCATACTCCGAGTTCCTGTGTCAAAGACTAACTGATCAGATCCCTGAGCATCTTTGTCTTAGACTTTCAATTATTTTCCGTTGGTGTGAGAGTCAGGCCTTTTCATACAAACCAGTCTGATTTGGCTTATCGTGTATTAAATAGGTATAAAAATACCAGGAGAAGTTGAGGAATAATGACTTCATGTCATTACCATAGAAGGGAGGAAATTGGGTCTTTCAACACCTCCAGTGGCAATGGTACACATTCCTGCTCTTTGGACAGAAGTGAAGTTCATTTTTCGTTTTGTTTTGTTTTGCTTTAGGGCCACCCTGGAAGTGCTCAGGGGTAATTCCTGGCTTTGCACTCAGAAATTCCTCCCGGAGATGCCCAGGGATCGTCTGGGATGCCAGAGACAAGTCCAGAGCAGCAGCATGCAAGGCAAGCCCCTTCCCTGCTGTCCTGTGGCTCCAGCCCCTGAGAAGTTCACTTTCGTTTTGCACATTATGTAGCTGGCCCTGAGGGGAGTTACCAGTGACACACAGGGACAGAATACACTCCCTGTCTTCAGGGAGCCTACCAGTTGCACGAAAGAAACATACGTTAATTAAGCTATGCAGAAATACATCACCATAAGCTGATAGTTAAAGGGAAAAACGAGGGTTAGAGAGCTAAAACTGGGTAGATACAGTCAACCCAGTTTGATCCCCAGCAGTGTACATGGTCCCTTGAACACTGCCAGGAGTGATCCCTATGCAGGTATAGCCCCAACACACACACACACACACACAAACAAACACACACACGCACACATCAAAGAATATGTGTCACACCCCCCCCCCACCCCTGTCAAAAAGGTAAGAATCTCTGAGGGCATAGAGTAGTAGGGCTTAATTTGGCACAGGAGAGGCTTTTATTTATTTATTTATTTTTGCTTTTTGGATCACATCTGGCGATGCTCAGGGGTTACTCCTGGCTCATGCACTCAGGAATCACTCCTGGCAGTGCTCAGAGGACCATATGGGATGCTGGGAATCTAACCCAGGTCGGCCACATTCAAGGCAAGTGCCCTACCCGCTGTGCTATTGCTCTAGCCCCACTGGAGAGGCTTTTAAAGCAAACAAACCTTTATTCTTTATTTAGCTATAGGGATTTCCAACACTGCTAAAGATGTACACAGCACTGCAACACCACCCCATCTCCAAAGTCCCCAAGGCCTCCTTCCCCCAAAGCCCCTGAGGCCTCCTTCCCCCATGACCCCAGGGCCCTCCCTTTCAATAGGCCTCTCACACACTCCTCTCAGTAGACAACTTTCCTGCTCTGTCACCTTTGGCCCTTTGTTGCTGCCTTACGATGTATCTTTAAGTCCCATGCATGAGAAAGATCATTTGATATCTTTTGTTTCCTTCTGCCTGACTTCACTCAGCCTGATATCCTCAGTTGCATCCAGGTACTGGCAAATTGCACACAAGTGTCCTTTTTTTTAAAATGTAGGGATACTGCCATTTATTCAGTCAGCACCATGCCTCCGCCAGTGTCCATTTCCCACCACCAATGTCCCCCATTTTCCTACCACCAGCCCTCGACCCCCAACCCCCACCCCCAGCCTCCCTCTATGGAACTTTCCTTCTTGCTCTCTATCCTTCCCTTTTGTGCATTACGGTTCTCAATACAGGTGCGAAGAGGTTATGGTGTTTGTTCAGGGCATTCAGTATTTTTCGTGGGATGGTAAGGCTGGAGTAGCTTTTGAATTGGGTGGCAGCTTTGGGGTGTGGATGTGACTGCCAAAGTTTCTGGAAGTACAGGGCTGGGGTAGCCAATTACGACCCCAAGAAAGCCTGGAGATTTCAGGGTGAGCACCACTCCTCCCTTCGATTTACCCAAGTCTGTTTAGCCATGCTGGGTGGGTCCAAGATTAACTGTGGTTTTTGGTCTCCTTAAAGATTTATTTATAGGTCTCTGAAGCAAGGCTGGTAATAGAGCTTACATGGTGGCACCGGAATTGGTTCGTGGCGGTGACTGTCAGTGCTTCCAGGTGTATTGGGAAGTGGGGGGAGGTAGCCTATCCCAACTCCAAGAAAACCTGGAGATTTCATCTGTGTCCTTCCTTAGAGCTGCTTAGTATTCCACTGTGTGTGTCACACCCAAAAACACATATATACATGTATAGAAATATTTATATATCACATATTTGTATGCATACATAAATAGATAGACTTCACATCTCCTTGGCCCATTCATTCTCAATTGTTTGTTTTCATATCTTGGCTGTTGTGCTGAGTGTTGCAATGAATGTCAGTATTCAAATTTCCTTTCAGATTAAATTTTTGTGTGTGTTTGGCTGGATGCTAGAAGTGCTATTGTTGAGTCATATGTGTCTATTCCTTTTTTAAATTTTTTTGAGAAATATCCATGTTCTTTCCACTGAAGCTGAACAAGATGACAGTGAAGGAGGGTTCCTTTCTCGCAACAACCCCACCAATTCTGGCTGTTTCCTGACTTTTATATGCCATTCTCGTCAGCATGAAATGACATTTCTTTATTGTTTTGATTTGCATTTCCCTCACCGTAAGTGACAGAGAGCAATTTTTCATATGACTATTGGCCATCTGTATGTCTTATGGGACCACAGCACACAGGTTACAGAGAGTGTGGCCCGTCCCAAGTATCTGAGGGAGACAAGGTGTCTGGAGAACGAGAATAGTGGGCAGGGCAGGGCGCCTGCTTGCCGTACATGCTGCCAGCCTGATTCAATTCCTGGAAGCCATATGATTCTCCTCAAGTTCCATCAGGAGTGATCTCTGACACAAACTCAGGAGTTCATCCAGAGAATTGCTGGGCATGGCAGTCCCAGACACCCCCAAAAAATAGACTCGAGGGGCTGGAGTCACCTATGAGCATCTCAGTGTCATCCACAAAGAAAAAAAATCATAAAAATGTAGAGTCCATCTGAGGGAGACCAGGGGCCCCATGAGGCTCCTCCACTTTCCCACGGCAGCCCGGTGGCCCCTCCGGGGTGGAACTTGCCAGGCACGCCCAGTGATGCTTCTGGAGAGTGGAAGGCCTGGGACAGACACCAGAGCAGGGAAGGCCACCGAGTCCTTCCTTTTCCCATGGCCAGTGTCCAGGCGGGCAATAGGGGACTGAAAGGCTGTTGCAGCCTACTGGGCACTCAGAACTCTAGCTATGACCACCACCTGTGCAGAAATGAAGGGCCCGGGATTAAAGTGCTTGATTGGAATTGGTTAGATGCACATTCAACCAGGCTCCTCTCTGACACCCCAAATGGTTCCCTGAGCACTGCCAGGGTGATCTCTGAGTGCAGAGCCATGGCTACCTCCCGAATAATCTCCATGTGCCTCTCCACCCCCCCAGCCCAAAATAAATGTGGAGTGGAAGCACAGCTTGGCCCTGAGAAGCATGCACAGACCGTTCCTCCTCCCACCCTCCACCCCCACCCCTCGCCCCTCAGTGTCTCTCCTGCCCAGGGAAAGACAGGCTGGCTGCTCCCACCTCTCTGAGGCAGCTCCATGCTCTGCTGTGTGACCTCCAGCTGCTGGGAGGCGGGTCCAGTTCAGAGCCAGGGGCAGAATAGTGTCTGGAGGATCTTGGGAACATGTTTGAGACCCAGTGGGGGGCTGAAAACTGGAGGTGCAGGCTGTCCTGAGGTCCGGGAAGGGCACCCACCCCATTTCAGGACAGCAACACAAATAAGTTTTCATTCCCACCCTTGTCCCCATGTGATCATTCTCCTGTCCTGACCAAGCGCGTCTTGTATTTCAACTTTCCTCCTGTTTCAACTCTGTCTCTGTCGTATGTGCAGACCACGCCTCCTGTTGTCACTTTCTTCTCTCGACCCACTTTCAGGGCCAGAGGTGCCCACACTCCCTGGGACCCTTCTCTCACTTCCTCTTTCTCATTCTTTCAGGCAGTTCTTGGTGGCCATCAATGATGACTTGGCTAAGGAATGTCTACTAATCTTCCCGAAGAAGATAAACTATTTTGAGCAAATGAGATTTTTCAAGGACAAAAGCTGAGTGTGGTTTTGGGGTTATTTGCAAGATACAAATTGGGAAAGGTGGTGGTGAAGGAGACTGGGGGAATGTCCGTGAAATGCGGGCTTGGAGATCACTGGCTTCGACAGGATATTTCTAGCTCAGAGCCTTGTTTTTCAAGGCACAGGCCCTATACTTTGAAGTATATCCCTGGCACTGTTTAACACTTATCTCTGGGAGGTAAGTATGAGTTTGAGCACTTGAGACAGTGCTCAGCAGGTGGTGCTGGGGACCACACAGAGCTGGGGGTAGAACCCACACTTCCCGATTGCAACGCCTGTGTGCATATAGATGAGCTACTCTTTGGCCCTCAGTGCCACAATTATTATTCTCTGATATCAGAGTCTCACGCATGTAACGAAGTTCTCTAAACAGACACACACACACACACATACACAAAATCCCAGAAACCCTTGTGAACTGAAATAAATCATTTCTGCATTTTGGTAAAAGGACTGTCTGAGCCTGCTGTTCTCCAGGAAGAAGTCAGGAAAAGAGAATTCCGCACTTTCGTCTCAGAATAAGCAGATTGGGGCACTGCACACTTCAAATTTCAGTAGGGGAGATCATTCCACTTGAACAAAAGTCAGAGAATTGACAATGTGAGCAGGGGGAATTCACTTCTGCCCAATCCATGTGCACTCACACCCTGTGAGAACGAACGGGACTGTTGGACTAGACTGATGTCTGATTCCCCCATTTGAAACTCTTCTCTAGTGGAGCCGCTCTCTCAGAGGAAAACCTGTCTGTCTGGTTGTGGGTTTGAATCCTGTCTACATCCTGCCGCGCTGTCTAACTTTGAGACCTTTCATTTCACACTCACGCCGTCTGGATGCCACAGCATCCCGCCCGCCAAGAGGTGTAGAGAGATGCGGCCTGATCTGACCAAGCCACGGAGAAGACCTCGGGTGTATCTGGGGGTCTTTGGTGGGCAATGAGCCCATTACAGGAGGGCAAAGGACCCGGGCAGAGAGCAGAGCCTGGCGCCGGGTGCGGACCAGCGCGCTGAACTGAGCCGAGGGCAGTGGGGGTCAGGAACCAGCCCCGCCCCGGGCCCTGGGGCGCGAGCACAGCCTGGACTCTCTCAGAGCCGCGGGCGCAGTGCCGGGGCGGGGCCTGCTGCTGCTCCGGACCCCTCTGGGGTTCCAATTCCAATTGCACCTGGTGGCGCGCACCTGTTCCCGTCTGACCTCTGCTGGCAGCGGGTGAGCAGGAGACAGCGCGAAGGTGGGGAAGCAGGATGGGAGAGGGCAGACTGCGTGGGCAAGCAAAGACGGGATTGCTTGCAACAGACCGCGCCTGCAGCTGGCAGGGGTGAGGGCGGGGGCTGGAGGGGGGTGCGGGGTTGGGGGCCGGCGGGGGTGAGACTTGGAGACTGAAGTTGTTTTCTTTCCTGATTTTTTTTTTGCTTTTGCTTTTTGGGTCACACCTGGCTCTGCACTCAGGAATTACCCCTGGCCGTGCTCATATGGGATGCTGGGATTTGAACCCGGGTCGGCCGCGTGCAAGGCAAACGCCCTACCCGCTGTGCTATCTCTCCAGCCCCCCTGATTTGTTTTCTTTACTGATACAGGAGCAGATTTCCTTCCCAGAGCCCAGGGGAGAGCCGGGAGCTCTGGCTCATGGGTGGCCTCGGCCCTGCGGGAGAAAGGTCTCAGTGTGTGGCTGGAACAGGCAAGTTGCAGGGGAAGCATCACCCTGGTTGTCCGCTGGAGTTTCCCTCAAGAAGCGTGTGAAGGCCAAGAGCCTGACGTGCACCAAGCAGACCTTTACGTGTCGGACGAGTCTGTGGCTGTCCTGGGTGGTGAGGGGCCCAGTGCCCGCCTGCACCCCGGTTCTGCGGGGGTCAAGGCTGAATTCCCTGGAGGTCCGTCAGGACAAAGATTTGTTCAGCTGTTGGTGACGAAAAGTTCTTTCTTCTAACGTAGTTGACGTCAAGATTGCTCAGAACCCCAGTGTCTTTGCCCCTGAACTGCGTCCTTGGCAGCTCTCTCGACTCCTGCTCCATCAGTAGTAGTAGTGAGAATCATTCTCAGTGTAGGGCTGGAGGGATAAATTCGGGGTGCAGGGGGTAAGACTTTTGCCTTGCATGTGGCCGACCCTGAATTCATCTCCAACACTGCCTCGGGTTCCGTGAGCACCACTGGGTAATGGCCCAGGCTCCCCAGACCCCCCACGGGACCATCAAGTTCTACTAGGGACGAGAGCAGAGGGCACCGACGGCCCTAGAGCCTGGGTCTAGGAGCGCCTGTGAGGGAAGCTGCAGAGCCAGGCACCCTGTGGATGTGCGAGTGGCGGTCGGGTCTCCCACCCTGGCCCCTAGCTGCAGTGCTCTGCCTCCTCCCTTCTGCAGCTCCTGCCTCCTCCCTGGGGGAAGAGGCCGCACCAGCCCAGCCCACTCCCCCCTGAGGGGTTCAAGGCTTCCTGGAAGCTCTCAGCAGCACCAGCCGGGACACAGGAACATCCTGAGACGCTGAGGCCCCCCAGGAGGAGCTGGCCGGGGTCGGGGGAGGCGAGTGTGACGGGCTCCGGGCCTTGCTGGCATGGTGCTGGTGAGGAGGAGGAGGTGGGTGGCCTGCTGGGTGCTGGGTACTTGGTGGTCTCAGGGACCGGAACGATAGGCTCCTGTGGCGGAGGGTAGGCTGAGGTGTCTCTGGCCTGAGCCCTGTTGACAAGCTGTGTCCCTGGGCCCCGCTCCTCTGTGGGTCAAGAGGGCTGACAGAGGGCCTTCCTGGGGAGACAGGGGATCCGTGTAAGAGACTGTCCGCTGCTCGGATGCCACCGGGGGCTCCTCACAGCGAGGGAGGGTCTGCTGCGTCCAGCTAGCGCCCCTGTCTGTCTCGGGCAGCCTGGGTCAGGGCGCTCTCAGATCCTTGCGCCAGAACCCAGCCATGCCCTTCGGCCAGACGGTAAGGGGACCGGGCCCGGGTCATGGCGGGGGGTACCGCGCAGCTGGTCAGCCCCAGGTGCAGCCCTTTGTTTCTGGCAGCGACAGGTCTGGTGGATGCTGGATGCCAAGGATGGGTGCACTTGGGCCCCTGTGAGTCCCCGACCTTAGAAGGGCGTGAATGCGCAGACTGCACAGCGTCCACTAGGTGGCGCCGCGGGCCCGTGTCATTGCGGCAGTGGGCTTGTGCTGGCTCTCAGCTCACTGTCCTGTGGCCTCTGGGCACACTTCTGAGAAGCCCTTCTGGGGGTCCAGCCTCTCCATTGGGGTCCCTGGGGTCATTTTCTCCTGTCCTGCCATCGGGAGAACTTTCTCCTTTGCCCATTTCCCCCTTTCTGCGGGGACCGCCCAGGCAGTGCTGGGAGGCCTTAGGGTCACTCCCAGTGGTTGTCCGATGCCCAGAGCCCAGACTCGGTGCAAAGAGCCAAGGATGCCATGCTGTCAGGCCCTGTAGTGCCAGGGGTTCCCCGGAACCCCCTGCAGTGCTTGGGAGCCTCCAGGGCTGAATCCAGTGATACTGGGGGACCATGTGGTGCTGGGGATTGAACCGGGTCAGCTGCATGTGAGGCAAGTGCCTTACTTATCCCCTATCCTGTCTGTCCACCCTCTTCTTGCAATCTTTATGATACACTTTTGGAAAAGTAGCACTCCAATTTTATTGCAAAAAGCAGAACCAAACAAAAAGCAGGGGGAAACATTGCTTTACTTTTAACGAGCAGAGCCTGGCAAGCTACCTGTGGCGTATTCAATATGCCAAAAAACAGTAACAAGTCTCACAATGGAGACATTACTGGTGCCCACTTGAGCAAATTGATGAACAATGGGATGACAGTGCTACAGTGCTACTTTCACCAGCAAAAGGACTTTGTCATATATTGTGTAGTTTTCAGCAATGACTTTTATAAATACACATGACAGATTTGAAGACCAATACAGAAAATATCTCTCCATGCTGTAATAATTTACTTTTTTTTCTCCACTTCACCACCAAAAGCCAAAAAGATGTTTCATTGTTATCAATTTTGTGTTTCTTCGATGGATTCCATTATCTGCACATATTGTAGTATAAAACTACTCTTCTTTCTCGGATATTTTGGTAGTTTCCAGGTTCTTTCTGTTGGAAGTATCCGAGTGGTAAATAGGTCCAAATCTCTGTGCGGTCTTTATCCTCTGTCCCTCCTTGGGAAAGGGCATAAGGGGTAGAGGCTGCTGTGTGCCCCCGGGCCTTGTTCCCAGCCCCGGGCCACAGTGAGAGTCAGCCTGGAGCTTTCCTGTCTTTCTATTTCCCACTGGTGTGTGTGGACTTGCACATTTTCTTGGCTCCTTTGTTGAAATTGGGTATCGTGGGTCTCCCCATGAGTTCTCAGGACCCGGGGCCCCTTCTGGGGCAGTATTCGTCCCACTAAGCCAAACAGCTCAATGTTCAGGCCCTGCATGTGGTGCTGCTGGGGCTCCTGGGGCACCCCCGTGATGCTGGGGGTGGGGCTAGTCAGTGGCGTGGACTGTCCTCGGGACCTTGTCCTTGGCAGGATGTGCAGTGCTGACCACTGAGCTACCTCCCTGGCTGTGGACTTGTGTCTGAGGTTTGCATTAACTCGTGGTTACCCGGGGGACCCTTCAGGCGTGTCTGGTCCTTTTCACGAGATCCCAGGAGTTTGGGTGCACAGCAATATGTCCCCAGTTCCTCTAGGACATTGCTTGCTCCAGATCCAGAGTCAGTTGTTTGTCCAGTCCTCCGCTGGCCCTGGTCTTGGGGGATTGATATTCAGGAACCGACTCCTGGGTGCTAGGCTCACCCTCCCCACGCCACTGTTTATAGGCCACTTCTTTTTTTTATATACAAAAAATATTTTATTGAATCACCGTGGAAAAAAATTACAAAGTGGGGCCGGAGCGATAGCACAGCGGGTAGGGCGTTTGCCTTGCATGCGGCCGACCCGGGTTCGATCCCCGGCATCCCATATGGTCCCCCAAGCACTGCCAGGAGTAATTTCTGAGTGCAAAGCCAGGAGTAACCCCTGAGCATCGCTGGGTGTGACCCAAAAAGCAAAAAAAAAAAAAAAAAAAATTACAAAGCTTTCAGGTTTAAGTCACAGTCATATACTGATTAAACCCCCATCCCTTCACCAGTGCACATGTTCCACCACCAAGAATTCCAATACAGCTCCCTCCCACCCCACCCCCCACCTAAGTAGCTAATGATATTCCCTTTATTCTCTATATACTTTGAGTACATTCCATATTTCCATACAGGACTCACTATTATTGTTCGGAAATTTTCCCCAACAATCAGGCCTGCTGAATAGGCATCATCTAATAATTTCTCTTCATTGCTGAGAGTTCATAGCGGCCAGGCGGTTTTGGGTTTCTAATATTTTAGCTCAGTTCACAGTCAAAATGCATGGCTGCAAGAAGCCGCTCTGGTGCCAAAATGGGTTAGGAGACCTCAGGATCACAGTCTTTAGGAGCGGAGGGTCTGTTTCTCGTGCCGCACCTCCGGATCATATCTGGGCGGAAGGCGTGCCGGTAACGCCCCCCCCCAGGACCACCTACAGTCTACGTCACTAAAGAAAGTCCTACCTCCAGGTTGAGGGGTCTTAGAGGGTGGCTCTCACCACGTGGCTGCTGTATAGGCCACGTCTAGCAGACCTAGGTCAAGTGTCCTCAGAGCGCAGGAGTGCATGTGGCCGTGTCTAAGAGTCAGTCCGTTTTGATGAGTCACGCCGTGAGTCTTCTCTTGAGCTGAACTTTCGGGTTTCTTGTCTCACTTGAAGATATTTAGGTATTTTCTCAATCGCACAAAAAACCCAACATCATTTCTAACTGCGAAACTCCTGATAGAGGGGCTGAAGAGATAGTACAATGGGTGAGGCACTTGCCTCAAACATGGTTGACCCAGGATGAATAATGAGAGTGAAAGAAGAAGCCTCAGTTTTCCCTTGAGCTGAGCTGAGTTTCCCCTTGCCGTGAGCACCTCACTCCAGCTGCCACCATTCCAACATTCCTGCAAAAACTTGGGCTCTTCCTGAGAATGGGAAGTTAGTCATGTCCCAAGACCCTAAATTCTGCCACAGAGCTTAGGCTCCCCAGTGACTAAGACAATGGGCAAGACCTAAGGCAAAGAGTCCACTAGAGAAGCCAAAGACCCAAAGTAGCCGGAACACGCTGGAGGATCCTTGCATCCTCTGGTGAACACACACACACACACACACACACACACACACACACACACACACACACACAAAGTGCACTAGAGTTATCCTATGAAATCCCACGAAATGAGCTGTCCTTAAGTTATTCCTCCACTAAGTTCCTCCCCACTTGGGGAGTTTCTCTTCCTTTCTCTTCTACTTTCCAAAGAAACGATTCTAGTTTCTCCCTGTGAGCCTGAGCTTCTTTATTATTCACTGTGTTCCCTGGGGGAAACATTGAAGAACCTGGGGACTGTGGCCGGACAGACACCCACGGTCACCGCGCCTGCGTCCAGCCCAGCAGCGTCCGTGCTCCCTGCCCAGGCACCCTGAGTCTGGTCCTCCCTCGGGCTAGTGCAGAGTCGTTGTCTTGGCTTTGGCGAAGAGCTGGGCAAAGTGGGCTGCAGAGGAGGGGTGGGCCTGTGGTCAGGTGTGCCCGGGGCTGGCTGTGTCCTGCTGGTGTGACCTGGTGCCCGCCCAGCAGGCCAGTGCCAGCTGCAGCTGCCACAGGGTGTTTGTTCTGTGGTGGGTGTCAGCGAGGTGGCGGGCAGGGGTGCGAGATAACCAGTGGCCCCGTATCAGGATCCCCGAGTCACGGGGACAGGCAGTGGGGACCTCTGGAGGCTGCCAGTGTGGCAGCAAAGGTGGCTCTTTTGTTCTAATGGCCTAACCTGAGGGACAGCAGGAAAGCCGCTGGTAGGACCCGTTATTCTCCCACGTGTCCGGTTCGCAAATATTACAGCACATCCCTGAGAAATCCCGGGCAGTGAGAATCGGAAAATGGACTCGGTCGCATTCTGGAGCACCTTTGAGTGTGTCTGGAGAGCGCGGCCGTGCGGCCCTTCCTCACATCAGTCTGTGCTTGTCCTTCAGTGTGGACCGAGGGCTGCCGCGAGGGAAAACACGGCTCGCTGTAAGAAAGACGCCAAGTGCCTTCCTGATCGCCTGATGGATGATCGTCTCCTGAGCACTCGGTTCCTGGTTCAAAGTGGCCGCTGGGACCGGGGAATGGCAGTGTCTCAGGGCCCGTGTCTGCTGGGCAGCCTTGGCCCTCACCCCCCTAAGCTTCCTTCCCTCGGCAGGAAACACAGTGTGTGGTCGGAACACAGGTCCCGGCTTGGGAACGTCTGGACCAGAGCACTTGGTGCTGAGAGAGAAGGCCAGTGTTTGCACGGCAGCACATCGAGAAGCAAATCTGTCCAGAAACCCGGCCCTCCCGCTCACGTGGTGGCAAGGTTCTGTTGCTGGGGGGCGGGGGGAGCATTTGGGCTGCACCTGCTGCTGCTGGCTTTGCGTGTGGGTAGCTGCACATTTAATGAAACCAGATCCCTACCTCGTCTTACCCAAAAGTGAGTTCCAAGTAGATGAAAGAACTTGATATCAGACCTCAATCCCCCTATTGAAGACATCCTAGGCAAGACTCTTAGTGACATTTGTCTACAGGTGTGTGTGTGTGTGTGTGTGTGTGTGTGTCTGTGTGTCTGTATGTCTGTGTCTGTGTCTGTGTGTGTTTATGTGTGGTGAGGTCCTGGGGATTGAACACAAGTCACATGTATGTAAGACATAAACATTGCTGCTAAGCCACTCCCGCAGAACTGGTGTATACTTTGATTGAACATTAGTTTTTCAAAAACCATTGCATTCACTGACTGATACTCATAGGTATTTACTGAGTTACTACCATGAAGAAGGAAATTTTAAAAAGCTGTCAGAGCTGGAACAATCATACGGCAAGTAGGGTGCTTGTCTTGCATGTGGTTAACCCAGGTTTGATCCCTGGCACCCCATCTGTCCCCAAAGCCCACTGGGAGTGATCTCTGAGTGCAGATCAGGAGTCAGCCCTGAGCCTGCTGGGTTGGCCCCACAACTAACAAAAGAAAGAAAAAAGCAGCAGCTTGAGGAAAGTGATTCCTTCAAGGGGGCAGGCAGAGGCAGGGCTGCCTTCAGCCTTAGTCCCTTCACCTGGGGACAGGGCGTGGCCTGGGGAGGGGCTCAGCTTCAGGGTGGTTGCTAAACTGGGATTGTTTCTCAACAATTGGGCTGGAGGGCCTGGCCTGGATTCATCTGATCCTCCTCTTTGTGGTGTTGTGGTGGTTGGGAGAAGGTGTTTGGAGGTACAGTGCGTGGAGTGATTAGAGAAATTGTTATTGGAGAAGGATCAGGTGGAGGAAGGAGGTGAGTTTTGGATGAAAGTTAGTCACTGACAGTGAACATGGTCCAGGGGATATCAGGGTAGGACAGGGAGGGATTCCAGGGACAGTTCTGAGATTCACTGTGTGGCAGGGCTGGGGTGGTGCTGGTGAGAAAGAAAGAGGCCATTCAGGATGGCTGAGAGAGGCTAAGTTTGCATGCAGAGGAAGGAAACTCCAAGTGGTGTGGACTGAGCTTGGAGTACTGAGTGAAATGAAATAGGAAGAAGGATTTCCAACTCAAACTCATCTCAGAGGTAAAGATATATTTTGTCTGAGAATTTTAAGGTTTCATTCCACACCCCACAGTTCAAAGTTCCCCAGTTCTGTCCAGTCTTGCAAAGACTCGCCTCGCAGAAAAGAATTTCAGGAATAGACGAGCAGTGACATAAAACGGATTTTATTTGGAGGTTTCTGAAGGGGAGGAGAGAGAGAAAGTGGGAGAGTGGAGAGTAAAGCAGTCCAGAGAGAGGACGGGCTTCCCCAAAGATGGACAAGCCTTCAGTGCCCGGCAAGGCTGGTTTTCATATGCATCCGCTTGGGCTGCCTTGCTCTGGAATGTTTCTGCTGGAGGTGGGGGTGTGGTTAGATATCTTCACAAAGGGACCCCTTTGAAGTTTCTGGAGAGTCTCCTTCCGGTGTTTGATTGCAGTTCTTGTCTCTGCTGATGGCTGTCACCTCTGTTTCTTCGGCCTTCTCTGGGTATGTTACGGGCGCCAGTGGAGCCAAGCCTCAGTTTCTGTTTTCAGCAAAGTTGGCTTTTGCAACTTCGGGGCTCTCAGATATTATTTCCAAGGAATTTTCTGTCGCTGCCTTGGGAGGGACCCTCTCTCTTGCCTGCTTGCCTATGTCAGTGACGGTTGGCCTATGTTTCCTCTTCTTTCCTTGCTGGAGCATCTCAAACGGGAAGATTATCCAGAGTCATCTTCAGGTGGCTTCCTGGAGTCAGGTCATGTCACTCTCCTGATCCCTGGGTCATGGGGCACAAATGGTCCCACAGATATTCTTTTCACCACACCAGGAAGGGGAAGACTCTTGGGGTCTGACCTCACAGTACTATCCCTGCTGTACAAGTGACCTGTGCTTTTCCAAGCTCATGCAGTGGGAACATTTCTCATGATTCGTCTATTACAATACAATATTGATTCATAGGATTCCACCTTAAATGTGAGCCATTATCTAAGTATGTACTCTTGACTGTGAAACTTTTTTTTTTTTTTTTGCTTTTTGGGTCACACCTGGCAATGCAAAGGGTTACTCCTGGCTTTGCACTCAGGAATTACCCCTGGTCATGCTCAGGGGACCATATGGGATGCTGGGATTCAAACCCGGGTCGGCCGCGTGCAAGGCAAACGCCCTACCCGCTGTGCTATCTCTCCAGCCCCTCAAAACGTTTTTTTAATTTTCATTACAGGCGGGCGCTAGAGTGATAGTGCAGCGGCAGGGCGTTCGCCTTGCACGCAGCCAACCCGGATTTGATTCCTCCGCCCCCCTTGGACAGCCCACCAAGCTACCGAGAGTATCTCGCCCACACAGCAGAGCTTGGTGAGCTACCCGTGGTGTATTTGATATGCCAAAAACAGTGACAAGGAGTCTCACAATGGAGATGTTGCTGGTGCCCGCTTGAGCAAATCAATGAGCAAGGAGATTACAGTGATACAGTGATGACAGGCAGTAGGTGACACCCAAAATAACATTTTTGTATCAAATCCTTAAAAGTGTTTTTGTTTGAGCACAGTTTTCCCCAATAACTTTAATTGCTCATCAATTCTCTCACTAAACATTCATTGAGACTCGACTATGAGGCAGGGATTTCATTATTTTCTTGTTTCTTTTTTTCCTTTAATATTATATTTTATTAAGATTCTGGGATTTACATCGTATTAGTGGTAGTTTTGTGTGTATGTAATTCCAAGCCCACGAGTATGGCCCAAGTGCCTCTCTTCTCCACCAAGGGCCAAGGGACCCAAAATTCCCTCCCACCGACCCCTCTCCCCTCACCCTGGTAAAGTCAGATCTTCGAACCAACTCTCCAGTTGATCACCTTTTGTCGTGTGTTGCTCCCTTGCCGTGTTGCTGTGTATCCCACATATAAGGGAGTCCATTCTGTCTGTGGCCCTCTCCTTCTGAATACCCACACTCAGTGTGGTTCCCCCTGACTCTACCCACAGAGCAGCAAATGACATGGTTTCAATCATTCTTATTGCTGCATTGTGTCCCATTGTGTACGGGTACCAGGACTCCTGATCCATTCATCTGTAGCTGGATAGCGAGGCTGTTTCCATATCATGGTTATACAAACCCCGACAATGAACAGAGTGTGAATGTATCCCTTTGAAGTGATATTTTTGTGTTTGGGTGGTAGATGTTCAGAAGCTATATTGCTGGGTCATTGTGGGAGTTGAGGACTCTCCATATGTAAAAGTGCCCATAACCGCTTACTATTGGGGAAATGCAAATCAAAACAATGAGATCATGTCACAGCAGTGGGCATCAGTGTTGGTAGGGACACAGGGAGAAAGGCACCCTCAGGCTCTGTTACCAGAAACATCAACTGGTTCCACCTCTAGGGACAGTACTGTGGAAACTTTTTTTTTAATTTGAAAACAATAATTGCAAATTCCCATGAATTTGCCAAGTATGTGCCGGAATTCTTCTATACCCATCATCTTGTTTTCAGACTGGTCGCAGCTTACATCTTCACAGTATTACAATCAGAAAAGTTGGATCCACAGAGGTTTGCATCTCACCCATTTATACTTGCTCATTCTGTGTGTATGTTCGTAAAGTTCTATGCCATTTAGTCACCCATTGATCTGGGTACGCACCACTCCACAGACACTGAACTATCCAGCATCACAAGACTTCTTCATATTCTTCCTTTAGAGCTCTCTTTCCCCTAACATCAGAAAGTGACCCTTTTGTACCATTTCTATGTGGCAGGCACTGTCATGGGCACAGATCACACATTGCTGAACAATCAAAAAATAATAATTCCTGTTTCATGGAAGAGTGAGAGAACATGAACCATGAAATGATCAGTCTATACCAAACACAGTGTTGAGTGCTATTTCTCATCCACTTTCAGCACACATCTTCCATCCCGAGCGATCCCTCCAACCACCATTGACTTTAGTGATCCCTTCTCTATCCCAGCTGCCTTTCCTCAGCTCATGAGCCAGGCTTTCAACCGTGCAGCAATCTTCCTGACCCTGTCTCTATTGTCCTTGGGTGTTAATCTCATACTATGAGATTTTATAGTTCACAAGTGATTGCAGTCATTCTATGTCTGTCCCTCTCTTTCTGACTCATTTCACTTAGCATGATACTCTCTATGACCATCCACTTAGAAGCACATTTCATGACTTCATCTCTTCTAACAGCTGCATAGTATTCCGTTGGGGAGATGTGCCAAAGTTCTCGGGCACTTGGCTTGTTTTCAGATTCTAGCTATTGTGAACAGTGCTGCAATGAACATACAGGTGCAGATGTCATTTCTACTGTGCTGTTTTGCACCTTTGGGATATATTCCCACAAGTGGTATTGCTGGGTCAAATGGGAGCTCCATTTTTAGTTTGTTGAGAAACGTCCATATTGTTTTTCAAAGAATATTTTCTTCATCGTGATTGATTGCCTTCTACTTTACACCCCATCCAATGTGGTGTGCTATTCCTGGTATATCAGTGGTATCGGGTTTTTGAAGTTGTGTGGTTGCAAATGAGGCCATGCATTCCAGGATTCCAAAATTTTGAGAAGGCCATTCCAGCTGGAGCTTGATCTTTTAGTGGATGGTGACTTTAGGGTCTGGGTACATCTTGCAGCTTGCTGATCTCTTTCGAGATTATGTATGAGTCTCTGGATCTTGGTCCGTTAAGGAGCCTAAATGATGCCAGTGGTAGTTCATGGGCATGACTGCCGGGCTCCTGGAAGAACAGGGAGATGGAGGGAGGTCGCCCATTCCCAACTCCATGACAGCCTGGAAATTTCGGTCACAAAATCCACAGACCCGAGTTTTCCAAAGGAGTTATTCATGGCTGAGGAGTCAGGCCGTGAGCATGGCAGCAATTGGAGTGTGGGGCTTTCACTGCAGGGGTTCTGCTTGGACGGGAGGTAGACTCCCAAGACTATGTTCTTTCTTCCTTCTTTTTTTTAAAACAACGTGTTAATTTTTGTTATCCTCAGATGCCACTCTTCAGAAGTCCCCTGTTAAATAATTTTGGTACATTCTACAAGAAACCATGTACACACACACAGGAGCTTATGCACTATTTCCTTAAAAAACACAAAGGAAATCACAAAATCCTACCTTTCTTTAGAAGTAGAATAGAAAACTTTGAATTTCAAGACCCATGCATCTGTATCACTTAAAACATGCATAAACAATACTTCAGTTTGGATATGAATGTACCCTCAGTAAGAATTATACTACACTGGCAATCTTCCTAAACAAAATGTTGCACATGTGTAAACATGATCCCTTATCTAGAATAAATTTCCTGTGATTTTAGGTGGATTGTGTTTTTATACACACTTAATTTGGTTGAACAATTCCATATTATAGATGTTCAATTTTTTTATATATGAATTTTTTATTTTAGCGAATCACTGTGAGACAGAGAATTACAAAGCTGTTCATGATTGGGTTTCAGTCATAGAGTGAACCCAAACTCATCCCTCCACCAGTAAAATCTCCCAGGATCAATGTCCCCAGTTTCCTTTCTAAGCCACCAAACAACCCCCACCCCAATCTGCCTCTATGGCAGGCACCTCTCTTCTCTCCATTCCTTTCTCTTTCTCTCTCATCCTAGGCATTAGGGTTTGCAATATAAATTCTGAAAAGTTATGTGGAAAATCCTCAAAACACTAGAAAATGATCTCCCACTTCACCCAGCAATACCACTTGAGGGAATCCACCCTGGGAGTCCAAAAACACACAGCAGAAACCCCATCTGCACTTGTATGCTCATGGCAGCACTTTTTTTTCTTTTTGGGTCACACCCGGCGATGCACAGGGGTCACTCCTGGCTCATGCACTCAGGAATCACCCCTGGCGGTGCTTAGGGGACCATATGGGATCCTGGAATTTGAACCCGGGTCAGCTGCGTGCAAGGCAAACGCCCTACCTGCTGCGCTATCACTCCAGCCCCTCATGGCAGCACTTTACTTTTTTTTTTAATTAGTGAATCACCGTGAGGGTACAGTTACAGATTTATACATTTTTGTGCTCATGTTTCCCCCATACAAAGTTCGAGAACCCATTCCTTCACCAGTGCCCATTCTCCACCACCAGTAAACCCAGCGTCCCTCCCACCCTCCCCAGTCCCGTCTCCCCCCACCCCAAACTGCCACTATGGCAGGGTATTCCCTTTCGTTCTCTCTCTATCTCTGATTAGGTGTTGTGGTTTGCAATAAAGGTGTTGAGCGGCCATTGTGTTCAGTCTCTAGTCTACATTCGGCACTCGTCACCCCTCCCCCGCATGACCTCCAACCACATTTTACTAGGTGTTCCCTTTTCTGAGATGCCCAGAATGAGAGACCAGCCTCCAAGCCATGGAGTCAACCTCCTAGTACTTATTTCTACTATTCTTGGGTGTTAGACTCCTAGTCTGTTATTCTATATTCCACAGATGAGTTCAATCTTTCTAAGTCTGTCTCTCTCTTTTTGACTCATTTCACTTAGCATGATACTTTCCATGCTGATCCACTTATATGCAAACTTCATGACCTCATTTTTTCTAACAGCTGCATAGTATTCCATTGTATAGATGTACCAAGGTTTCTTTAACCAGTCATCTGTTCTAGGGCACTCGGGTTTTTTCCAGATTCTGGCTATTGTAAACAATTCATGGCAGCACTTTTCACAATAGCCAGAATATGGAAACAACCTGAGTACCTCTACACAGTGGAATACTGTGCGGCTGTTAGGAAAAATGAGGCCATGACATGTGCCTAGAAATGGATAGACGTGGAAAGTATCATGCGGAGTGAAATGAGTGAGGAGAGGGACAGATATAGAAGGATTGAATTCATCTGTGGGACATAAAAAATAGGATGAAATTAATATCCAAGGCTTGGGAAAATGGGCCAGGAGGACTGGTCAGTGGTTTGAAATTCCCACAAGGCTGTGGGGGTTGGAGGATAGTCAAGATAGACGAGGGTCCATGATGACAACATTAGTTGGAAATGACACTCTGGACAAGAACTGAGCATTGTGTTATTTTTGTGGCGTTGGTCTTCAGCAGTGCTCAGGGCCTCCCAGTGATACTGGTAGGAATGGGGCGGCACCAGCGGTCAAACCTGAGGCCTCCCACATACCTGGCATGTGCTCTGCCCCATTGAGCTGGCTCTCGGAACCATCTTTTACACCTTTAGAGTGGTTACTGTTGTGCTCTAAAAGAGCCCTAGGTCAAGTACAACAGAGAGCAAAGAGAGTTCTTTCCCCTTTTCCCTGGCTGGGGGATTCCACTCAGGCCTTGTACATGCTAGACATGCACTTGCCCACTGGAGCCCTCTCCTTGGCCCTCTTCTGCCATTTCTGTCCTGATTTCAGCCATCCCGTGCTTGTGAGAGGCCAAATGTCAGTCACCTTCCACCGAAGGGCATTAGAAGTTTCCTCAAGAGTCTCAAGAACTTTAGTTTTTATATTTATTAGTTTCAGTCTCTCCCTCTTTATTCCTTGCAGAGCCGTTTACGAGGACCCTCGTAAGTTCCTCAGAGATGACGGAGAGTCGCATAGATAAAAGCTTCGGCTGCCTTGTCACTGACTTTCTGACTGCAGCTGAAGTAGTGACTAAGGTGAGAATGTGAATGAGATGAGGCTGTGGCAGTGTTCCCACCAGGGGAAGACCTTCCTCACTCAGAAGTGCGAGTTGGCCATGGCCCCACTCTGCCAGGAGAACGGGAAGGATTTTCTGCTAACAGATCACATGTGGGTCTCTCCCAGTGACAGCACTAGCTTCTTCCCCACCCAACCCCAGGTTCAGCTTGAATCCTCACCCTCGATCCCAGATCCTCTTCCATTCTCTCCCAGAGATCAATGCACTGTTCACAGATCTACCCCACCCTTCCTTTCTTCTGGACTCCCACTCTCCTACAGGTATCAGAAGGGGATATCTACGAAACCCTGAGGAGGATGGCGGTCGAAATCAATACCGAACAATGGCCACATGCAGAATGTCAGAATGTGACCAATATTATCATCAGCTTGTTGAGTCAGACGGTGAGGAGATGGGGCATCTGGGTTGAGGGCTATGGGAATCAGTCTCTTTCTGGTGCATGATGACTCTGGAAACTTGGGGTGGGACTTGGGGTGGGACGTCCTTCAGCATCCAGCATGTTGTGTGAGGCCTGTCTGTGGTCACCTGAGTCCATCTCCGTGGTGATGGCCCAGACAGAATGGATAACCGTGGCAGGAAGGTTCTGTTGGGAGCAGAGAGATGGAAATCAGGAAGTGTTGGGTCTTCTACCTCTTCCCCTCCAAGTGTGACCAGGCCTTCAGGCTGCATGGTCAGTTACTGGGTCTCACTAGGCCTCCCCTCGTGTTATCATAACTCAGTGGATCACCTCAGAGTACTGACAAACCTATTTGGGCCCACCCACCTGTCTGCTAACTCACCTGTGGGTTGTACCTCAAGCTGTCTCCCTAGCTCCACACACTTGGTACTGACTTTCCTAACACTGGGTTCCCCTGGGGTCTCATTTTCTGGTACCCATTTTCCCATTCTTGCCTTCCTCGGCACACTGTGTCCTGATCAAGACCTGTAGCCTGCCAGGGACTTTTTTAAAAATTATTTAAATTTATTTATTTTTTAATTAGTGAGTCACAGTGAGGGTACAGTTACAGATTTACACATTTCCGTGTTTTTCCCTCATGCAATGTTTGAGAGCCTATCCCTCCACCACCAATGAACCCAGTATCCCTCTCACCCCCTGAATCCCATCCCCCCACCACACCCCGCGTCTGTAGCGGGGCATTCCAATTTGATATCTCTCTCTCCTTTTGGGTGTTTTGTTTTGCAATAGGGGTATTGAGTGGTCATCCAGTTCAGTCTCTAGTTTACTTTCAGCACGCATCTCCCGTCCCGCGGAGGATCTCCAATCACATATTACTTGGTGTTACCCTTCTCTATCTGGGATGACTTTCCCCCAGCGAGGGAGGCCAGCTTCCAAGCTGTGGAGCCAACCTCCTGGTATTATATACTACTATTCCTGGGTATTAGTCTCCTACTTGTTGCTTTATATTCCACAGATGAGTGCAATCTTTCTATGTCTCACTTAGCATGATACTTTCCATGTTGACCCACTTATATGCAAAGTTCATGACTTCATCTTTTCTAACAGCTGCATAGTATTTCATTGTATAGATGTACCAAAGTTTCTTTAACCAGTCATCTGTTCTCGGGCACTCGGGTTTTTTCCAGATTCTGGCTATTGTAAACAGTGCTACAATGAACATATAAGTGCAGATGTCATTTCGACTATGCTTTTTTGTTTCTCCAGGATATATTCCCAGAAGTGGTATTGCTGCATCAAATGAAAGCTCAATTTCTAATTTTTTGAGAAGCATCCATATTGTTTTCCAAAGGGGCTGGACCAATAGGCATTCCAACCAGCAGTATAGAAGGGTACCTTTCTCCCTTCTCAGGAGCTGGAGACTGGTCGTGGGGGTTAGGCCTCTCACCTTTAGTTTTCCTCTTTACAGAAGCCAGATGAAAAAATGGAGGATCTATGCACAAGCATTTTAATTGCTGTAGGCCTTCGGTCACCAGACATCATTGTCAAGAAGCTATTGGGGATAGAGCATCAGCCGCCCAGAAGCCTCTTGCTTGCAGCCAAGGAGATCTGTGACAACGATGGTACGGATCCTTGTGCTGGGAGCGTGGGTGGTTGTGTTAGATGTGGTGACAGTAATAGGGATGGGGTGCTGCCTGCACCCAGGACCAACTTCGTCCTTCTTGGCCCCTCCTAAAGGACCTACTCTGAGCTCTGTGTGTGGGTGGGGGTGGGATATTGGAGAGACCCAGCAGGAGTTGTGCGTGGCTGATGGGGACTTGGGAGAAAACTCCTCGAGAATGGAAATGACAGAGTAAGGAAAATAGGAGGGGCAAAATGTAGGAGGGGAGACTGAGCTGGAGAAAAACTGAACCCAGATGGAGGCAGAAGGCAGAGAGAAGGCCCAGCTGGACACTGCAGGCAGGGTTGCTCAGAGGGCAGTGCTGAGGGGAGCCTACCTTTGGGATGAGGGGCTGGGCAGGGCTCACCACACAGGCTCCGTTCTGGGGAGGTTCTCTGGCCCACCCTGTGCTTCTCTCAGTCCGAGTGTGGGAACAGTCAAGTCACAGGATGATGGCGTGGCCAGCCCTTTCTTGAGCTGCGGGATGCAAGAGTGGTGAGAGGCAGTGGCCTTTGAGGGACGGAGTGGCAATGAGGAGGTGTGGGGTGGGCAGCAGGGCAGGCTCGCAGGCTCAGAGGCAGATCTGGAAACGCAGCTCCTGGACCAGTGGGGCAAGTCTTCTCGCACAGACTCTGAGGGCTCTGCCGGCTGTTTCCTGCAGGACCCCAAGAGGCAACGGGGGTTGGGGTAAGGAGCTCGGGCACACTTGGCCTCTGTGGGATGTGCCGTGATCCCTCATGGAGCCCAGTCTGCCCAGACACCCCCCAGGGTGTCATGTGGCAGCACTAGTTGTCATTTGCAGCGAAGGATGCTGAAAGTCACTGGCTCCTGGCTGCTTGCGGTTCTTGGAGGCAGTGCGAAGGTCCAAACCCAGTTCTCCTCATCCCTTGCTCCCACCCCACTGCCGACAGAGCCAGAATGTCTGTTTAACTTTCTCCCAGGGCCCAAGCAGTGCATTGACCAGCTATGGGACTACATCTTGCGTCTTCTCCAGATGAATGAGGTGGAAGAGGATATGCTGGCCGTCTATGAAGGTAAGGCATGGGAGGGCTGAAGTAAGCCTTCATGGGGTGAAGGGAGGAGAAAGGAATGTCAAGAGTAGTGATGGAGCCCCTCAGGGGCTGGACCGATAGTATAGCGGGTAGGGCATTTGTCTTCCACGCGGCCGACCCAGGTTCAATCCCCAGAAACCTATATGGTCCCCTGAGCACCGCCAGGAGTAATTCCTGAATGGAAAGCCAGGAGGAACCCCGGGTGGGACCCAAAAAGCAAAAATAAAGGAGGTGCCCCTCTACCAGACACCCGAAGGCTGGAGAAGGGGCAGATGATGGCCCAATGCAGGCTCCTTGTGAGCAGATGCTTCCCCCATTGGCCCGACCTGGTCTTGGTTTAGGGCTAGTTCCACCCTGTCCATCCTGGTGATCTTCTGGCCACCCCAATGCAGTCAGGTGAAAGAGACCTGCAGTTGTGCTAGTGGGTTCTGTTTCCAGAAGACAATTCCAGAAAGCGTTCATGGTTGGGGCTGAGAGGATGCTGTTTCTGTTTCCCTTGGTGGGAAGAGAATGGTGATGGGTATCCCCAACTCCCTATTCCCCTCACAGTGCTCAGGGCAGTGGTGTCCTGTGTCCAGAGGCAGCTGAATGTGAAGGCTAGTGCTGAGGACAAATTGGCGTTCCTCAAGAAAGCTGCCATCAAATCCTGTGACACATTTCAGCTCTTACGTGACCATTGGCCCCAGGCCCACAAACCCGAGGTGAGAGTAGATGGTGGTGTGGGAGGAGGGCAGGTGTGAGGCTTGAAGCCCAAAGGGCTGTGGGAGGAGCAGAGTGTGTCCTGCTGGACAGGTGCATTCACCGGCCTCCTGGGAGAGCAGGCCTCATGCTTCTCTCCACCCCCACCGGACCCTCTTCCTCTAAAGGAGGGATCAGCCAACACTCTGGGGGTCATTCAGCTCCTGGTGAAGTAAACGCTTATGCAATGACTTTCCTGTCACCCCCGATTTGCTAAGCATTATGCAAGTCCCTCAGAAGATAGAGAGAAGAAAGCCAGCCCCTCAGGGCTTGCCCGGCCTTCATCCCTGATGAGGTTCATTCTGTCTCCTCGGGCACAGATTTTCCAGGAAATTCTGCAGCTGTTTGGAAACCTCGTGGCCCTAATGCCAGAGTCCAGTGTCAAGGACGAAACTGACTGGTTAATAGAAAAGTTAACAGACTTGCCGATCAACATGACTCCGTACATCCAAGAGGTGATTAGGGTGGGGCTGAGATAAAAATCTGATTTGATGATGCATTCCCTGTTTCTTTGTTCATTGACTTTCACTTGGGGGCTTTCCCTGTCCGTGTTCATGGCTTACTCCCAGCTTTCTGTACTGCTGGGGGACTATAGAGAGACCAGGGTCCAACCCAGGGCAGTAGTTTGCAAGACAAGGAGCCCTCCACTATCCTCGGTCTGGCCTTGTTCCTTCTCTCTTGAATCGTAGGTCCTAGAGCTGAACAGGAAGTGGACTGTAGGCCAGATGCAGCCTCAAGTTTCTTTCATCTAGAACATTTCACACAGCCACTCCCTGACATTCTCATGCTTTGACTCTCTCTGACCTTTTTGTCTCTCACCCCTAGAGCATAATCTCTAGGCCTCAGATGACCACGAGCCAGTCAATCTGGAACCTTCATTGTCACTTCCAAGCAATTTACACTTGTAGCTTATGGCATGGGGGAGTAATTGGCAGAAGGTGTTTCCCAGGGCCTGGGAGTTTGGAGATTGTGTCAGATTTCTACTCCTCTCTCCCACAGAAATGTGGTGCCAGTGTTTGATATTTTATTTGCAGAGGACCTAGATCCAGCACCCAATACACTGATGGTTTCTGTCCTCCTCCCATTTAGCAGCATTTCCCAAACCAGGTGGCCTCCAGTTTGAAGGGGTTGTCTAGGAGAAAGAATTAGTGTTCAGGAAATGGGTGGGAAACACTGAGTTCAAAGCAGGTTTTCTCAGGGCTGGAGCAATAGCACAGTGGGTAGGGCGTTTGCCTTGCACGCGGCCAACCCGGGTTCGATTCCCAGCATCCCATATGGTCCTCTGAGCACCGCCAGGGGTAATTCCTGAGTGCAGAGCCAGGAGCAACCCCTGTGCATCGCCGGGTGTGACCCAAAAAGAAAAAAAAAAAAAGCAGGTTTTCTCAGAGCTCCCTCTTGGGTTGGTCTGGTCTCCCAGGACACAGATATCACCAGGGAGTTTGAGGAAAATTTATGAGGGAAAAGCATGAGGAATGGCAGGAAGCATTCTGGTGTTTCTCCCGGACTGAGACCACCAGACTGTGATGGAGAGTGGACTCCATTTGAGCTGAAGGAAAGGGGACAGGGAAGGAAGCAGGGAAGGCCAAAGCAGAGGTTCCAGCATGGTCCTAAGAAGCCTTGGGCAAGGCCAGCAGGGTGTCGTTGAGCCCAAGTCCTCTGTGAGAAAGAGCCCAGCGGTGCCTGGACCAGCCTGCTTAGTGACCCGCTGTGCTCAGTCAGAGGCTGCGGAGAGGCTGGGGGATTTGAGAATCACTGATCAGCCTGAGAGCTGTCCAGTTAGGCCCCATGGGAGGCAGATGGGAGTCACATTCTTTCACAGTCGTTTCTACACTAACATGCCCTCCCAAAGGAGGCTTTGGGGGTCTAATTTGGTTGACGGTCATACCTGGCACTGCTCACGGTCACACTTCGGGTCCTTGGGCAAGCGTGAGGTGTTTTGGGTCAAACTCCGGCTTCCTGCTCCAACACTTTGAACCATTTTCGACCCCTTGGTCATACTTTTGGAAGAACAGTCTACCTGGTCTAGGTTACACACGCTTTCTGTGGGGCGTGAGGTGCCGACCTCTCTCAAGGCTGCAGGGTTTTGCTGACAAGCTGGAGGAGCAACCACATCAGTAGATACTGGGTTCAACCCAGCATAGGACCATCTGTCCTGATTGACTTAGACTTAGTACCACTGAGTACTCAGAGGCCTCTGAGCATTGTGTGGAAATTCCCATCCAAAAAGATATGACTGATTATTAAATCAACTTTATAAGAATGAACGATGGTACAGTGGGGAGGGCGTTTGCCTTGCACGCGGCCAACCCAGGTTCAATTCCCAGCATCCCATATGGTCCTCTGAGCACCGCCAGGGGTGATTCCTGAGTGCATGAGCCAGGAGTAACCCCTGTGCATTGCCAGGTGTGACCTAAAAAGCAAAAAAAAAAAAAAAAAAAGAATGAACGATGGAGTTTATAACACGTTAAGGTAAACGCATGACTGCAGTAATACAAAGTAGGTAAAAGTACGCTTACGTACATGAAGTGCTCACTTGAATTTGGACTGGGATAAGTTAGATGTTTTCTAGAAGTCTTCACTAAATCATTAAAACACAACAGCATGATAGTTCAGATCCTCGGAAGGATACCCAGAGACTGAGAAAACCCACTCAAGAGTCAGAGAGATGGAGCAAGGACCATGGCACTTGCCTATTTGCAGCTGACCCTGGTTTGAGCCCTGACACAGCATATGGTCACTCAAGTCCTGCCAGGAGTGAGCCCTGACACTGGTTGGTGGGACCTGAAAGCTAAAAAACAGAGGGAGGAGGCACAACAAATGGTGGTGATGGTGGTGGTGGTGTTTTGGTGGCGGGGGGGGGGGGCAGAAATGGGAACACAACAAATGATCTAATATAAATCTAACATGAAGGTGGTATATTTGATCCTAGCCCCCAAATAATCACAAGTTATAAATGTTCCAAATGCCCCAATTTAAAAGGTAGAGATTATTAGAGAGCTACCCTGGTATAAAATCCTCCATAATTGATACAAATCAATCAATAGACATAGGACAGATAGAGATTGGAGTGGGAAATATACACTGGCAGAGGGATGGCTGTTGGAATATTATATGACTGAAACCTGATCATGAACAGTCTGGTAACTGTGTATCTCACAGTGATTCAATTGAAAAAAAAATTACAAAAATGTAGTGTTAACGCATATCAATTGAAGAGGCTCCATTTGCTAAGTGACTAAAATAGATTTTAGAGCAAACATTACCGTTAGCTATAAAGAAATTTTTTATAATAAATAAGGGATCAAATCACCAGGAGCATATTGGCCAGACGGTAGGACAATGGTGCTTGCCTTGCTTGTGGCTGATCGGGATTTCATCCCCCGCATCCCCTAATGTCCCCTGATCCCACCAGGAGAGATCATTGAGCTCAGAGCCAAGGGTCAGCCCTGAACAATCGGGTGTGCCCCCAAAGCATAAACAAATGAAATGGAATGGCAGGTTTCCACACCTTCAAACTGAATCGAAGAGCATTCACATAACAATGCCAGCCACTGGGTAGAGGGGAAATATTTCGACTCTCAGGCTTGGATGTCAGGATTGTGACAGTTTTGAGAGTAATAGATGTGGGTCCCTTTGGTCGTGATGAATCTGTCCTGTGCCTTAGCCCACACTATTGCAATGACAGTACTGAGTTGTAAACGTCTCCCTGAGAAGAGGACCTTGGGCAGTCCTGTGGCTTCCCGACAGAGGCGCAAGGGCAGCCATGGCAGCATGTGCCGGGGAGTCCCTTGCCCCGTAGGAGTCCCTGAAAGGTCCATGAGGGCAGGTGACAGCCGGAAGGGGGGCAGGAGAAGGGCCTAGCCATGCTGCAGAGAATGGGTGAGGAATCAAGGGGTTTCCTGGGGGCCGTGGGGAGCCTCAGCTGCCTGTACTCACTCTGTTTTCCTGCACACAGTGTGTACTCCAAGTGCTGGACGCTGTGCTCAGTAAGACGGGGGGTTTCGACAAGGACTCTCAGGTGGACAGCACCATGTTCCTCCTGTTCAAGCTGGTAAGATCCGCACGGCTGGAACCCCCTCACTCATCCCCTGTGGGTGACACTGCCTTCCGGAGGGCCTGAGCAGATCCAGGGGGCCAGAGTAGCCTTGGCGCCAATGCAGGGGGGCTTTCTGTTTGTCCACTGGGGAAGATAGGTTTGTGGTGTGCGGAGCGAGTGATAATTTTCTGCACGGGGAAATAGGCCAAGTCAGTCCAGAACAGGCCAGCGTGTCTCTGGGCTAGGGTTCCGGGCTGCTTTCTCTCTTTCTCTCCCTCCTTTGGAGGTGATGGCATCCAGGCCAGCCCAGCCTCCTTCAGCACAGCCATCGTCTGCACAGTGACCTTAGCCAGACACCACAGGCTCTCCAGAACGCACAAAGGCCTGCATTTCGGGTATAGTCGGAGATTTTCTGCAGGTGGAAACTGGACACATGGTCTACATTTTGTAGGCTTAGGGGGCCGCTGTCCCTCGCCCTATAGTCTGGGAAATGGGTCCAAAACTCCAGCCAGCCACTCTCTCATTCCCGCGGGAGCTGTCAGGCCTCCTGTGTTGCAGCTTTGTTAGGAAGAGACAGTGGACACTGGCAATGGGAGTTATCTTTGGCTTGTGAAATGTGTTGCTCATGATTGCCTTCCCTTTGGGCTTTGGAATGTGGACTCCTAGGTTCTATTTCCCCCTATCCTTTGGCCAAGGACCCTACTTTTCAGGGCTCTGAGCTCTGGCTCCCCCATCCATGCCCTCGGCCCCTGGTAATGGGCCTCCCACATCTGACAGCTCTGATTTCCCCACAGCTCCATATAAGTGGCACAGGCTCAGATCGGAGCCCCATCTGGAGATCTTTCTTGGCCCTGAGTAAGTGACCCCTATGTGGGGTGGGGACTCTGGACCATCTTGCCGTGCAGGTTGGTTCCCATGAAGGGCTTCCGCCCTTCTAGATGAGATGCACATGGTGAGCTCTGCCTGAAATGAAAGGCCTTGCTCCAGCCCCGCGTGCCTTGTTCCCTCTCCATCCACCCGTGCTGCTTCTCTGCCTTGGTGGCCCCTGCTCAGGAAGGGGATAAGGTCTTTCCTGCAGTGATCACGAGGAGATTGCTGACCTATGAGGACACATGCTGGGATGGTGGGACAAGACCCAGCGTGGGAAAGCATCTGGCCTGTGCTCGGCACGTGGTTCATGGCAGACACACACTGGCTCTCAGCCCCCTCCCCTGTCCATGCAAATTGAATTCAGTTCACGGCATCAGGGGTTTGCTGGGAGCATGATTCCTCCACCTAGGGCGCCCTCCCTCACTTCACCACTGCCCCACCACCACGTCAGCCTATTTTAATTGCCTTCTTTTCCCATCTAGCCACGTTACACAGTGACCAGGTGGTCCACTCACTCCTCAGATACCTAAAGTCCGAGGACCCGGCCACACTTGAGTCGGCCCTTACTGTCTTCACAAAGGTGCTGCATAACGGTGAGTGGGAACCGGGTGCTGCTGCTTGTCGTTGAGCTGACCTTGCTCTGGAGTGTCCCCCTAGTTGGCTAGTGCCTAGTTTTAATTTCGGCGTGGCCAAGAGAGACAGGAATGCAGAGAGGGGTCAAGTAGGAGGGAAAACTTGAGTCCAAGAAGAAAAGGTGCCAAGAAGCGGGAGGAGACTCTTGTTTTGAGGAACATGGGGAACTCCGAGGGATGAGAACCCAGTACTGAGGGTAGGCGTGCATGGAAGGGTGGGAGAAGGGCGAGGTGGGAGAGAAGACCTCATGTAGGCAGACCCTGAAGCCTGTGGGGCTTGGGGCTGAGGGTCAGCTCCAGGAAACACTGTTTAAGGTCTCTTGCATTCTGGACTGAAGCAGAAGAACTATGGAGCTTGCCGTTGGGGCTGCCATGTGGCCTTTGAAGACCAAGTCCGTTCTTTCCCGTCCTCCCTCCTGCCTTTTTCTGTTTTGGGGGGGCTATACTTTGTGGTGCTTGGGCTTCCTCTTGGCTCTGCATTCAGGAATACTTCTGGCAGCTTTGAGGGACCACAGTATCCTGATTGGCTGTATGTAAGGGAAACCGCTTATTTATAGCATTGCTATGCGTGTCCACTCCCCTACCGCTCCTCCCCCCAAAATCTTCTTGTGCCATGAAAAAGCAGCGCCACGTGAAGCTGATGTGAGCTGTGTGCTTGTGTTCCCTCTAGTGCCCAAGACGGATGAGGTGAAGAGTGAGGTGGTACGATCAGTGATTGCATTGATTCAGCAGGACATCAGATCAGTGAGCAGACACATTCCCCTAACCCTGGGTGCCGAGAGCTTTCTGAGATGGAGATGGTGGCTGATTGGAGAGGAGGTGGGGTTGGGGAGTGGGGATAATGCGGCTTCCTCACTCAGCTCTCCTCTCAGGATTACCTTGGGTCACATTTGGGCCTCTGCAAGTTTCAGCAGGTTTGAGAAGAGTGGCTGGTTCCAGCCTACTTCTAAGCCTTTGCCAGGGCAGCAATGTGGTGTGCCCCTTGGGGTCTAAACGACATAGTTTCTGTCCCCTGAGCATTTGCAGATTTGTGGGTAGAGATCTTGTGTGGTGTTGGGGTCAAGACACCATCTTTCCTTTCCTGGTAGGGGTTGGGGGAATATCTGAAAATGCCCAGGGTTCTCCTTGGCGCTGTGCTCACTGTGTTTGGAGTAACTCCTGTGATCTTGTGGTGCTGGGGCTGGACCCTGAGTGTGCCACGTGTATAGTACGTAGTTAGCCATTGAGCTGGCTCTCTGAGGCTTGGTCTTTTGACCAAGCTCTCCTGCTGGGGTTGCAGACAGCACAGATAGCCCCAACTCAGATTGGTCCGGGCTGGGGTGGCTGGAGAGCTGGGCATGGAAAAGGCAGAAGATTGGGGAAATCCATTGCGAAAAGCCAAGTCCTAACTTCAGGAAATGAGGGATCAGTTCAGGATCTTGCATGGCTTTTCTGATGAAGCTGGCACGTGGCATGTGGCCTGGACTTACATTCTCTCCTGACTCCACTTTCCTGCCAGTTTTCTCTCTCGGGGTATCAGATGGGCTGCCATGGGCTTCCAGTTCCCCAGGAGGGAGGGAGCCGAACCATCCTGAAACCCTAAGGCCGAGTCCAGAAGACTCAGGCGGCTCCCTGAAGGGGGACACACTGGACTTGTGTCCCTTGAGGACACTGCTCAGCCAATGTGGCCCTGTGTCTTCTGGGTTTTTTTGTACCCCTGAGGGGCTGATCTCTAGCTGCCTTCCTGGCTTACCCTGTCTGTGACCCCACAGGTGCGGAACCCTCTCCTGCAACTTATTGAGGTGCTGAACCAGTACGGTTTCTTGGGGCATCAGGAGGGGAACGTACTTATCCTCGAGCTCATCAGACTTACCTTTACAGGATGCTTGGTGAGGCGGGGCCAGAGGAACTCCCAGAAGGCAGGGCAAGGGGAGGAGGTGCCAACTTGGGAGCAGGAAGGGAGGTAAACAGGGGAGGCAAAGATCCCCCTTGCAGTGGGGTCCTTTCCAGCCCTCTGGTTTCTCTGTCCATTTCCAGGTCAAAAAAAGCTTCCGGCGGGAGTGTACAGAGGTCCTTAAGACGGTACAGTGTTGACTTGAAGCTTGGATGGGAAAAGTCAGATGTTTTCTAGAAGTCTTCTAGAAACCTCTAAAACAGCATGATTGTTGGAAAAACCTGGGAAGGATTATCACAGCATTATATAAAAACACCCCCCCCCATGGACACAGAGGCCTGCCCTTACCACTTTGCTCTGACCCCTGACACTCTCCTGACCCTAAAAGTGCATGCCCCCATCCCACGTCTCACCCTGCTTTGTGTCTCCTCCCTCACTGCCATTGTTTCTACCACAGCCCTGGTCATGGAGCAGTGGTTCAGGGAGCAGGTGACACCAGTGATCGGCCTCCTCCTCCCTGTGAAATCTGGAGCTCAGTGCTGACTGGGCTGTGGTTTTCCCTTCTGTTAACATGGGGAGAGCTGCACCCCGCCTTTTGCTCTCAGGCCTGCTACCCCCAATTCTCAGATGCCTTCTTGAGATAAGGGTCAGCACTGAAGAGGATGGGGAGGGTAAACCATGGGGCATGAATTAGCATTGACTAGAAAAGCACGAGGAGGGGCCTGACATGGCTGTGTCCTTCCTGCTGTCACCGTCACCACTACATGTGCCCCCGCTCCATTTCCTACCTCCTGCCCTTTAGCACATGTGTTCCTTGAGTGTTCCCTGGGCCTTGCCACTTCAGGAAGCAGCTCTGCCTCCTCTAGTCTCTCCTGCTTTGGTGGGGTCAGGACTGGTGGATGTGCAGTGGGAGGGGACAACCTGTGTGTCCAGGCTCCCAGGGAAGGAAGGGAATGGCTGGGGATCAGAAGGGAAGATGGGGCAAACGGATTTGGGTGTTCCATTGACGCCCTTGCCACATTCCCTGCCAGATCTCACTGCCCCAGCTCATCACCGTCGTCTGTCACCCAAAAAACTATGCGATATTTGTGCCCATGAGCAAAATCCTGTTGGAAAAGGCTTCAATGGCCCTTTCCCTGGGCAACATCCCCTTCCTCGGCAGCTTTCAGCTCAAGCGTAAGTACTCGGGGGTGTCTCTGGAGGGGTGGCTGTGAGAACCCAGGCTCTGAGGAGCACATGAGTCTGGGGAGCAGGCTGAGTCTAGGGGGGAGGGTTTCGACATGTAGTGTGGTGTGTGTTTGTTGTGTGTATTTGTGTGTGTGTTGGTGGACGGCATATGTGCACATGAGTGTAAATCGATATGTTTTTAGACTGTCGCATGCCTCCGTGGCATTGTCTTAATGCTCCATTGCCATTTGTTTTCTCCTCTTGCTCTGAAACAGATGGTGGGCTGCCAGTGGGGGGGTGGTGGTGGTTTGCATAGAGCTTGCACTCACTGTATCTTCATTTATTCTTTACTTAACTTAGTTACTCCGTTCATCTCCCAACAGAAACTCCTCCTCCATCTTGTGGTAAGTGATACTGGGAAGGATACATTTTTCTTTAAATTTTAAATTTTTTTATGTTGAATCACCATGAGATACAGTTATAGAGCTATCTGTCCCTGGTTGGGTTTCAGTCATACAATGTTCCAACACCCATTTCTCTATAGTTGTACATTTCCCACCACCAATGTTCCCAGTTTCCCACCAGCCACCCCTTCCCCATGGCAGGCACATCTCTCTCTCTCTCTCTCTCTCTCTCTCTCTCTCTCTCTCTCTCTCTCTCTCTCTCTCTCTCTCTCTCTCTCTCTCTCTCTCTCTCTCTTCTCTCTCTCTCTCCTTTTGGGCATTTTTATGGTTTTCAATACAGATACTGAGAGTCGATGTTTGCTCCTTTACTTATTTTTTTTTAAATTTATTTATTTTTAATTAGAGAATCACCGTGAGGGTACAGTTACAGATTTATACACTTTTGTGCTTATACTTCCCTCATACAAAGTTTGGAACCCATCCCTTCACCAGTGCCCATTCTCCACCACCCGTAAACCCAGTGTCCCTCCCACCCTCCCCAATCCCATCTCCCCCCCACCCCACCCTGCCACTGTGGCAAGGCATTCCCTTCTGTTTTCTCTCTCTAATTAGCTGTTGTGGTTTGCAATAAAGGTGTTGAGTGGCCGCTGTGCTGTCTCTAGCCCTCATTCAGCCCGCAACTCCCTTCCCCCACATGGCCTTCGACTACAATGTAGTTGGTGATCGCTTCTCTGAGTTGACCTTTCCCCGGAACGTGAGGCCAGCCTCGAAGCCATGGAGTCAACCTCCTGGTACTTATTTCTACAGTTCTTGGGTGTTAGTCTCCCACTCTGTTATTCTATATACCATAGATGAGTGCAGTCTTTCTATGTCTGTCTCTCTCTTTCTGACTCATTTCACTCAGCATGAAACTTTTCATGCCCATCCACTTGACTACAAAATTCTTGACCTCCTTTTTTCTAACAGCTGCATAGTATTCCATTGTATAGATGTACCAAAGTTTCCTCAACCAGTCATCCGTTCTGGGGCATTCGGGTTTTTTCCAGATTCTGGCTATTGTAAACAGTGCTGCGATGAACATACATGTGCAGATGTTTCGATTGCTCCTTTACTTATTTTCAGCGCAGTTCTTATCCAGAGTGACCATTTTCAGATCACTCGATCACTCTTATCCAGAGTGATCATCTTTGTCATATTTGTCTCTACCCCAACTGCCTTCTCCCCACACCACTTGAGACAGCCTTCCAACCATGGACCAATCCTCCTGGCCCTTGTTTCTAGTCTCCTTGAGTACTAGTCTCATATTATGTTTCCTTATATCCCACAAATGAGTGCAATTATCCTATGTCTGTCCTTCTCCTTCTGCCTCATTTCAAACTCAGCATGATACTCTCCATGTTCATCCATTTATAAGCAAATTTCATAGCTTCAGTTTTCCTTATAGTTACAGAGTATTCCATTGTATAGATGTACCATAGTTTCTTTAACCAATCATCTGTTTTAGGGCTATTTCTGGTTGTTCCCAGATGCTGGCTATTGTGAATAGTGCTACAATAAACATAGAAGTGCAGGCGGCATTTCTGCTGTGCATTTTTGGACGCCCAGGGTAAATTCCAAGAAGTGGTATTGTTGGGTCATATGGAAGCTCAATTTCTTGCTTTTTTGAGGAATGCCCATATTGTCTTCCGAAAAGGATATTGGGAAGGATACTGGATCTGGATCTTCACCCACCCACTCAGTCCTGCTCATCCATCCATGCACCCGTCCATTTGAACCTTATTCCTCCTCCATCCTTGATTCTATCCATGCTCTAACCTTGATTTATCCATTCATCCTTTCATTCATTCCACAAATACCCGAGTTCTACTTTATTGAAGGTGTATTGCAGGTTCTGAGTTTCTGTATTTCCTCAACTTGACAGAGTAGATATTATGAACTCTTGGAGTGACAAGTGTAGAGACATGCTGTTGGGGTGTTCAGAGTCTCAGTGCCAAGGACAAGCATTGGAGTGGCCGCCCATAACTCACTCGGGTAAATGTAGCCAGAGGAAGACAGAGGTTGTGAGGGGATCTTCAGTGAGCAATGGGCTGACTTGGTCGCCGAGAGGCCATGATGGCAGGCAGGCATTTTCAGAGCATCCTGGAGAACAGGGAGGAGACCGGGAGGTTGAAAACAATGGGGAGGCTCTAAGCTGAGCTCTATGATTCTTTGGGTTCCTTCCTTCCTTCCTTCTTTCCTTCCTTCTTTTCTTTCTTCCTTCCTTCCTTTCTTTCTTCCTTCCTTCCTTCCTTCCTTCCTTCCCCCCTCCCTCCCTCCCTCCCCCTCTCCCTCTCTTTTTTATTTCTTTCTTTCTTCCTTCCTTTCTTTCTTTCTTCCTTCCTTCCTTTCTTTCTTTCTTTCTTTCTTCCTTTCTTCCTTCCTTCCGCCCTCCCTCCCCCTTTCTTCCTTCCTTCCTTCCTTCCTTCCTTTCTTTCTTTCTTTCTTTCTTTCTTTCTTTCTTTCTTTCTTTCTTTCTTTCTTCTTTCTCTCCTTTCTTTGCTTTTGGTCCACACTCAGCGATGCTAGGGGTTATTCCTAGCTTTGCACTCAGGGATAACTCCTAGCAGTGCTTGGGGGACCATATGGGATGCAAGAAATTGAGGCTGAATTGGATGTGTACTAGGCAAACACCTTGCTCTGTACTAAGCAAACACCCCGCACTCCTGCTGTATTATCGCTCTGATTTTTGGCCCTTCCCTAGATCCATTCTCTACTGCTGTTTGCTTCCCTTCTCTTAAGTTGTTCTATATTTTGAGGTAAAAAAGCTTAATTTAAAGAAATTTACTCAAGAAATATGTGTCATGGAAAAGGAGAAAAAGGGGATGAGAGAGAGAGATGTTCAAGAGAGTACATGGACACATGAGTTTCTCCAGAGGCAACTGAAGAGGACACATCTGAGAGGACCTACGTCAGGTTGAGATGAGATGTGACCAGTGTCCGGGGTGGAGAATGAGCTGCTTCTCTTTGCCCTCAGATGCTTTCATCAAAGCCCTACAAAGAAATGGAGCTGGGTGTAAGCGCTCTCAGAGTACTGGAAGCCCTGCAACCTATCACATCCCTGCATCCGGTCATCAAATCCAATTGCATATGGTTCTGCCGGAAGAAGATCCCTGAGCTCTTGAACATCCTGAGGAGTGAGGCCTGAGTTGGGGATGGGAGGCGGGGCTGGCGCAGAGGGCAGATTCTGCAGGAGATGAGAGCCGAGGCGTAGGAGGGACTTGTGGTGAGAGGAGAATGGGGCCGGTCCCGGGTTCCCGAGAGGCCGAGTGCATGGGTCTCCTTTTCTCAGCCTTTTTCTGTTTTTGTACTGAGCAGAGTTGTGGGGTGAGTTCTCAGAAGAACTGCTGGAACTCTTAGGAGCAGATAGCAGACTTAGCAACCCACCAGGCCCGGGTTTGCTTCCTTGCTCTGACACTGACCATTTGAAAGGCCTCACCACTGTGCCCAAGTCCTGCAGCCTCGGTCAAGTGGGCACACAGTTATGTGCTGGGGTTCTGAAGAGGATGGGATGAGGTGAAGGACATGCAGGTCTGGGCTACTTGTATGAGTTTCTGACCTGCCCTGGCCCTTCTGACAGGTGGGGCGGGGGTTCCCTGCACTCTCGTTTCCTAGATCATGATGAGCAAACATTGAAGCAGGAGCAATGGGAGCACAGCCTACTGGAGGTGAGCACTCCCTGAGGATCCACTCCCTCCACAGCTGCCCGCTTCCCTTCCCCAGGGGTGAAGAACTGGGCTCAGCTGCCTGCAAGTCTCTGGGAAGGAGGAGAAGCCCTGGGAACCCCAGACAAGAAAGAGGCCCCCGTCATGCTGGCTCTCAGCCCACTGCACTCTACTCACAGGGATCCTTCGCTGGTCCTCTGCCCCCACCCCTGCATCAGCGTCTTCTACCCCTTCAACTCCCATCCTGGGGCTTCTTTTGGGTGGCAATGTGGATTGAGCATTTCCTCTGTGTCTTCGATTTATTATTCTTGGCTATTCATGCATCTTCAAATGTGCTATGGGAATTCTCTCTCCCACAGTGACCTGGGATGCTGGTGACCGGGAAGGGGCTGTAGCCACGTCAGGGCCATTCCAACACATGTTCACGTGTTGTTTTCAAGTCCTGACGAAGCCCATCTTGGGTTTCAACTTTCCTCACTGCCTGAGCCCTTTACCTGTGTGTGCACATCCTGCCGCCTCTTACACCTTTTCTCTTTGGAACCCACTTCAGGGGTGAGAGGAGCCCTGCACCCATTCTCTGCGACCCTCCTCTCCCTCCCTCCTTCTCAGTTTTCCAGGTTGCTGTTAATGATCATTAAAAATGAGGAGTGGCTGGAACAACTCTTCCAAGCCATCATGGAGAAGATTAACAGCTCAGACACATTCTATTTAAAGGACAAGGTGAGTGGGAGTGAGGGAGTCCTTTGCAGGGGGAAAGTGGGAATCACGTGGTGGTAGAGAAAACTGGGGGAATGTTCATGAAGTACAGGCCTTGGGGCAGGAGGAAAGGAATTTCGTGGGCTCTGAGTGGGGGATCGAGGGAGGGGAAGGACAGGCAGTCACTCAGGGTGAGCATAAGTACTGAGTGGCTTCCATTGGGCTATGTAGGCAGCTTCCTAAAAGGCTTCGGACTGTTGCCTTTGTAGTTTGTTTAGGGGCCACGCCCAGCGGTACTCCCAGTTCTTTGCTCAGAGATTGGCTCTGGGGATGCTTGGGGTACCAGATGTGATGATAGGACTATAAGTAGGGTCAGTCGCATGCAAGCCTCAACCCCTGAACCATCTCTCTGGCCGCAAGTCTGTTGTCTTCATTGTACACGCCACTGTTTGGGGCAGCAGAGTTGGCACCTGGGTTCAGAGGACAAGTCCGAGTGTCCATCTGAAGGAACTGCTTGAGGGCTCCCTGTGGGAAAGTGTCTGCTGGTGTTGGGATGGGGGTGAGAAAGACTGGGTTCCTTCTCATCAGCCCGCAGTCCTTCCCGGGCTTCTCCATGTGTTCCTGGCCTAACCTGGGTCCAGACTCAGCTCTGGGACACTCAGTCACCTCACCTGGCAAGAGGCAAAAATCGCCTCTATGCCCCAGGAGAGCAGCTGAGGATGGAATAAGGAATAGGGGAGGGTGTTTCCTCAGCTCCGAAGGTGAGGTAACCCCAGAGCTGTTGATACACACATATGTAGAGATCCCAACACATGTTTGTAAAACAGATGCTTGAATATGGTTTGAGAATTTTGGGAATTCAAACTTGTTTTCCTGCCACTGAATAGAACATAGTTAGGCTTTGGGTGCGGGTGGGGTCTCCAGGAGAGACAGCTCTTTTCCAAGCCTTTGCTCTCTCATTGTGACAGATCCTATGAGCATCAACCACATCCATGCAAAGCTCTGTGGTTGGAGGGTTGGGGCTATAAGATGGAAGAAGCAGGAATCCTGATCATTTTCACTCTGCTCCTGACAATCATGACTAAGTGCCACAGCACCGAAGGCGCCGAAAGCCACTGCCTAAGAGACAGGAAGGGAATGTGGGCAGTATTTAGTGTCGGATGGAGTCCAGTCCTGCGTGAGGGGAGCACAGAGAACTGTTCCCGGGGCTCTGAGAGCTGGACCGAGAGGCTTTGTCAGAGGTGACCACTCTAGCTGTGTTCAAGGCTATGTGTGACTTCACTTTCAGGGTTAGACTGGGGCGCCGGTGGTACCTGGGATGGAATGTGCTCTGCCATGTCAGCCCTCCCCTGCCCACGACTTGGTTTGAGGACTGAAAATGCAGTGTCCTGGGAAATGCGTAGGGCCTGGGCAAATGGGGAAACTGAGTCATTCTCGGGAAGAGTGAGTGTGGAAAGATAAGCGCCAATGGCCAGCTGAGCAATGAGCAGCTTATTTCTGACCTGGTTCCCAGGAGCCGGGCCTGGGCGAGGACTCCTGTCAAGGCACACGTTCTGGGAAGCTGTGGTGGAGCACAGAAGCAGGCCAGGGAAGGGGGAGCTCTGACAGGGAATGACATGGCAGAGCCTGTGCTGCCTGGAGACAACGGGCCCAGGGCTGTGCCCCCACTCCCCATCCTCACTGTCTGAGCCCACCATGATTGGTAGGAGCCAGGGAGGGGAAGAGAAGGCCGCGGAGTCCCTGGACTTTGTCCCTGGACTTTGATTCCTCGAAGCATCAAGGGAGCCTATTTCCTAGAGCCTGAGGCCAGCGCAAGGCACCTACCCCAGACACCTTGCCCACAGGACGGGGGGAGGGAACCTAGAGGGGGATCTTGAGGGGCTTGACGTGAAACAGGTGCGGGCTCACTCAGCGGCTCTTCCCCATGCCACTCACCGTGTAAGCCCCGGGTAGGCCTTTGAACATGTGGAGCTTTTTCCCTTGGGAGATGCCGGGTGAGGCCCAATTAGGAACCAACCGAGCCAGCATAGAAGGAAGGAAGGACCATGCCGAGGTTCCTCTGGGAAGACCCAGGACGGTGAGCTGGAACATTCCGGGGAGTCTGCAAAGAGTGTTCCAGAGAGAACCCACAGGAAGTGCCTGAGGTGGGAAGGAGGGGAGAGGGTGAAGACAGGCAGGTGGCTCAGGGGTGAGCAGTCCAGACCTAGAGAGCAAGGACCAAGGCTTTTGCTGTGTCCTGAGCTGCAGAGGAGTCAGAGTGCCCGGAATTCCTGTTTTCCCTGCAGCCTGAGTCCCACCTCATTGTGGTGGCTGTCTCTGCCAGATGCCCCCAGAGGTGACAGGGGGCAGGGACAGATTTCTTTTTCTTAGTGGCAAAGGGAATCGATCCCTAGGTCTCACTTACCCAGGCACGGCTGACGGTTCTGAAACGGGACTCAGCAGTGTCTGTCCCGCAGATGGCCCCAAGGTTCTCCCGACTTGAGGAGGAGGCTAGAACCTGCCCTTCCCCCCCTCCTAGGCTTTCCTCTATAAATTCTTTGGCTTCACGCTGTGGACGTCAAGAGGAAAGCAACTGGTGAATAAGATGGTCTTCTCCCTCCTCCAAACATCCCACCAGAAACCGGACGAGAGGGAGGTGAGGTTGCATGGTGGGTGTGGGCCAAGTTGGGACCTGTTTTGTTTCTTTTGTGGGCATAGAGAGTGTTGTTTTTCTCCCAATTGGTCCTCAGGAGGGTCAGGGGGCGTGTGATTCACTATGTGGCCAGAGGCTGCGGTGCTGCGTGAGCCCTGCAGTGCTGGGGAAGACAGGCTATCCTGGTGGGTGTTCCGGGGTCTCCATGGCCACAGCCTATAGTGTTCTGGGCTCTGGGGCTATGCCTGGTGACCTTGCAGGACCGTGTTGTGCCAGGGATCAAACCTGGATGATCTGCACACGAGGCAAATGATTCACACTTGTACTGTCTCTCTGGCCTCTTTTGGGTTTTAGAAGCAGGATGGTAAGGTTAGAAAAGCTGGTTCTCAGCTCTGTCGTACGCTGACCATGTGTCCTTGGGCACATTGCTGAACCCAACTGGGCTTCATCTTTCTCCTTTTTGAGTGAGCTTATGGCAGGGGGCGGGGGGATCTGAGTGCTAGTACAGCAGGTAAGATGATTGCCTTGAATGGGGCCAACCTGGGTCGATCCCTGGTACCCCATAGGTTTCCCTGAGCCTGCCATGAGTGATCTCTGAGTGTACAGCTAGAGTTAAGCCCTGAGTACCAATGATTGTGGCTACAAAACAAAGCAAAATATGGAATCAGCCTTTATACCTTCGCCTGAGGGTATTTTCTGAAGTTTTATTTTAAAATAATTTCACTCTTACAGTGTTTGCGTAAGCCAACCAACCAACAAGATACAAAGAGCAAAAGATTTCTCCCTTATACCCCCATTCAATCATTTTTCTCACATTTATGCTCTCTCTCCCTCTCTCCCTCTCTCTCTCTATATATATATATGTATATATGCATATATACATATATATTATTTCTGAGTCATTTCAGGAAGTTGCCATCATGGTGCTCATTTGACACTTAAAATACTTAACACTCAGTTTGATTTCTCTGAAAATGAAGATACATATTCTCTTCCATAACCATGATGGTCTCATCAGGAAACCACCCAGATGTGGCTAGATGTAAACTTGCCAGTTGTCCTATCAAAGTTGTTGAAAAGAAAACATAAAACCTTTTTCTCTAGTCCCAGCATTTAAGTCCGAACCAAATATTGCCTTTCCCTGTCATTTCCCTTTATTCTTCTTTATCCCAAAGGTTTCCTTAGTCTTATCTTTCATGACCTTGACATTTAAAAATCCTCAAATTTTCCATTGTGTGAAGTGCCCCTCATTTTGGGTTAGTTGGTTTTTCCCTTGTGATGACACTCAGATATTGGATAGAGGAGGACAGAAGGTCACAGGCGTGCCCTGTGTTCTGACATGACAAACAGGAAGGTACCGGGACCCATGACTTCACACAAGATTTACATTAAGTTTCATTGCCTTCCTTTTCTCTTTTCCACCTTGGTTTTGGGGCTTGTAGCTTCCCTGAATTGTGGCGGGGGGCTCAGTGTATCCATGTTTCAGGGCATTGCAGTGGCGCTCAGTGTCGCGTCCAGAAGCCATCTGGAGACAATCCTGGACCAGCTGCAAGCTTATGGTACTGTGCTCACGGACCAGAATTCATCACCCATCCTCGATGTGACAAAGGTGATAGCCTTCGGCGGGGAATCGGGTGGGGAGTTGTCAGGGTCTTTCAGTCTCTTACACAAAGCCTTCCAAGGCATCTCGGAACCCAGCCTCACCCACAGGTCTATCTGAGACTGTGTGACACACCTAGAAATGCTCATTTCGCTCCGACTCTTGGGATATTCCCTGTTCCCCTCCTTTCTCTTGCACCCTCATGTCCATGCTCAGCTGGCTTTCAGCAGCTGTGTGTCCAGTTTCCATCAGAGTGCTCACATTCTAACTCTTCTGCAGCGCCCCTTTTGAGCCCTCTGGGAATCTTTTCCTCTTGCAACCATCATATCCCTTCTGGGAAGGAGCAAGAGGTAAGGAGAAGGCAAGTTTCCCCTCTTCCTTCCTTCCAGGACCATCAACAGAGGGAATGGGGGCTGGTGTGCGACACCATCTATTCCAGCTTCGGCAAGATCATTGAAGACAGCAGGAAGGACGTCTTGAGTCATGTTGATGGCATCCTGGCTTTGGCCCTAAAGACCTACCAGGACTCCATCATAGTAAAGGTAGCAATATCCTTTCTTCAGTGCCCCACCCCTGCCTCTCTCTTCCTCTCTGCCCTTCCAAGGAAAAGCAGTTTGGACTCAGGGTCTGAAACTTGGGCGGTTATTCCTCTTCCATTTTTTACCCTGAGGCTAACTTGGAGGAGTCCCTCTTCATTTTAGGTCACTTGAAAAAATCTTTCCCTTCCATGCTTTTAAGGTCTGACTCCCTACTGAAAAAAATGAGTAAGACCTAAATTCCATAGGACCCAGTTGTAGGAAGAAGCATTGGGAGGAAGAGGAAGAAGTCCCCACCGATTTCCCTGCCTTTGTTCTTTTCTTTGTCTGAAGTACATTTCTTCGAGGTCGAGAGAGGGAGCCCCTGCATCCTTTGGGAGAATGGATTGAGTAGAAAGATAACCTCTTGAAACACCAGGAAACCAGACCTCTTCTCATTTAAGAACTAGCTGGTGTGGGCTAGGGAGAGGGGGCCCTTTGCCCTATGAGATGCCACAGCCCCCTTTCCTAAGCTGGGCTCAGAAGGATGGTGCAAGGCCATAGCTCTGGGAAAGTTGTGTGGAGGATTCAGCTCCTCATCCCCCAGATTGTGTGCAGGCAGCTTTGTCTGGCCCCAGGATTATACCTCCCTAGGAGATCTGAGCAATCTGATTGGTTCAGGACACCAACATGAAGCTGGACTACCTGGACGCCCTGACCAAAATGACAACCGCCTTATGCAACCAGGCCTTGGACCCTGATACTCAGTTCCCCTCCGCACAGGAACTGGAGTGCCTTATGGTGGTAAGTGCCTTGCTGAGGGAGGGGGTGGAAATGCAGAGAGGGGGACAATGAGTCCTCTTGGGCAGCAGGGGCAGCACCCCAAGGCTAGCCCTGCAAAGGAGATGGTGGGATTCTCCAAAATCCATTTTCCCTCGTTAAGGTGGGGGTGAAGACTGTGTGTGTGGGTGTGATTCAGGGGAGATTTTGTCCTTTGGGGTCCTTAGAAAACCCTGAAGATTGAGGCCTAGAATGGGAGAAGGGGATGAAGGAGAGAAAAGTGTGCTCATGAGCTGTATGGTCTTGTGTGTGTGTGTTACAGAGAATACTGAAGGAGGAGCCAATGGAAGTCCTCTCCAGCTCCATTAGGCTGAAAGCCATCAACCTGATCATTGACTTAAGGTGGTATGCCTTCCCCTCTCTCTTGAGCTCTGCCTGTATTTCCGCTCTGTTGCCTCTAATCTGTGGCCACCTCTTCTTTCTGCTTCTGCTAACAGCTAACGGGCCCCCAGAGTAGGTGCAGAGCTGCCCCTTCCTGTGCTATGAGGTTGGGAAGAGGTTGATTAGAGTGTTGGGTAGAGACTGCCCCTCCTTTCTTTACTGGCACTTGCTATGGCTACTGCCCTGTGCTTGCTTCTGCTTTTAGAGCTGGATATCCTTGATGAGACACTTGCCCTGCATCAGTGACCTTGCATTCCCTGAAACACCTGGGTACCCAAAAGTGCTGTGTCACCCCCAAATACCAAACACATTGAGTCCTAGTTCAACCCAGATAGTAGAGTTCAGCCTGGGACCTTGTGGCAATTTTGGATTGTGGAAACAAGTGGTTTCCAGGGGCTTTTCTTGGGAGGGCACCAGGCTGAACCAGCCTCGTCTGATTTACCCTGGTTTGTTGAGCCTTGCACAGGTCTGAGATTAACTGCAGGTTTTGATCTCTTCTGAGATTTATTTATGGGTCTCTGAAGCCAGGCTGGTAGAAGAGCTTACATGATGGCGCTGGATTTGGTTCGAGGGGGTGACTGCTGGTGCTTCCAGGACTACAGGGAAGTGGGGGGAGGTAGCCCATCCGACCTTGAGAAGCCTGGAGATTTCCGTCACAAAACCCACACACATACCTGAATTTTTAATTTTAGGTTTGTGTCTTGGTGAGGTTGATCCTGAGACAGTGGAGTTTGGCCGGGGGCGTGGTGGTGATCTGGAATTGTGGGAACAGGCAGCTGCCAGGGGCTCAGCTTGGGCGGGCACCAGGCTGACTCACCCTCCTCTGATGTACCCTGGGCTGTTCAGCCTTTTGTAAGCTTAACTGAAGCTTTTGTTCTCTGGTTTTTGGTCTCTGAAGCAGGGCTGGTAAATGAGTTTGATTAGTTGAGCCAGAGGTGGTTCGTGAGCGTGGGTTCCACATACCTAATATTTGGTCATTCAATTTCTTGAAAAACTTGGTCCCAAGTTTTTGGGGTCTGGACAGAGGCACAGAAGCAATTTGGGGTATCAGGAAGCCTGAAGGCACCATCAGGCTGCTGATACACTCACCCCATAGGTACGGGCTGACCCGCTGGCCGCACTGCACCCCCTTCTTGCTTTTATGTTTCTGTCTCCCATGTCACTGCCTTCCCCAGCTGTTACTAATCTCTGGTTGCTTTTCTGCTTCTCCCTGGAACTTAGGAAGCTCAAGGGCATCTCAGACTGGGATGGACAAACAATAGCACTACTTCAAACAAGTTGCAAGAGTGTGATTTGCCTCCCATACGAAGACAAGTTGGATATAAGGAGTTCCGACTACACGGAGGGCAAGGCCACTGTGGTATTTCATTCCTTCTTATTTGTCTGTTATTTTATATATTTTGAAGGTTGGCAGTTTGATGGAAGGATCTAGCATTGTCTTTAATGAAAATGGGATTATTTGAAAAAAACTACTCCTGACGAATGGTGCTGACAGTTCACAAAGTCTTTTTCAGGTTTTTCTTTAAATCCAAAGAGTTTTTTATTGAAAGAAATTTAGAGATAGATGTAAGGGGAGAGGAGTGTGGAAGACATGTTCAAAAGATAACACAGGATTCTGCAGAATGGGAAAAAAAAAACAGGCAGTCTTATTTGTGTGATTTTTGGGCCACACTGGGTGACACTCAGGGCTTACTCCTTGCTGTATCCTCCTGGTAGGACTTGAAGAACCACAGGTGTCAAGAATAGAACCCAGGTTAGCTTCAAGCGAGGCAGGTGCTCTACCTGTTGTACAATCAATCCAGCCCCACCAAGTTCACCAAGTCTGAACTTAACTCAGGGGATTGCCTTTCTTCCCAGGGACTCTCATGGATGGCCACTGCCACCCAACGGCGGACATGCACTCCTTCTCTTGACATCTTATTCAGTCAGTACCAGATTGGATGTTTCAAACCTGATTTTTAGGAAAGTTTCATGGAGAAATCGATGAAGGTTCCCAGAAACAAGACACCCGAACCATTTCTCCAGGGCCTCTAGTTTTGTCCTGAGGGAAGAAATGGGCATTTGATTTTTTCATTCAAATCTATATGTTGGATTCCAAGAAGCCTTTTTATGTTAAAGTCTCTTGAAATTCATGTTCATAGATTGCTCCTTTATTTTGATTGGTTATTCATGGATGCTCTAGTCTCCTGAAATTCACTGAGGACAGTGAGATGATATTTTTAAAAATAAAGTTGTCTACTCTTTGCTGTGTTAGTTTGTTTTCCAATTACGCTAATTCTCTCCTTTGCTTGGGCCATTGTTCATCAGCTGTCTGGTGGTTCATCTTTGCGAGTTCATGGCATTAATGTTTTTGAGTAAGGACTGGTGCGTATTGAGGCGGCCCAGGTGGCTTCCTTGGGCTGTGTCCACAGGGAGCCTTTATGGATGTAGTTCTGGAGGGTTTGGGGCAGGCATTTTGATGGGGTTTCTGCAAAACTGGGACAGACCAGGCAACTTTCAGTTGCTTTAGGAAGGACATTCCTGACTCTGTGCTCAGGGAACACTTGTTGCAGGTTCAAAGGAGCACTTGGGGTGCTGGGGATTAAACCCAGGTTGGCTGCATGTAAGGCAGATGCTCTACCTGCTGTCCTATTGCTCGGGCCCCAGAATGGAAGCTTTTTTGGGCATTAGTTGCCTAGATTGCTGCCGGCCCCCTTCCCTGCCTGGAGCAGGCCAGCCTCTCAGTCTGTGCTGCTGACAGAACCAACAGGCTCCTGGGAGCAGAGGGCTGGGGAGAGCCGTGTCCTCAGGGTCTCCAGGCCCTTAGCACCAACTGCAATTGCGGGAGACATCCATGTTCTGCTGAAGAAAAGAGGAATTCCTTCAAGTTGGTAGAGGACAAGAGTAGGCTCTTGAAACTGAGACCCAGGGGATGAGCCAAGGGCCAGAATGTCTCCAGGAAGCCTCACTAGGCCAGTCCGAGCGGGCGGACTTTGGGAGGAGAGATGGGGCTGATATCATGGCAGTTTTTTGAGTCTGTTTTCTCTCCCCAGGAGCTGTACAAGAGTACACTGGAAAGTCTCTTAAGACTCACGCAGGCTCTGATTGAAGAGAGGCCCTCTGGGACAGAGGACTTGTTGGAGGTCAGTGGAAGGAGCCCAGGAAGTTGGCTGTATTTCTTTGCCAGGGCAGCCAGAACAATGCACTGCAACAGAGTCGCTTTGAAGAACAGAAATGTATTCTCCATCTTCTTCTCCCACCACGGTGATAGCTTTGGGCTGGCTTGGTTCCTCCAGGGGGCCTGTGAAAGAGAAGCTGTTCCATGCATGTCTTCTTGCTCCTGATGAGTTCAGGGTCGTGGCATGCCCCCTCCACTATCACATGACGATCCTCCCTGTGTGGGCTTTGTTTCTCACCAGGACAGGACTCATCCTATCAGGCCCTCTTCATCCGGTGTGAACTCACCTCCACTTGAACTCACCTGCAAGTATGGTTTTTCTGAGTTAGGTTACGTCCTAAGATTCTGACTGGTTATGAATCAGGGGGATTCTTTAGCTGAAGTGAGCGGAATTGTGGCATCAAGGAAGAGATAGAATAGGATGAAGCTTGAGGGCTGAAATTTTGAGAGATTATATTGGACTTAGGGTCTGAATAATGTTGGTTTTTGCTTGGAGAGAAACTTTCCTCCTCCAGCCATTGCTGTGCCCACTGCCTCCCTCCCCCTCTGCACACCTTCCGAGGAGCTGGAGACACGGTTCTGGGACTTCCCCACACCTCACTTGCAGAGGCTGGCTCTGCTGTCCCTTGTGTGGCCTGGGAAATCAGTGAAAAATGGGGTAACACTAGTGCCTAGTTGACAGTCACTTGATTTTATTATTGATTTATTTCAAAAAAACATTTTTGTTGATCCACTGTGAGATATACCCTTACAAATCTGTTCATGGTTGTATTTAAATCATTCAGTATTCCAACACCCTTCCCTCCACCAGTGTACATTTCCCAGCACCTGTGTTCCCAGATTCCCTCCCATTATGGCAGATGTTTTCTTCTCTCTCTCTCTCTCTCTCTCTCTCTCTCTCTCTCTCTCTCTCTCTCTCTCTCTCTCTCTCTCTCTCTCTCTCTCCCCCTTCCTTTTGGGCATTGTGGTTTGCAGTATTGATACCGAAAGGTTGTCAAGAATATCCATTTGTCTCTTTACCTACTTTTAACCCCCCAATCTAGTCCAGTGTGATCATTGTCTGCTGTTATTGTCATACTGGTCTTTTCTCTATCTTACCTACCCTCTCAACCCCCACCCCCCACACACACACTTGTGGTTAGTTCTAACCATTGACCAGTCCTCCTAATCCCTGATTTCCCTGATCATGGATATTTGTCTACTAAATATTTTTATATACCACAATTGAATGCAGTCATTCTGTGTTTGTCCCTATATTTCTGACTCATTTCACTCAGCATGATACTCTCCATGTCCATCCATTTATAACATTCATGACTTCATTTTTCATGACAGCTGCATAGTAGTCCATTGTGTAGATGTACCATAGTTTCTTTATCCATTTGTCTGTTCTCGGGCACTCAGGTTGTTTCCAGATTCTGGCTGGTGAATAGACTTCAGTGAACATAGGAGTGCAGATAATGCTACTGCTGTGTTTTTGGACCCCCAGGGCATATTCCCAGAAGGGGTATTGCTGGGTGAAATGGGAGCTCAATTTCTAGTTTTTTGAGAAATGTCCATATTGTTTTCCATAAAGAGTGGACCAGTCAGCATTCCCATCAACAGTGAAGGAGAGTCCCTTCCTCCCCACATCCATGCTTTTGTTCTTTTAAATGTGTGCCAGTTGACAGTCATTTTAAGCATGATAAATGGCATCATGTTTATTTGATGCTTAGGTCAAAGAAGTAGAATGCAGGTTCAAATTATTGCCACTTTCCAGATGTTTGTGACTTTATAGTTGAATTCACCGTGTGCTGGTGCCACTGTCATGTTTTGCCCTCTACCATATTTTCCTGGTCATTCAAAAAGCACTGGTCCAAGTGAGTCAAAAGGAGGGACTCTCCTGGGAAGAGAACATCTTAATTTAAGAAGGATATGTACCAACATAAGCTGTAGTGCAAGCTTCAAAGTGAAGAACCAGGGTAGGTCTGGCTTTGTGCGGGTAGGAGTCAGAGTGACACAGCAGTCTACGTATGCATCGTTAGTCGTTCATCAAACACATGTGTATCATGACGGGAATGGTGGGCATGTGCTGTTGGGGATGAGACAGTGGACATACTAGACATGTACTTCCAATGACAGAGGAAGCTCCTCAGGGCATAGCATAGTTTGCTAATGAAGAGAAAAGTGCCTTCAAATGAAGTCTCCACTGCACAGTCTCCACCTGACCAATTGGCTGGCCAATACTGTCCAGCCAGATGTAGGCTCTGCGTTGACCCAGTCAAAGCCAACAGAATGTAGTGAAGGGGCATCTCCAAGAAAAGTCTTTGTACATCATCCAAAACACAAGTCTCAGGACAGTATGTTTCAGCCTCTTTTTTGTTTTTTTTTGTTTATTTTTTACAGATCTGTCAGTTCTTATTTCCTATTCTTGGAGCTTGATTATTATTCTATTATTATTTTAAAGCACTGTGATTTATAATACTGCACTGGTAGGGTACAACTTTCCAACAACACACGCTCCACCAGAGTGTCCACTTTTCTCCATCACCATTGTCCCAGTGCCCAGGCCAGCTTCCCTGCCATCCCCACCCCCACCCCCACCTCTACCCCAGTCTTCGGTCCAGTTCTGTAGACCAGTTTTCAGGTTCTGTTGCCTTTGGACATTTATGATTTCCTTACAGTGTTTTAAATAATATATTACATATGAGCAAGATCATTCTGTATCTTTCCCTCTCCTTCTGGCTAGCTTCATTCAGCTTGATATTCTCCAGGTCCATCCCATTGGCAGCCTTTTGCATCATTTAATTTTCATCATTTTTTTATAAACTAGTAGTAATATTCATTGTGCACATCTACCAAAGTTTCATTATTCAGTCATCTGTTCTTGGACACTTGGGATTTCTTGGACATTCTGACTTGCACTGCACTGAATGAAGGGTAAATCTCTTTTTGAACTTTTTTGTGGCCCTTTGGCTAGATGCCAAGAATTAGAATCACTAGGTCATGGGAAAGCTCATTTCTTAAGACAGTATGGAAAAGTCTTTTCCCCCCATCCTAGCCCACACTGGTTCTTGCTATTGCTATTCTTGATGTAATATGACAATCTCATAGGTATGAGGTGATAATTCATTATTGTTTTGATATTCGTTTCCCCACAAAGTGATGGCCAACACTTTCTTACACCACATGTCACTTCTGTATGTCTTCTTTGTGAAATTGTCTCTTCAGCTCCTCTCCCTATTTTTCAATGGGGATGTCTCTTTATGTTATTAAATTTTGTGGTCCCTTTATTAAATCCTGCATATTTGTCTTTGGATAATTCTGTGATGAGTGAATATTTTCTCCCTGTCAGCAGAGTATCTTTGATTCCACTCATCTTTTTCTTTACTGTGAAGATGTTTCTTAATTTGACGGAGTCCCATCGTTTGTTTTTTCTTCTGATTCTTTGGCTAATTGACATAGAGTCATAGATAAAGCCGCAAGAGTCAATATCGAGGGGGTTGTTCTGTCTATATTTGCCCCAATGTATTTTGTGGATTTGGGTCTAATACTGAGGTCTTGACACCATTTGTATTGACTTTTTTGTGTAGTGTGAGCTATATTTTTGCACGTGACTAATTGGTGTTCCCAGCAAGAATTTTGAGGAATTTGATTCCTCCATTTCATTTATCTAGTACCTTTGTCAAAGATTAGCTATCTCTCTCAGCACCTATTGATATGATCATATAATGGTTTTATCTTGCCTGGTATTTATAGACAGCATCACATTAAGTAGTGCATATTGAACTATCTTTAAATACCTGGGAGAAACCCCACTTGATCAAGGTCCATAATCCTTCAATATTTTGTTGAATTTGTTTTGCTAAGAATAAGTTGAGGATCACTGCATCTCTGTTCATCATGGAAGTAGCTATGCAATTTTCTTTTTTAGTAATATCGTTTGCTGATTTTTGTTATCAGGGTAATATTTGGTTCCAGGGAAATTGTTTTGGAGCATTTGTTTGGCTTTCTGAGAATAGGAAGCAGGGTTTTGAAGATTTGAAAGAAATCACTTGTGAATTCATTTGGGTCTGTCCTTTGAATTCTGTGTCGACGTTTAATTTCCACATCAGTAATTGGTCTGCCCAGGTGTTCAGCTTCATCCTGATGTAATCTTGGAAGTTATAGGATTCCACAGATTTATCCATTTCTTCTAGGTTCTTCAATTTCATGGCATAAAGTTTCTTCATCATATCTGGAACAAACTTTTCACAATTTGCATAACATTGGTTTTAACTTCTTCCCTTTCATTTCCAGCTCCAATGTATTAGTTTTTCTCTTTACCTTGTTAATTCTGGTTAAAATTTTGCCAAGTGCTTATTATTTTAGAAAAACAGCTCTTAGATTCATTAACACCGCCCTCTCTTTTTAATTGCTATTTTGTATTTGCCTCACCCAGCAGTGCTTAAGGGTAACTCCTGACTGAGCTCCTTCTGGGACTCAGGGTCCCACATAGGATGCCTGGACTCAAACCCAAGTTAGCTGTATGCAGTGCTGTGACCTACTCATCTACGTTTGCTCAGCCCCATTCATTCATCTCTTTTATTGCTATTTTTGTTGGTTTCTTTATTGCTTATTTCTGCTCTAGGGCTTCTGATTCTTCTCCTATGACTTTGAGCTTCCTTTGTTGCTTCTTTTCAAGTAACTTACAATGTGCAATTATTTATTTTGACCTTTTCTTGTTTCCTTATGGAACAAGTTGCTATGTAGTTCCCACTTACAGTTTTTGGTGTGTCCCATATATTCTGGTAACTCACGTCATTGTTCTCATGAAATTTTTTTTTCAGGGACAGAAGAGGGGTTTCTAAGCGGTGTCCAAGAGGTATCAAAGTTGGTCCCTCCAATGTTTTTGGTTAATTAAAATGGGGATTCAGTGTGACAGTCCACATTGCAGTGGTGTGAAGGGCCTGTATGTAGTGTTGAGGATTGTCCTGGTCACCAGGGACCGTTTGGGCTGCATTTAGCAATGCCCTGGGGACTCTAGGGTGCTGGGTATCAAACTGGGGTCAGCCACATGCAAGGATATGCACCTTAAACCTTGTTGTATTTCTTTAGCCCATCCAAATAAATTGTGTTCTTCCATTCATTGACTTCGATTGTAGTCTGATCATACTCTCACTTCTACTTTCTCTTTCATTGCTCTAGATTTGTTCTCATTATGTAACTACCTACATAATTATATATCATTTTGCATCTTCATATCATGATGATGTTCTATCACTAACCTCAATGAAGCCTTCTAGTTCATGATCTGAGAGGATATAGAGCTGGTGGGTGATGGGAAGTCTTCCAGATTATTGTCTTCACCCATTCATTTCGAGGGGCTACTGCACTAACGAGGGTTACAGGTGAGGGTATGGCTTTGTGCAGGTTTGAGTAGTGATGTAAGGGCTACATTGACCAGTTCTACTGGAGCTGCTGCAGCTGCATTTATGTTGCATCCAGTTGTTCTCAGTACAAATGAGCACTATCGTCCCACATCTGCAGGTCCCAGGGCCTCACTATGTCTTTAAGTGACTATTCTATGTTGTATGTCGGGCCTGGAATCCACAACTGTCTCTCCAAGTATCCCTGGTTCCTCTTGAGGTGAAAAGGGTATTGAAAGACCAGTCTTGACTCGTGTGGGGATCTTCCTGATCATTTGGCTGCAAGAAAGACTTGCAAAGCTCCACCAGAATTCCTTATATCTTCAGAAGAATTGGTTTTGCTCATCAGAGGAGCACTGTGTTCTCTGGAGTTGGCTTTGGATTTTCACCTTCTGCTCTTCTTTGTAACTATAAATTACTGTTGGATCACTGTCCCATTGTCAGACTGATGGCTACTCCTTGATAGCGGACAGTGCATCTGTGGATCAGTGAGATGGGCTGGAGGCGTCATTCACCAAAGGGGAGTTCTTAATGACTTGTGCTTCAAATGGCAATTAGCTATCATTTTATTTCTCAAGCAATGAATACACTCATCCTGCAGTCTGTGAATACAGTCCTCCTTCTTGATTATTATCATTTCTCTTGCTACAAAATTCTGGAGACGGAAACACTGGAATGTGTGGCTCACTGGTTTATCGGTCAGTAGCATTTGAGAGCCACTGCTTGAACATCAGAGAGGAGGAACTGAAGATGCGTAACACCTAACTAAGTACAAAACGGGGTAGGAGGAAAGGAAGAGCTGGAGCCAGGCCCGCATGTGATCTCCCTCGAGGCCAGTAGCACAATTCTCAGAAAGCTCACCTGGTGCTTAGCAGAGGCAAGTTCAAGGTGGCCTTTTCATGCTCTGAGAGGTAGCTGAGCTGTTCTGACTTTTAGTCTCTTCTCTCTGCAGTGCTTGGACAGATGGATTAATTCCAAAAAAAATTGTGAGCGGGAACGAGCCATGTGGATCACTTCACAACTTTTAATTTATGTGGCAGAGAAACAGAATTTCAATGTGAGTGGGAGTCAGTCCTGGGTCTGAACCAGGAGCCCCCGTGGGTCATCCCTCCCTTTGTCTCATGTCACCACATCTTTCCTTCCCCTCTCACTCACCCCCTTTCCTGCTAACTCAATTCTTGTTTGACCTTTGTGCACTTCATGTCTCGGTTCTGCTTTTGGCATCCTTGCCTGGCCTCTGATTTATTAATTCTACTCCATTCCACTAGCTTTCGTTCAATCCCATGTGTCTTAACTGGTGGTTACTGAGCAGTCACTTTGATATTCATAGCGATCCATAGATGACCAAGATGACCCCACTTCAGGGATCTTGCAGACCTTGGAGGAGACAGTCTTCCATAGAATAAACTCCGGTAGAAAGTGATCATGATGACCCAAACAAATGAGGCAGAAACAAAAGATGTGGGGCTGGAGCGGTAGTACAGGGGGTAGGGCATTTGTCTTGAATGCGGCTGACCAGGGTTTGATTCCCAGCATCCCATATGGTCCCCCGAGCAGCACCAGGAAGTAATTCCTGAGTGCAAATCCTGGAGTAACCCCTGTGAATTGCTGGGTGTGACCCAAAAAGCCAAAAAGGGAAAGAAAGAAAGAAAGAAAGAAAGAAAGAAAGAAAGAAAGAAAGAAAGAAAGAAAGAAAGAAAGAAAGAAAGAAGGAAGGAAGGAAGGAAGGAAGGAAGGAAGGAAGGAAGGAAGGAAGGAAGGAAGGAAGGAAGGAAGGAAGGAAGGAAGGAAGGAAGGAAGGAAGAAAGAAAGAAAGAAAGAAAGAAAGAAAGAAAGAAAGAAAGAAAGAAAGAAAGAAAGAAAGAAAGAAAGAAAGAAAGAAAGAAAGAAAGAAAGAAAGAAAGAAAGAAAGAAAGAAAAAGAAGGAAACGATGAAAGCAGAATTGCAGAATTGGTTCTAGGGGAGAGACTACGACAGCATCCTCAGCTCTGTGTAGGATTTGAGCTACACCTGAAGGATCAGTGGCTGTCAGGAAGCCAGAGACTAGTGTTAGAGAAACCAAAGGCTATGACCACGTATGTCCTTTCGAAGTCATGACTTACCCATCTATGTTCATTTGTTTAACCAAGGCCTTGTGTCACTTCCGATGTCTCTGGCACGTGCTTCTCTCCTTTTTTGTGATCACTCAGTTTAAGAGAGTGGCTGGGACAGCTTGTGACTTCCAGTTCTCCTCTGCAGACTGAAATAAGTTTCGCCAAATTGGAAAGCCTGGTCAAGCTGCTGGCCCTGCGCTGCCACGATGAAGTGGATAACATCTGCGTCCTGTCCTCTCAGGCTGCCTACCACCTCTACCGCTTTCTTCTGCACCAAAAGCGTATGGAGCCCTTCTCTTCCCACTCCCCTCGGGATCCCTCTCAGGACCGCCCCATATGGTGTCCATCCCCCTTACACACACACACACACACACACACACACACACACACACACACACACACAGGCACAGGCACATGCACACGCACACATACACTCTTTCCCTGGACGTGAGTGGTGAAGAGGGCATCTTGGCACTTCACGTTCTTTAAGGCACTCGCTCCCCAAGTATCTACAGATACCTTCTTGGGAAAGAAAAGCTCTCAGACAGTTGTCTAGAATTAATTTCTCCCCCTCTGCTGAGCCCCATCTCCTCCCTGGTTCAGTCTCTTTCCACATCAGGCAGCAGGAAAGTGGTTAGACACAAGATGTTGCCTTTCTTTCTCTTAATGTCCACTGGCTCCTTCCAGTCCCATGGGACATACCTCTCCCAAAGCTGACTTAAATCATTAGGTGATTTGGAGAGGCGAGGGTCTGGGACAGCTGGGAACAGGATACTTAAAACCCTCCAAGAGGTGAGTAACTGAAAGGTGGGATCGGGGCTTCTTTGTTTCAGAGATGAGAAGAATGAAAATAGGCTTGGGTCAGGAGAAGAGAAGTGGTGAGATCTATAGCGTCTACTCATTCTATAAGGACTCATCGTCTAATATTGGCAGAAATAGCACATACAACATTGCGAAGGTAAGGGGGACTGAACAGGAACCAGAGCGGGGAGATGAGGACTCTGTTGACAGCCAGTCTTAGACTCGTCTGTTGAATTGATTGTAGGGTGCAGACTAGGGGTCAATACTCCCCCCCATTGTATTCCTTAGACTGAATAGGTTGAGGACATCGTCCTGGCCTGAGCTGCCACAAGCTTCCCCTTGAGTTTCATGATCCTACTTCTCATTCATTCCCCATTTGCCCCAAAACTACTGCTTCATGTTCATGATGATTTGGGAACAAAGCACACTCCCAACTCAGACCTCAAGCAGACGTCACTGAGGACCTTAACTCCAGCACTATCTCCACACTGCCTGTGACTTCTGCAACCTGTGACCTCTGAACTCACATTTTCTCTGTGGTCAATATTTTCTCCTTCCCACTCCCATGGTTCTGTCCCCATAGGTAGTGTTCTCTAGGCACCTCCTATAGGCCTAAGACAAATGTCCATCATGCTCCCAGACCATCTCCTTCCTCTTTCTGGAAGGAGAACTAGGAACCAGCGCCCAGATTAGCTCAGGTAGGGGGAGCCAGAAGTACCAGCCTATTTCTCCCCTGTTTCAGGCATTTGCTGAGTTCTTCAGCGAGACTCAGCTCACCAACTTAGTGCTGGACGCTCTGAAGTCTGTGATGGAGAGCGAGGCCACGGTGTCTCTCACTGTAACCCAGCTGATGAGTGCCATCATGAAGGAGAGGGGCGGAGACATGCTGCAGGTAGTGGGCTTCCCTGTCCAGAACTCAGACCTGTAAGCCTGGGGCCTGCTGTGCTCTTCTGACTCGGTCACAAACCAGTTCACGGATGTGGCTGTTTCTGACCGTGGGTAGGGTGATTCTACTCATTCACTTGTGAATGGAGGCCTGGGGGAGGCTTTCTCTGCAGTCCACTGAGCTCACATTTGTGCTCCTGACTCATCACTCCACTACCTTCCCTCTGGGGGCTGGTCCCTCAGTTCAGAAGTGCAAATACCTTGAAGCCGAGGCTACCATAACATCTCTGTGAATTTAACAGGATTTTCTGGATTGCCAAGGGCTGAGGCCTCTGTGAGGTTGAAGACTCAGATGAAAAACCAGTGAGCCCATGGACTCTGATCTGGTGCTACACTGTCTTTTGGCCTGACATATAAAGGTGGAGAGGTTCTGCATAAGAATTCACATCACCCTCTTCATTGAAAAATGTGGAAATGGATGTTGGGCAACGCTGAATGCCAATATCCCCATGATATGTGGTCAGGGTTTTCCAGTCCCTCCTCTCAGAATTCCTTAGTGTCCAAGGTCCTTTAATCATTTATGAACATTCTCTGGCCAGGGAACCAGAGAGGGGGAACGCCCGCAAGGTTCAGTTTGAGTGAAACAGGATTCTGAGAGGTACCTTGAGTCAAGGCCCCTGGTCCTGCCATATCTTCTGCCAATTGTCCCCAAAGCTTCATGAGTGCTCTCGGTGTCCGCTGAGAGGAGATGCCCTGACCTGGCTTGGAAAATTGCCCTTCCTTCCCAGAGGGTCTCCTGAGTCACTCGGGTCTCCTCCTTGGGTTCCAGGTTGTGGCTGGCATATATTCCAGCCAACCTTGACACCAACCTCTGCAGTTCCTTTTGTGGCCTCTACTCTCCTGCTCGTGGAACCCCAGAACTCAGTCTGTGAGACGAGAGCCCCTTGTGTCTCAGGAGTCCTTTGAGCAGCAGGAAGAGGAAGCAGTGAGGTAGGTGACAGGCTCTTCTCTCCTTCCCCACAGACTGAGGAAGTGGCGAGAGGCATCCTGAGTCATCTCGATTCCACGCTGGAGCCCCGCATCAAGGAGGAGCTGCTGCAGGCCATGTGCTGGCTGGCAGGCCACAGCACCTCCACCGTTGTGGCCCTGCTGCTCAGCCAGCCTCTGCCCTGGGACAGGTAGCCCTCTCCTGGCCAGGAGCACATTCTCTATGCCTCGGGACTCTGCCCCCCTCAGCCCTTCCCAGCATCGCTTTCCTGTAGGAGCATTTTGTCCTCCCTGCCAGTCTGTTGGCATTTCCTTCCTCTCCAGCCAAGTCCACTCTGGCCTCACTCCCTCCAGTCTACAAGAGGCCTGGGAGCTGGCTAGTGCTAGGAGCCTGGTGACCAGGGCCCATGACAGCTCTGTCCTTGGTCCTGCAGAACCCAGTATGACATATGGAAGGCATTTGGCACTGACCGGGAAACCGCAGCTCGCGTCCTCCAGCTGTTGGCGAGCATCTTGGCCAAGAGAGACCCCAACACCGATAGCAGGGAGATGGACTTGCAGCACATGGCGGTCAGCACCGGGACGGAGGGGACACCTACCTTGCCCGACTGGGATGCAGAGCTGAGGGTGGGAGGGACTAAAGGACTGGAGCAGCTGTGAGGGAGACACAAAGACGAGGGCTGACCCTGTGCACTCAAGGAGCACTTTAATCCCTTTATGTGTGTGGGGCCAGAACTGCATCGAGATGAAGGGCAGGTTCAGTCCCTGTCTCTGGACAGCAAAGTTGTCTCCCTATTCACGCCTCACACTCCTGACTCCCAGCGATCTTCTAATTCAGGACGGGTGCTCATTCTACCAGAGCCTGGACTGGGGCCTGGGGAGTAAGCAGAGGATTGGGTTGCCTGGTGAAGACAAAGCTTCCCCCAGTTGCCTCTGTGGAAACACAATGTTGGTTTCCTTTTCATTCTGAGTATCAGGGGAGCCCAGAGAAAGCAGACAGCGTGTACGTGCTGCCTCAGCGGTCTAGGGTGAACTGTGGGTGTTTGGTCTTGGATGCTTCTGACAATCGTGGTTTGGAATGGGGTCCTCTGGGCAAAGAGAGAGGTCGGGGTGGGGAATCTGTGCAGGATCACAGGACCAATTGGCACTGCCACGCACACCCACTCAATTCTCCCACCCTCCCCCGGTGTCTTCACCCAGGTCTCCTGCGCATTGCTGGCGATTTTAGCAGGCTCAATCTGCCAGGAGGCTGTTCAGAGACTCTATCCCCGACTGCTGCTGGGTCTGCTCTGTGATATATACTGGACAGCCGAAAAGAATTCTCCCGAGCAGGGGGTGGTGTGTAGCAAGATGGAAGACAACAAGTCCTTCGATCCCTTGAGGTACGCCTAACCCGAACATCAGGGGAATAAAGTTAGTCCTCATGCTGGCCCCCTAGGGATGCTGACCAGTTGGACATCTGAGAATAGAGTTAAACAGGGGAGTGGAAATTGCAGCCTCAGGCAGTAGAAAGGCATCATATATTTGCAAGTTCCTCATTTTTGTGTTCTTTCTTGTCCTCTTCTGCCAGTTGATTTCATGGTTCCTATTGGTATTAATATTTAGGGGCACATAAAGAGATTCATTAGATTGGTGTGGGGGCCCTGCCCTGTCCAGCAGGTAGGACCCTTGGTGGGGCTGAGAAGGGGACGCAGCCGAATGAACAGACACAGAGACAAAAGGAGGAGGAAAGAGAGAGAGAAAGGCGCCGTTTATTCACTGGCAGCTACAGCATTTATACCTGCCTGCTGGGAGGCAGTGGTATGGTATACGTGCCTGGACCCCCGTATGGGTAGTGATCAATCATAGATAAACAATGGCGGGGCAGTAAGGTCAGCAAGGTCAGCAATGGCAGGAAGTTTAAGTAGGCCTCTGTTTGAAAGAAGCCAGGCTCTGTAAAAATGGCTCCTTACGTCTGGCTTCCTATATCTGTCTTCCTACATCTGGCTTCCTACATCTGGCTTCCTACATCTGGCTTCCTACATCTGGCTTCCTACATCTCCCCCTGTTTTGTTTTAAATTAACTGTGATCAGGGGAGGCATTGTCCGGTATCCCTTGTAACAAAGAAAAAACTCCATTTTTGCAGGGAGAGGAGGGAAGGGATGATCAGGTCTATGCAGGGGGCTCCTCACAGGCCCAATCGAACCCTGGTCTTGGAGTAACCTCTATGCTATACCGGAATACCTCACAGGGAGCCGGGCCCGGGTATCAGCCCTCCCTTGCAGTGCTTTGCCTGGCAACCTGATCCACTATAAGAAATCCTTGGGAGCCCGGCATCCTTCAAGGTAGAGAACTGGGGGAAGATGAGGTATGAATCTGAACAGAGGCGTCAGTGTTCTGCAAATCAAAGCCAATGATAACGAACCTGTATAGGCTTGGCTTCTAGTTGCTGAATTTGTTGTCTAATAAAAGCCAAGATTTGATTAAAAACGCAAGGGCCAACAGTAACTAACAATGATACAGCTGGCAGTGGACCCAACAAGGGGAGTAAGTAACCTTAAATCCTACTCTAAGCTAGTCATGGAATCCCTGACCACTCCTGTGTGATCTGCAAAAAAAAAAACAGCATTAAAACAGCATTCCTCCCCTAGGGCAGCACATAATCCTCCCCTGTTGCAACAATAATAAGTCCAGTCCTCTCCTGTTCTGCAACACCACTTCAGACAGGAACGTCAGGGATTTCTTGAGATGATGATGGAGGTTTCGATCCTCTCCAGGTCCTCGCCAGTAGCTACTCGAAGGGATGAGAATCTGCTCCGCTGGGTTGCGAGTGAATTGATACCAGTCCCAGCTCCTGCCAGTCCAGTTCCAAATAGCGTGGCTATGGTTAGAGTGGATATCACCTTCCTCTCCTGAATGGGATGATGGGTTACCTGTGGGGATAAAGAGTCTCCTTCATAGTATAGGATTCAGGGAAGTACAGTGACCATCACATAAAATTTATATAGTTCCATGTTGAAAACATTGATTTTTCCATGATCTAAGAGCACTGTAACAGGAGTCTGGATACTAGAACAATTCTGCAGATATATTTAAACAGTTTTTACAACAATACAGATTGATTAGTTTCTTTTCCTCAAAACACAACCTCAAACTTCCTTTACATCCATTACATCCTGTAACTTTTCCGTTTCAAAAACAATTACACTTTGCTTTTCTACTTTTCACTGATGATATCTCCATACATTATCTTTCTGACTTAAGACATACATCTATAGTCATCCCACAAGTTTAAACTCACTGAAATTGGTACAACATGATCTCACAAGTTTGGACACAAGTTGACAATCATCTTATTTAACATGGTAAAACTACTCTGCAGTCACAAACATTATATCGGTTCTTATAGATTTTCAAAAAGTTTTAAAGATACTCACAACTAAAGTTCTTACAACATATATTAACCTGGAGACATCTTTAGAATTCTGATTTCTAGGAACACTTTTTAAGATTAAAACACTCATAGATTACCATGAAACAGTAAGGATTCTACACTGGTGTACAAAATTCTCTGAAGTTCAGGATTAGGTTGGTACCGTAAATCCCAGACTAAGTCCTCAGGCCAATTCAGCCTGTGCTTCCCCATTTGGGTTCTGTTTTGCTGAGTCTTCTTTAGATTTTCTTGTGACTTCCAGCTGAGATCTGCTCTGGGCTGAAGTTTGGAGTGTTGGAGTCTCAGGTGGTCTGGAGACTGAGTCAGGAGGATGAATTTTACTCCAGGTGAGGCCGTAGCAGGATCCAGAATGGATTAGTAGGTCTGTCATCTGTTAAAATATAAGCAGAGACCTTTCCTCCTACAAGGAGGTTTCCCATCATTTCTTTTTTGTGTGTTCGTCAGATTTTAATGCAAATATAAGGATCAGTTTTTTCCCAAGCCCTTTCTCATTTACAAAGTTGCAAGAGTCAGATACCTAGAAGAGTTAACAAACTAAATTAGCAAGTCTTATCTGCTGAGCAAAAGTGTGATTAGAATTCACTGTTGAGGTTAGGGAGGGTCTGCATATCCAGTCTGACTGAGGCAGAGCTTGCTGAGCTGGGAATGCAGGGGGATGGGTGGACCCAGGGAAAATCTTTAAAAACTCCCAAAGTGACAACTGAGATTAACCCCTTATAATCCTGAGCTAAGTAGCTTTAAAAATTTTAGTTACCAGAAGTCTCAGAGATCAAATAAAACACAGGTACAATAAGTTTTTCAACCAATTCTGCAACTCTAGAAAATAATATTTTAAACTGAAGCATTATTCTTTGAACCTGTTTTCATAGATCACAATTATTTCAACTCACAAGATTCTCTAGGTCAAATAATTCTAATCCAGTGCAGATATAAATACATACATTGGTATAATAGCATAAGACTTTTGGACCATCAATTTTTGTGAAACACGGTAAAAACTTCTTTGACTTAATTTTGATAGTTTTTGTACTTTAGTTCAAATCATGAGCTTTCTAACTTTAACAATTCTACAATACAAACATGCTTTCGAACACAGAAAGAGCCCTTTGGGTATATATATATATATATATATATATATATTTTTTTTTTTTTAACCAAACTTTGATAATAGTATAGAAAAAAACATTTGGACTGTCAATGTTTATGGAAACATAAGAAAACTTTATTTATTTTGAGGGTTTCTGTACCTCTGTTGCTTGAAAAACAGCTAAATTCCTCATTAAAATTGACTGAGGCTTGTAAGATAAAGTCTTGCACTCTCTGAATTCTTATTTCACTTTTTAGTTTTCTGGCTCTAGTTCTGTAGCTTTTTCTAGATAGTACAGATACTGGAATTCAAAAGAATTTCAACTGTTAATAACTATTACTGTTCTTCCAATAAGAAATTTAGACTAAAAATTTCAATTTCGTTGTAGGCGCCACATTCTAATTAGAAATCTTTGTTTAACCTGATCTAACAAGTTCCAAAGATACCTAGATCTTTTAAATTGCTGGGCTTCATATCACTCTGATCTCCCTTGATTTTGTTTGCCTAGGTCTAGGAATCACTGACTTCAAGCTAGCTCTAACACTCGAGTGTTCCACAGACAGACAGACAGACAGACAGAGAGACAGACAGACAGACAGACAGACAGACAGACAATAAGTTCACTAAAAACACCACATGTACATGTGCACACGTCTGCAGTTGATCAATTGATCTGACCCTTCAGAAATGGCAGGGAGAAAACTGACAGACTGAGAAAGGAAGGAGCAGTCCCCAGGGCAAAGTTAAGCCCTGTCGGCCGATTGGGAACATTGCTCCCCGTTTCCCTGCCTGACCAGCCAGTTTTCTTCCTGTTAAAAATGGGTCAAGAAAGCGCTTTTGTTGATATAAGCCGGCAAAACCTTTTCAAAATTGTTGAAACCTAAGGTGGTCAGATGCTAGCATTTTTCTTTCTTGGTCAAGACTAGTTCTGAGGCAGGGAACTAGTATCTTCTTATCAGACTTGGGGATAGGCTACCTTAGTGATATACTTTTTTCATTCCTGATATTATTAAACACTTAACCACATGATCTTGCATTTTCCTGCCTTCTCTGCTGATAACAAACAGAACTAAGAGAAAGATAATGAGACAAATACACACATTAAAGGCACACGCACAAAGCACACTTCTGCACTCGCTCGGACCGGTCCTTCTTTCACGCGGGAGCACACCCCACTCACCACATTCACACTGAGATTCCTGAACCTGCCCTACAGATGTCCACATTATCTTTGGTCTTATCCCCCTGACAATGGGGTTGCTGGTAATCTAGAGAGCAAAAACAATGATTTTCAATCGCCTTTTCTATGAGAACTAGGGATTCTCGGGCCCTGTTCTTTAATATTGTGCAGGATGTGGCACAGAGGTCCAATCCGGCTGAGTAGGGGATGGCTTTGCAAAGGGATTGGATGCCGATAGGCTGAACGGCCCATGAGTTTGAGGAGCCCCAGTCATGGGAGGGGGAGCGGATTGGGGGCCCTGGGGCTGGCCCCGAATCCAGTTTCCCGGCCTGGCCCTCTGGCGGCACTCCGACATCCAATGGAAACCCTGTTTACACACAGGACAAGGAGTTTTAGGTCTGGGCCGTGGTTTTTTATTGGGGCAGTTTTTTGAAAAATGTCCAGGCTGCTGACAGCCAAAGCACAACTTGTTCTGGCTGTTCGCTGGTTGAATGCCAAGTTGTTTGAAAGCAGCCCCTATAGCAAGCCCTATTTTTTTGGGTGGTGGGATCAACATCAGAGCATAGCCTGATGTATTCTGAAAGAGTCTTCCCACGCTTATGGGGGCGAAGTGCGGCCTGGCAGGTGGAGTTAGCATTCTCATAGGCCAGGTGGCGGATCAGCTCATTATCTGTCTCTTCGCTTCCCATAAGTTTTTCAGCTGCCTCCGTGAGGCGCCCAATGAAATCACTATAGGGTTCATTAGCTCCCTGACGAACCTTAGCTAGGGATGTTATAACCGACCCTTTAGAGGGAAGCCTCCTCCAGGCCCGGAGGGCAGCCGTTTGTATCTGGGCAAGCAGCCCTGGGGGAAATTGAGCCTGTACCTCATTAGAATCGAAGGGTGCCTGGCCCTGAAATTTAGCAAAGACCCAGGATGAAGAAGAGCCTCCTGCCGAGACATTGCTGCGCGCCATGTCTTGACACTGATCAGAATAATCTGTTTTCCACAAGAGATAGTCTCCTCTACTCAGGACAGCCTTAGCGACTGAGAACCAGTCGTTCGGTGTGAGCCATCCCTCACTAAGGGAGTCCAAAAGGCCAAGCGTAAAAGGAGCAGTGGGGCCGCAAGAAGAGACAGCAGCCTTTAAATCTTTCAGGTCCCCGAATTTTAATCTATTGTAGCTCTGGCGGATTGGTGCTTGAGGAGTTACTTCCTGAGGGGGATTTATCTCTTCAGGATGTGCCCCTTCCTCAGGCTGATAGGCCTCCTCAGCTTCTCTATCTGAGGAATCATCATCGGGTCGAGCCGTGAAGGAGGTGGGGTAATTGAGGGCCCGAGAATGGGACCTGGTAACTGGGAAGGCAGCCACGGGCTTTAAAACTAAAGTGTGGCTGGGTGAAGGAGAGACTGAGCTTTTCTTACTAGGCCCTTGAGAGAGGCTAGGTCCTCGAGAGACGGTAGAAGGCTGCAGGGCACTCACAAGTTCCTTATCCAGCTGCCTTATTTGAGTCAAAAGTTGGACATATTCCTGCTTCTTTTGGAGAACTGCGCGTAAAGCAGCAGTGTCCCGGGCAAGCTGGCGGACTGTCTCACTGGTGTCATAGGAGGAAGTAAAAAAGGCAGTGGCATGGGGCAGATAAGGGGGTGGCTGTTTTCTTAACGGGGGCCAAGGGGCTGAAGGCTGATACCTAGCTGCCTCATTTTCCAGTATAGCCCTGTCCTCCGGGGGCAGGGATTCAGGTTCCGGAGGGGAGGGATCAGAGATGTCAGAAATCACAGGATAGAGTCTCGGAGGCGCCTCTGCTTGGGAGGGCTCAGATAGGGGAGCAGGATGGTCAGAGTCTATAGTGGCAGAATTTGAGGAGTCAGCCTCCTGCATGGGAGGGGGCTCATTACCACAGACTGAGGGAGCCTTAGGACTCTTATACCTTTTCCTCAAAAAAGTCTCACATTCGGAAACAAGGCGCTGAATCTCCGGCTGTTTTTGTTGCATCTTAAGAGTCTCATTTATTAAGTTCCAATAAGAAAAGGCAGAAGTAGGGACTTTATCAGGACCATACCGTGCATAATAATCTTCCATACAATCACCGACTCTGGCCCATTTCTTTTCACTAATAATCCCCTCCTGAGGGAACCAGGGACAAATATCTTCTATAAAGAGAAAAAATTGCACTAGGTCTTTTTTCTTTACTTTTACTCCACGGTCTTTAAGGGAGTCTTTCAGGATATTGACAAAGGGCTCTTTTTTAGAAAGTGTTTGTCCCATAATGTTAGGGAGTAAGGGAGTGGAATTTATCTCTATCAGCGGGAAAAGCACCTTTCGAAAATGCAAATAGTAACAAAAATAAGGATAGTGAGAAAAACGATGCAAATAATGGGGATTTCCCAGGGGTAAACACAGACGAAGGAAACAGAAGATAAGCAGGCCATAAAACAAGAAGAGAAAAAAGAAAGGGGTACTGGAAGGCTGTTTCTGCCAACTTGACAGAAAGGAAAACACAGAAGAAAGTGATTCAAGCTTCCAGCAGTGACTGTCTTCACTGGGAGGCTGTTTCTGCCAACTAGACAGAAATGAGAACACAGGAGAAAGGGATTCAACCTTCCACCAGTGACTGTCTTCACTGGGAGGCTGTTTCTGCCAACTAGACAGAAATGAGTACACAGGAGAAAGGGATTCAAGCTTCCACCAGTGACTGTCTTCACTGGGAGGCTGTTTCTGCCAACTAGACAGAAATGAGAACACAGGAGAAAGGGATTCAACCTTCCACCAGTGACTGTCTTCACTGGGAGGCTGTTTCTGCCAACTAGACAGAAATGAGAACACAGGAGAAAGGGATTCAACCTTCCACCAGTGACTGTCTTCACTGGGAGGCTGTTTCTGCCAACTAGACAGAAATGAGTACACAGGAGAAAGGGATTCAAGCTTCCACCAGTGACTGTCTTCACTGGGAGGCTGTTTCTGCCAACTAGACAGAAATGAGTACACAGGAGAAAGGGATTCAACCTTCCACCAGTGACTGTCTTCACTGGGAGGCTGTTTCTGCCAACTAGACAGAAATGAGTACACAGGAGAAAGGGTTTCAAGCTTCCACCAGTGACTGTCTTCACTGAGAGGCTGTTTCTGCCAACTAGACAGAAATGAAAACATCTTCACTGGTAGGCTGTTTCTGAGCTAACTCGATGGCAATTAAAGTACAGAAAGAAATGGTCACTGGCAGGCTGTTTCTCTAACTCGGCGAAAATGAAAGCACAAAAGGCACAAGAAGGGTGGGGGGGACGGGGGCACTCATAACAAACCACTCAGATGCATGTCTGGCCAGTGAGGAACTTAGCCGTAGTGGATCAGCCTGAGAGGTGACTTGCGGCCGGTGTCTAAACCAGCACCACCCTAGACCATATGTTCCTCGTGGAATCGCAGACAGCCCAATCGGACTCCGTAACCTTAAAGGGATCTTAAGGATGCCAAGTCGTGGAGCCACAGACTCAGTACAAGGACGAGGACGTCCAAGACTGCACAATCACACATACACACACACACACAAGACAAGGGAATTCAAGACTTTCCGCCAGTGACCGTCTCGTCCTTAACACTAGACTGTATACAAGTCTGGTCCCATGCCAGGGTGTGACGAGACTGTATTCAAGCCCGGTCCCAAACCAGGGTGTGCGCCAAGAGAGAGGCGACCCTCAGGGTGTGCGCCAAGAGAGAGGCGACCCTCGGATATACTCACCTTCTTCGTGAGTTTGTCGGCCGACGTGAACTTGACCGGGCGTTCGGTGATCCCCTATTGCCCCACGCTGGGCGCCAGGTGTGGGGGCCCTGCCCTGTCCAGCAGGTAGGACCCTTGGTGGGGCTGAGAAGGGGACGCAGCCGAATGAACAGACACAGAGACAAAAGGAGGAGGAAAGAGAGAGAGAAAGGCGCCGTTTATTCACTGGCAGCTACAGCATTTATACCTGCCTGCTGGGAGGCAGTGGTATGGTATACGTGCCTGGACCCCCGTATGGGTAGTGATCAATCATAGATAAACAATGGCGGGGCAGTAAGGTCAGCAAGGTCAGCAATGGCAGGAAGTTTAAGTAGGCCTCTGTTTGAAAGAAGCCAGGCTCTGTAAAAATGGCTCCTTACGTCTGGCTTCCTATATCTGTCTTCCTACATCTGGCTTCCTACATCTGGCTTCCTACATCTGGCTTCCTACATCTGGCTTCCTACAGATTGGGGTTCCCAAAATGAAAAGCTCCATCACAGCCAGATGTAGGCATCCAAAAACAAAAGATGTAGTTTTATATTTGAAAATTTCATATCAAATAGATATATCTACTCTTGATCAAAGAATGAAATGTAGGTTTCATTCATATTTGAGTTTGTCTTTTGCTGCATTATACAAAAATCACTGTATACCTGATGTCATGGTCACTATTCTAATAACACAAATATTGAGAAGAACTTTGGTGGGGAGAGAAATAGCACTTTGCCAATGATACAAATGGCTACATCTTTGGGTGATTCTATATCCGGAAGTGATAAGTAAACATTGAAATAGCATGTTTCTAATAAAATACCCACACTGAACCTAAGGGGGGAAATGTAGACAATAGAATGTTAAATATGTGACCTGTGACTTTATTCATTCACCTACAAACACTACTTTACAGACCTACTGGATATGGATAACAGGGTTTCGGGAGGGGCTCTCAGGCCCTACTCCCAACCCCAGCAGCTGGGCCCATGGTTTAATGCAAGGATGAGGATTTAGTGCTGCTCAGGTCCTCCAGGGATGATGCTTACCTGGGCAAACCTGGCAGTGCTGGAAGGGCTGTAGTACCATACCCAGTGGTGCTTAGGGGCCCTCAATGACTGATTTCAGTGATGCTTGGGGGATCATTGGTGCTGGGATAGAACCCAGGTTGGCACATTTGAAACATATGCCCTTACTGCTGTACTATTGTCTGACCCTGTGCTGGAAAGTTATTTCAATGAGTGTGAGTTGGGACCACAGATGGTCCCACAGATGGATGCGTGCTCAAGAATCATTTCTGGTTGGGGGTTGGAGTGATAGCACAGCGGGTAGGGCATTTGCCTTGCACACGGCCAACCTAGATTTGATTCCCAGCTTCCCATATTGTCCCCTGAGCACCTGAGTGTAAATTACCTGAGGTAATTCCTGAGTGCAGAGCCAGGAGTGACCCCTGTGCATCATCAGGTGTGACCCAAAATGCCAAAAAAAAAAAAAAAAGAATCATTCCTGGTGGTTCTGTCGGGAACATTTGCAAAGCTTTGGATCAAACTGGGATATACCATGTGCCAAACACTATATTCCCTATACTCTCTCTGGCCACTACCAAAACATTTTATCAGAACTTTGATGTGTTCAAGAGTGTACGAACGTTTGACAATAAAAAGTTCGTGGGTGCTAAGGAAGATAAGGATTATTTATTTTTAAGTACTTACACATTTTAGAGACTGCAACATTGGCATAAGTCTTAGTATAGAGTGAAAAGTATCCAAACATGGTTCTGTGCCAGTTACAGCTTTTTCTTACTCATTACTCTATTGAGAGAAAACACACTCTCTTGGGGAATAAAGATAATATGTTCTAGGGCTGGAGTGACAGCACAGCGGGTAGGGCGTTTGCCTTGCACGCAGCCAACCCGGGTTTGAATCCCAGCATCCCATATGGTCCCCTGAGCACCGCCAGGGGTGGTTCCTGAGTGCACAGCCAGGAGTAATCCCTGTGCATCGCAAGGTGCGACCCAAAAAGAAAAAAAAAAAAGATAATATATATGTTCTATATCAGCATGATTTATTGTCACGAAAATTTCCTAAACAATAATTGCACGGTGCACAGAACTAATGAAATAGGTCAAGGGATTAAAGACATTCTATGAGCAGTGAAAAACGTTTCAATCGAGTTGAATGTGTCTATCAGCTTTGCTAGGAAACAAAGCTTTCTCTTGAGTACATGCATGATTCTTGAAAGAACAAAAATTGCCAACATTTAATTATTTGCTGATACTTGGAAAATTGATGCCAAAGAAAATCCGGTACATCATGCATTGAAAGAGATTTGTTTAAAGAAAAATAAGGCCCCCTTCCAAAGAGCTTGTCAGTTCCTACTGATGGCACTCCAGGGAGCACAGAAAACTACAGAGGATTCCCTGCAGCTGGATTTGTTGATGATGTATTTGTGCTTGGTGCCATACAAGTGTGTGTTCAAAGTCTGCTCCAACTCACTTGTTGGAGAGGTAGCTCCTGGCCATGCTGAAAAAGCAGAAGGCAACTACTAAGAGCTCATCACTGTGACTAAAGCCTGCTAAAATACTAAAACATTGATCAACCTGCAGCAGCGCACTCTGGTCATCCTTTTATCGAGATGACTAACCTTATTCATTATTATCAATTGAATTGTCCTTCATTGCCTGGATGAACATTAGACATGTAGTGACTGTGCTGTGGGAAGCAGGTCGAAATATTACAGGAAAAACATGCAAGGTTATCATGTAGCATGTCTTCTTCCTGGCTGGTTTCAAGAAGGAAGATTCCTTGGGTGATACTAGGCAAGTTTTTAAAAAAGAGGGTGGTAGGGTGAATAAATTTGGAAACCTTCGCATTAGATGTTGAACGACATGATACACTGTTCTAGATCCTTCTCGCCTCGTCATTGTGTGGTACCTGCACGACTGATCACCCTCTTTAGTGGGGGCTTGTCAGTCGCTGCCATCTTACACAAGTCACTACCAAAACTGTCATCTGTGGAGTGGGCTTTGGGCTCTGAAATATGTGCTTTGATTCCTTTACTTGTCCTCTCTGTGTGTGCATGAAGGATTCACTTCATGGGCCTCATATCTGCCCTGGGAGCCACCTCCACCAGGGAGCCCTCTTCTAGCTGCAGATCTATAAAGCAGAGCTGTCAGGGCCTAGGCATGGATGTGTGGGCACCACTGGACTTTGGACTCATGGGTTTGTGCCTGTCAGGCAAGTTCTTTAAGTCTCTAGTGGTCACCTGTCCATTATCCCCTTTTTCAAAAATGATCAAGTCCTACTTTGCTATCTGGAAATAAGGTAGTAGCAGATCTAGCCTCATTTGGCGGGAGTGGAGCTGCAGATGATCCTAAGCCTTTCTTTGTACGCTGGAGAGCAGAATTTGAAAATAAGGGCACCAGAATATTCATGTGGTCTCTTACCCAACTCTGGGGTTGCATGAGGATCAGGAGTAAAAGGCTGTTTAGTTGGGCAATTGGGTGGGGGTGGAAAGTGGGGGCAGCAGTTCCTGGAGCTGTGGAGTTCTGTAAGTAGGAAAGTAGAATCCAGCTACCAGCTCTGTTCCGGCTTTCTGGCTCAGGAATGGCACGAGGGTCTCACTAACGTGAGCTCTGTCCTTCTGTCCCTCTCTGCAGTTGCACCCTCCAAGCCCTGAGGGCTCTGACAGTGGCTGCGGATTACACTACAGTGGTGACATATGCAGATGAGGAGCACTGCTGGGAAATCCTCAGTTCCCCAGAGTCCTTTCACATAGGGGTCATCACATTATGCAGGTAGGCCTCCTTCCCAGTCCTCATTTCTCAACTCTAGCCCTCTACCCCCAGGTCCTAGCCTTCAACCCTCCCCTCTCTTTGCCATCTCTTCCCTCTCTGGTTATCACTTTCCTGCTGTCTATCTTGTTCCATGCTCACTGAGGAGCCCTGACCCCTCCCACCCCACCCTACCTTCACCCACACCCACCTCTACCCCACAGCAACTCTTAAATCTCTGTGTTCCACGTCAGGGCCATCGTGAGCAACTGCCCACAACAAGTAATCAGTGAAATTCTGGATTTAGTCATGAACATGTTGGAGAGCCAAGATCCTGGTCAGAAGCTCCTGGCACGAAGTGTCTATGCAGAGGTAAAAACTGCTTGGGAGGGTTCTGCAGCTCTTCCAGTTGTTTCCCATAGCTGAAAAACACTAAAAACAAACTCAAACCTTCAATAAGTGGTCCCCAAAGAGGGCAGACTGCAGCTGAGATCCCTGAAGTAGAGGCACTTTCCTACCTTGCACCTCAGGCACCTGCCTTTCAGGTGGCAGCAGAGGCCTAGAGAGAGAGTACAGGGCAAGGTGTGTGCCTTGCATGTAAATCGACCCTCGTGTGATCCCCGGCACCATATGATTTACTGAGCATCATCAGGTGCAACCATGGATGCCCCCTTAACCCCACAGTCTGTGGCCCTGAAGGTCCCTGAGCACCATCAATGCGGCCCAGTTCATGTCTGGCACAGCAGGCCCTGAGTGGCATTGCATACTTGCCAGGTGCCTGGGCACCAGCACAGTTGACTGGGGGTCACTGGGAGGGGCCTCTGGGTGTCCGGCAACCAGAGGGGGGTGGTGTTTCACCGTCCACCACAGTTTCAAGGGTCCCAAGTCCTGAAGAGAGAATCAACAACTCTTCATGTCTGATCTATGAACACTGGCATGTAGTGAAAAATTCAGGCCCTGTTGGCATTGCCTCACAGGTTCTTGCCACCTGTATGTCTCACCTGAGTATGGGGCTTGGGGAGGGCTGAGGGGTGCGCAGTGCACATGACCTTCCCTCTAATCTTACCTACATTTCTGTTATACACATAGCTCCTTTGGCACAGAGCAGTGGCAGAGGCTCTGGGGCAAGAATCTTTAAATACTTTAATGAAATATATCAATGAGCCGAATGTCATACTGAAGGAGATCGGCGTAATAGGTTTAAGAAATCTTGCCCTACACCCCAAAATAGTAAGTATGAGTGTGGTGCAATGGAGTATGTGTTCTCCCTGGACCATTTAGTCAATCTCCTAGGGATCCCTTGCTAATCCAGTTGATTGCCCAACCCCTCATCCTCATGCAGTAGGCATCCCGTCTCTAGAACTAGAGAACTCCCTATCCAGCAAGGTCTTCCAAAGCCCCTGAGCACCAGCCTTCCCCTTCTCACATCCCCTGGCCTTTTGACTTATGTCCCACCTGTTTTCTCAAAGCCCTACTCCCCACTTTGCAAGCTCCCCAGCTCTTGGGTGATCTCTGCCTGTTTTCAAATAGGCAGAGACTCTGTCCACCATGACGCATGTCTTGAAAGAGGTACTGAGAAGTACACCCCGACTGAAAATTCATTCAATGAAGACATATAGAAACATTGTCATCACTACCAAAAGAGAATCCAAGGATGTCTTCCATTCCATCTCGAAGGACCTGTGTCTGCTTCTTAATGATGTATGGGGCTAAGTTCTGGGGATCAGTTGGGAACAGTTGGGGTGGGCTGAAGGGAACTCAAGACTCTGGGCCAGGGTCTTGGACTGTTTTGGAATGGTTGCAGACAGTGAGGAATAGGAAAATGAGGACTTGCTTCTGGAAATGGTGGGTAGCAAGGTCTTCAGTGCACCCCCTCTGACACAGATGCAGCACACACCACAAATTCCCCACTCACCACAGAAAGACTGACCAGCAGACTTGAACACAGTTTTGACTTCAGGGATCTTCTGTAGACTTGACTAAAGTGTGAAGACACAGGAGACAGTCGCAACTCAACCCTCCTCCCAGACAACACCAGGGCCCTGCAATGCTAGGAGCTGTGTGGCAGGAACCCAGAGATTCAGATCTGAACTTTCCAAAGCAGTATACATGTTCACTCTGTCTGGCCCTCCTTCCGTAGCCTAGATTTTAGAGCTCCAAGGAACTTGCTTCAGGGCTACATGGCCACAGTAGTCCTGCCCAGGCCCCCCTACAACCAGGCATTGAACCCTGGATTTGAGTTACTTTGGAATAAGTCTCATCTCTGAGCTGGACCTTCCTAGATGGGAGAGTTAATGTATGATTCCTCTATTACTCAACAAGTATACTCAAGAAAGTCAAAAGTTGGTATCCTCCAAGCAGAAATATGAGATGCTTTGAAGTTTTCTCTTTGTTTTTCATAATCATACTTTGCACTGATCTTGTCTTCAGAAAATTGGGACTGGAGTGGTAGCACAGTGTGTAGGGCATTTGCCTTGCACACAGCCAACCCAGGTTCAATTCTCAGTATCTCATATGGTACCCCAAGCACAGCCAGGAGTAATTCCTGAGTGCAGAGCCAGGAGTAACCCCTGAACATCTCCGGGTGTGACCCAAAAAGAAAAAATAATTCATTTATCCGTTTCTCTGGAGTGTTCATTTTGGTATTGAGTATACCTAATTTTTAATATTTAGTTTACTTTTTAAAAATATCAAGGCACTGTGTCTTACACAGTCATGGATGAGTTTCAGGAACATAATGTTCTAGCATCAATCCCACCATCAGTGTCACCTGTCCTCCACAAATGTCCCCACGTTACTTCCAAACTCCCAGCCTGCCTCTTGACAGGCATATTCTTAAGTTTGTTGTAGTAGTTTGGATTTCATGTTTACCGTGTTCTTGCCTCTTCAGTATATATTTGTGTGTCTATACATATACCACACAACCACCTCTACGCCACCAATGTACTTGGGGCCCTGACCCTATCCTTGTTATCTCCTTCCTGTCTCTTTTTACTGCCCCCATAAGTTTCTTCCCCTTGTTTTCCCCCTATTTCATTTTATTTTTAGAAAGTTGTTCACAATAGTTCATTACAGATAATATTCAAACACCAATCCCACCACAGTGAACCTTCCTACCATTCGAAGAGGAAAGTGTGTGAAGATTGTTGTACTTCATCCTGGAGCTGTTTAATCCTTTAGTATAAGAGATTACAAACATATATGTTAAACCCAAACAAATGTGAGCTACTTTTGGTACATCAGTGGGTTAGTGTATAAGAGGCCAGAGCGTCCTGGGTCACTCTCTTCCAGGAGCTTTATTTCATAGTCTCTGGACCTTGGCCGTTGATGAGAATATTTGGAGCGAGAGGCATTGATATAACGGGGTTTGTATTTGGGTATTTGATTCTAACCCAATGGTTAGAAAGTCTACCCTTATTTCAGTGCCATGATTTTTGATCACCATAGCTTTCTAGTGCATTTTCAGATTAGGTAATGAGATACCTCCGAATTTCTTATTTTTCAGTATGGCTTTGGTTATTTGGGGTGGTTTATGATTTCATAGTAACCTTCTTATTGATTATTTACTGTCCCTGAGGATTGTCATCAGAACATGTATGGATTGGGATTACATAAAACCTACATAGAAATTTAGGTAGGATGGTCATTTTGACAATATTAATTCTTCAAATCCAAGCACAGGAAATATTTTTCTACTTTCTAAGGTCTTCTATTGCTTAAGTCTTCTCTAGTTTTTGTGGCATAAATTTTTTTTTGCGCCCTCAGGATATATTCCCAGAAGTGGTTTTGCTTGGTTTCTACTTTTTGAAGGAATGTCCATAGTGTTTTCCAAAAGGCTGGACCAGTTGGCATTCCTACCAACAATGAAAGAGAGTCCCTTTCTCCCACATCAGCACCAGCACCGGTTGCTCTTGTTCTTTTTGATGTGTGCCAGACTCTGGTGTGAGATGATATCTCATTGTTGTTTTGATTTGCATCTCCCTGATGATTAGCAATGTAGAGCATTTTTTCATGCTCTTGGCCATTGGTATTTCTTATTTGAGAAAGCTTCTGTTCATTTTTTCTCCCCATTTTTTGATGGGGTTGGAGGTTTTTCCCTAGTACATATGCATATAGAAAACATAGTGTGATGAACCAAGAGCCGCGGCACGAGAAGCAGAGCCTCCCGCCTACTGACTGTGATCCTGAGGTCTCCTAACCCATTTTGGCACCAGAGCAGATTCTTGCAGCCATGCATTTTGACTGTGAACTGAACTACAACCTCGTGCAGCCCGGGGAGGGATTTTTTTCCCTCTCCACCCCATTTTTCTGAGCGAAAATGGCGGCAGCGGCAGCAGCCACGCGGTGAGAGCCACCCTCTAAGACCCCTACACCAGGAGGTAGGACTTTCTTTAGTGACGTAGCCTGTAGGTGATCCTGGGAGGGGAGGTGTTCCCGGCGCGCCTTCCGCCCAGAGATGAACCAAGAGCCGCGGCACGAGAAGCAGAGCCTCCCGCCTACTGACTGTGATCCTGAGGTCTCCCAACCCATTTTGGCACCAGAGCAGATTCTTGCAGCCATGCATTTTGACTGTGAACTGAACTACAACCTCGTGCAGCCCGGGGAGGGATTTTTTTCCCTCTCCACCCCATTTTTCTGAGCGAAAATGGCGGCAGCGGCAGCAGCCACGCGGTGAGAGCCACCCTCTAAGACCCCTACACCAGGAGGTAGGACTTTCTTTAGTGACGTAGCCTGTAGGTGATCCTGGGAGGGGAGGTGTTCCCGGCGCGCCTTCCGCCCAGAGATGAACCAAGAGCCGCGGCACGAGAAGCAGAGCCTCCCGCCTACTGACTGTGATCCTGAGGTCTCCCAACCCATTTTGGCACCAGAGCAGATTCTTGCAGCCATGCATTTTGACTGTGAACTGAGCTAAAATATTAGAAACCCAAAACCGCGCGGCCGCAATAGCGGCCGCGCGGACTCAAAGTCTTCACTTTTACCAAGGAAGAGAAATTATTAGATGATGCTTATTCAGCAGGCCTGATTGTTGGGGAAAATTTCCAATCAACAATAGTGAGTTCTGTATGGAAATATGAAATGTACTCAATATATAGAGAGAATAATGGGAATATCATCAGCTACTTAGATGGGGGGTGGGGTGGGAGGGGGGTGTATTGGGGTTCTTGGTGGTGGAACGGGTGCACTGGTGAAGGGATGGTGGTTTAATCAGTATTTGACTGTGATTTAAACCTGAAAGCTTTGTATTTTTTTTCTTGTTTTCCCGGTGGTTCAATAAAATATTTCTTTAAAAAAAAAGAAAAGAAAACATAGTGTATATATCCTGGATATTAACCCCTTATCTCATGCATATTGGGTATTTTTTCCCATTCCAAAGATTCTCTCTGTATTTGTTCACTGTTTCTTTTGAAGTGCAGTAGCTTCTTAGTTTCATTATTCTATTGAAGAACGAGCTTCTGATTTCACTGGCTCTTGGCATTGCTTTCTTGATTTCTAGACATTGGTTTCTGCCCTAATATATATTATTTTCTGCCTTGTATTCCCTTTGGAATTTCTTTCTTTCTTTTTTTCTTTCTTTCTTTCTTTCTTTCTTTCTTCCTTTCTTTCTTGCTTTCTTGCTTTCTTGCTTTCTTCCTTGTTTGCTTCCTTTTTGGGTCAGACCCAGTGATAGTCAGCTGGCTCTGCACTCAGGAATTACTCCTGGTGGTGCTTGGGGATCTATAGGATGGCAGGGATTGAACCCGGGTCAGCCACCTGCAAGGCAGAGAACCTCCCTGATGTACTATTGTTCTAGTCCCAGTTCCTCTCTTTAAATTTGAAAAGTCTTAGAACCTGTTGTGGGAGTTACCTGCACTGAGGACCACTTTGTTTCCTCACCCACCTTAAAGTGTGTGCGAGGTAGTGCAAGAATCATGTGACACGAACATGCCAACTGGGTAATGGACATTGGCATGTTCGATAGACTTGGGTGTGGACAGGGTGACTTCCAAGGGTCAACAAGGTCCCGGGACAGAGGACAGGGTTGGGGGAGTTTTGAATGAGGAAGGGCAAGGCCACTGAGGTTTGTCTGTCTTCTGACTTGTGGGATGGAGAGGCCCAGTCTGGTCAGTGCACCTGGGCTAGGAGAGTTCACTGCTGGCTGGCAGGCAGAGCTGTTCATCAGGACGGGGCTGGTAGAAGCTCAGGGCTCCAGGATGGAGGTGGAGTTTGTCTCTCTCTAGCTGCAGGAGGTGGGGGAGAACTTAATTTTTCATTTCTAAAATTTCCTGTCCTTTTTCTGAGGTAGCACCGTGGGTAGGGCGCTCACCTTGCATGACCCTGACCCAGTTGTGATCAGTGGCATCCCACATGGTCCCCAAGCACTGCCAGGAGTCATTTCTGAGCACAGAGCCAGGAATTTCCTCAGCATTGCCGGGTGTGACCCCCAACCAAAAATTACACTGCGGTTTTCCTCTATGTTTTCTATTTCTCTGCTGAGGTTTTCAATTTCTAGGTTTGCTGAATTGTTGGGGCATTTTGTGTACTTACTATTTTAAAGATTTTTGAAAACATAGGTACGCTTATTTTGATGTTGCAGACTTTGATATTTAGTTCACTTTCCCCCAAAGACTTGAGATATTCCTGGCTATGATGCCAAGTATTTTTATGTTTTAAACTATTTTTATAATTCTGTAAATTACCAAGTGGTGCACAATACAGTTGTTTCAGACATTAAACATTCCAACGCCGATTCCACCACTCTGTATGGTGTGCCTTTCCCTCCACCAAAGTCCTCAGTTTCCCACCCACCACTCCAGCTTGCACCCTTGCAGGCACAATCAAATCTACTTCCTATTGCTTGTTACAACACACAAGCAAATGAAATGATCAGAACTAAGATCAAGAAAAGCCCATTTGTGACCATTGTTAGAGCTCACGATGATGTTGCTAAAGTCATATCTGGAGATCTCCGCTGCTGGTTAGTGCCCCTGAAGGCTTCTGTGTCATTGTTTCGGCTTGTTGGAGCTGCATGGTCTTCTCTGCAACTTCCTACCAGATTTGCTGTGATCCCATTGGGCTGACAGTACTAAGAAATGACACAGCCACACGACCCGTGAGTTATCCATCTGGACCAATTTGGTGGCTTGGCAGTTCGAAGAGGTTCCGTTGTGGAGCGGGCCCTTTCTTATGCAGGAGGGTGCCATGGGTGGCCGTGTGCTGCTGTGCCGTCAGGAGGAAAGGGGAATCTGCCCACCCCATTCTGAGACGGGCCTGGAGTTATCAGCCTGGACCAGTCTTCCTGGAAGAATCAGTGCTATCATGTTCCCTTGTTGCTGTGTCTCTGGGCCATTTCTCTGCCAGCTAAGATGGCAGGCGTGGGAGGTGACTGCTGGGATTGATGGTAACTGGGGAGTGGGAACTCTAGGGTGTATCAAGCAACTTTAGATTGTATCCTGGGCATTGGGATATTTCTTTATGTGTTTCTGTGTTTCCCCTACAAGAAACTGTTATTTTGACTTTAATAGGAGAGTCACCAAGGTACTTTCGGGCAACTAGTTTTCCTTGACTCTGTGTGTACTATGATTTGACAAGTCTTAATTATTTCTTTGCTCATTTGATATTGCTCATATCCAGTCTAGGACATGAGCTATTATCTATTCCGCAGCCAGTTTTTTAAAAATTTTTCAAATTTTATTGAATCACCATGAGATAGTTACAAGCTTTCATGTTTGGCTTACAATCTCACAATGATCAAACACCCATCCCTCCACCACTGCACATTCCCCACCACCAATATCCCGGGTATACCCCCCCTTTCCCACCCTCCCCCTGCCTCTAAGGCAGACAATATTCCCCATACTCTCTCTCTCTCTCGACTTTGGGGCATTATAGCTTGCAACACAGACACTGAGAGGTCATCATGTTTGGTCCATTATCTGCTTTTGGCACGCATCTCCCATCCCAACTGTTTCCTCCAGCCATCATTTTCTTAGTGATCCCTTCTCTATTCCATCTGCCTTTTCTCTTCCACTCATGAAGCAGTTATCCAGCTATGGGGCAATCCCCCTGGCCCTTGTATCTACCGTCCTTGGGTGTCAGCCTCATGTGATGCTACCCTACACTCAACAAATGAGTGCAATCCCTCTATTTCTGTGCCTCTCTTTCTGACTCATTTCACTTAGCATGATACTCTCCATGTTTATTCATTTATAAGTAAATTTCATGACTTCATCTCTCCTAACAGCTGCATAGTATTCTATTGTGTAGATGTGCCAAAGTTTCTTTAACCAGTCATCTGTTTTAGGGCACTCGGGTTGCTTCCAGATTTTGGCTATTGTGAACAGTGCTGCAGTGAATATATAGGTACAGATGACATTTCTACTGTGCTCTTTTGCATCCTCGGGATATATTTCCAGAAGTGGTATTGCGAGGCCATATGGAAGGTCAATTTTTAGTTTTTGAAGGACTGTCCATCTTGTTTTCCAAAAAGGTTGTACCAGTCGGCATTCCCACCAACAGTGAAGGAGCGTCCCTTTTTCCCCACATCCACACCAGCACTGGTTGCTTTTGTTCTTTTGAATGTGTGCCAGTCTCTGTGGTGTGAGATGATATCTCATTGTTGTTTTGATTTGCAACTCCCTGATGACTAGCGATGTGGAGCATTTTTCATGTGCCTTTGGGCCATTTGTATTTCTTTTTTGAGGAAACTTCTGTTCATTTCTTGTCCCCATTTTTTGATAGGGTTGGAGGTTTTTTTGTTATACAATTCTACAAGTGTCTTATATATCCTGGATATTAATCCCATATCAGATGTGTATTGGGTAAATATTCTTTCCCATTCTGTGGGCTCTTTCTGTATTTTAGTCACTCCGCAGCCAGTTTTCAATGTCCCATAGCACTGATGCATGGGATAAACTCAGGAGTTTATAAACAGTCAATTTCCTAAGTACCTCCCTCTCTGGGACTCCCTGGTTTCCCAGTCCCGGGACATCCCAGTGTCAATCACATGAAGAGAATTTGGGCACTAGGAAGCCCTCCAAATGACTGCAACCAAAACTATGGCAAAGAGAGGAAATAAGCCAGTGGGGGTCTCCCCAGAATCTTGGGCCATGGGTCTTCCAAGTGCAGGGATTCTCTTTCTTTTTCTCCCTCAAGGTTTTTGGGTCCTTGAGGCTCCCACTGGGGCACGCTCAGAATTGTGGCATGGGAGAATATGTGGAAGAAAAAGAAAATAGGATTTTTCTCCTCCACTCTCTTTGAGCATCTGTGTTTCTGAACGTCACCACAAGGCCTCTTTCCTTTGGAGCACTCTCGGCCAAGGGCCTGTTTCCCTTGATTGCTCGTCTTGAAGCCGGTGTACAGACTGGGCAGAGCAATGAGATGGAAAGCTCTGGCCCTAGGTTATCCCGAGTAATGGCTGCCGAGGTGTCAGCACCGGCTCCATTCTTGGTCCCTGGGAAGTGGTATCTATTTCATGGCAGCCTAGTCATGCATTTTATTTATTTTTTTTTATAATTTATTTATTTTTAATTGGAGAATCACCGTGAGGGTACAGTTACAGATTTATACACTTTTGTGCTTATACTTCCCTCATACAAAGTTCGGGAACCCATCCCTTCACCAGTGCCCATTCTCCACCACCCGTAAACCCAGCGTCCCTCCCACCCTCCCCAATCCCATCTCCCCCCCACCCCACCCTGCCACTGTGGCAGGGCATTCCCTTCTGTTCTCTCTCTCTAATTAGCTGTTGTGGTTTGCAATAAAGGTAAAAATATGGAACGCTTCACGAATTTGCGTGTCATCCTTGCGCAAGGGCCATGCTAATCTTCTCTGTATCGTTCCAATTTTAGTATATGTGCTGCCGAAGCGAGCACTAGTCATGCATTTTAAACTGTTTCTTGGGGGCTGGAGTGACAGTCCAGTGGGGAGGATTCTGGCTTAGCATGTGGCCAACCCAGCCAAGAGCACCACTGGGTGTTGCCCCAAAACCAAAAAAAAAATTTTTTTTTTTGCATTTACAATCAAACATGTAAAGGTATTAATGAAGAGGTTTATGGTCAAATCAAGAACCATTCTGGTCATCATTTATGTGATAACAGCTTGCTTATAAAAAAAAAAAAAAAACAGGACCGTAACAGTCCCAAGATCAGATTTCCTGTCTCTCACTGTTTTTGTGAAATTTTGTCCGGCTCTCAGTTGTGTTTGTGTAACTCCTGGCTCTGTGCTCAGGGCTCATTCCTGATGGTGCTCAGGGGACCCTGTGCCGTGCTGAGATGGAACCAGTGTCCGTCACATGCAAGGCGAGCACCTTACTTCCTTCTTTTATAATTTTTAAATGATCCTTCTATTATTTTATTCTCTTCTCTTCTCTTTCTAGTCTTTAAAATGCCTTTAGATTTATACTCCACATGTCTCATCTATTTTCCAGGTCTTTGTCCACTTAGAAAGAAAGGCTGGGGTATCAAATAACCCTGGCACTGGAAAAAGAGCTGTTTCTCCTTTTATTCATTGAACCACTGTGGTCATTTTGGTTGTGGTTATTTTCTTAATAAACCCACTTGCAGAATTTTATTGATTCTTTTCTCCTTGTATTTGATTCTGTTGCCAGGACTAGGGTTAGACTTTTAGTTATATATTTTTTATCTCTAGGAATCATACACTTGATTTTTATTTGACTTGGATGTACAAAGCTTTTTTTTTTTTGCTTTTTGGGTCACACCCAGCGATGCTCAGGGGATACTCCTGGCTCTGCACTCAGGAATTGCTCCTGGCAGTGCTTGGGGGACCATATGGGATGCCGGGGATCAAACCCGGGTCTGCCGCGTGCAAGGCAAACGCCCTACCCGCTGTGCTATCGCTCCGGCCCCTGTACAAAGCTTTTAAGAACAGAGTTTGGGGCCTTCAATATTCCAATTCTAAACAACCAGCAGCTTCCGAATGCCTCTACCAATGATCCACAGTTCCCTCCTTTTCCCACCTCTTTAGCAAATTATCTATTCATCTTCAGTTAGACATTTGGCTCTAAATAATTGCTCCATATTTGTTCAGTTAAGGTATAATAAAATCCTGAAAAGTGTATAGTGTTTATGTCTGGAGTGTATTGTGAATTTAAAACAACATAATGTCCATTTAAAGAATGTTACACATATCATATAGAGAAAAATTCTATGTACTCAAAAAGTTGTGTTCCTGAGCTAAATCCCAAATACCTAGAATAAAATGAAGTGACAATCTCCAGAAGGTCCTTAGCTCAAAATAAACCATATCTTGACTCCATACTCACCTTAACCATGGACTTACTCACTCTGTGGGACTTGAAAATGATTTCTCAGATACACAAACATGTTAACCTTGCATGATGTGAACACATTTTGTGCGTGAACATTGGATGTGGACGATGAAAGACAGGACTGTCTGGGATAGGAGGAAATTACAGCCCCCTCAGCAACCTTTTGCTCTTTATGGCAGGAGACGAAAGAGGTGAGACTCTCAGCCACCTCCGTCCTAGGCGACATGCTGCAAAAGATAAATCAATATAAACCGGGGTCCTCTTTAAAAAGAGAGATTCACACCTTCCTTGTTCCACTGCTGCTTAACCTTCAAGAAGATGACATCGATATGGTTAAGGTAACTGTGGGCCCTGTCTGGCCACCCTCAGTCTAACCCATTCCCCTATCTGCCTGCCATGAGCCCCGTTCACTTGCCTCTTCCTCATGAGCCCAGACCAGATTGTCTGTCATGCATTCACCAGTGATGGCATCCTCCAGCTGCCTCTGAGCACTGTGGTGCTTCTCAGGTGCTGTTGTTCTCATCCTGAGAGCCTTCTGCTTCTTGCATCTATGTCTGTCTCTTCATGAACAAACCCCCGGGATTCACAGGATCCTGATTTCCAACCCACCACCACCTTGCCACACAATACCCCTCAGAACAAGCCTTCCATCCTGTACATAGCCTATGTAATTTCCCAGCAGTTATAGGAGAGATGCATTGGTGTTCCCCTTTTCTGCACCCACAGGTGTGTGCAGAGACCCTTGAAAAGTGGAGTGAGATCATAAAATGGAAATCACTCACCTCTAAGTTTAAACATGCTAATCTAAGCAACCACATTCAAGTTATTGAAGACACCATCAAGCACCTGGTGAGTGAGAATCTCTGAGGAAACTCAGACACAGAATTCATGCTAGAAACGCAATGGTCAGGTAAGTCAGGTGGATACAATAATAGGAGAAAAATCCCTTTGTTCCTGGCTTCTTCCCTGTCACAGTGCACCAAAGAACCGATTTGATCCTCTTAATAGCCCATTATCTATCTTAAGAAGCTGTGGAAGTCTAGCAGGTGGGCAGAGGGTAATGACACAGGGACCTCCTTCGATCTGATAGACAAGATCGATGGAGGCAGAAGTCAGCAGGGCTGTAGGCCAGTTGTCATGATGTTGAGTCTGTGACTGCTCAAGTCAAGGTTGGCAGTACGTATTGAAAAGTCGACAGTTATATGCTAACTGATGGGGCAGGGATTAATATGAGAAAATCTAACATTAGGAATCTTAACGCACAAGTCAATTTACAGTTTCCAGAGCACTTTGCATCCATCATCACACTGGAAACTTCACACTTTCTTTTCAGAGAGGTTGTGCAGGTCTCACATGAACTCTAGAGAATCAGGAACAGCACTCAGATCAGGGATGTCCTGGCACCACATCACCATTTGTCCCTGACCTTGCACGAGAGCAAGTTTCTCTTGATGCACCTATCACCTATTCTGGTCTGATAGGGATGATTGTGTCAGAGTCTCTCTGTTTCTGTGGTTGAAGCTGGCTGAAGCCAGAATGCTGCTGCACATGTACAGGGGGAGGGGCCCAGCTGGAAGATGCTCTTTACCCGCGTTCCCATGCCACACAGACCCCACTACGCCCCACTAGCTGCACCCAGCCTATCTGCTCTTCAACTTCACCCTCTTTTGCCCCACAGGTACACAAAAGAAAAATGGAGGTGTTGGGAACACTGCTCTTTGAAGCTTTTGAATTCCTCAAGAGCCCTCAGCCCTTTCTGAGGATCAGTGCACTGCAATTGATAGGTAATGCTCTGCTCCTGGCCTGTGTCCCAACACTCTTCATCAGGGGCACTTTGTGCTAAAGGCTAAGCCTGGATCCTGCAACAATGAAGCAGGTCAGAAGCTCTCCTCGCTCTAACCTGGTCAGAGGTCTTTGTGACCAGGTCTAAAGTCCTCCCGTGGCAAGGTTCAGGGAGGACGAGGAGGCAGTGTGCCTTTGCCCCAACTCTGCAAAGTGGGCTGGACGGGTGGGGATGAGAAGCCTATACAACTGAGAGTCAGGGTCCAGGGACAGACACTATACAGGGTCATATATTACACAGCACTGAGGCTGGTTTCATCAGGGCATGACACACTTCTCCAGGCAATTCCGGGTACAGCCCTGGAGAGCACTCACATGGCCTGGGCTGGCCCTGGAACACCACAAGCCCCGAGCAGCACCACATCTTAAGTCCCTCCCTGCAATTTCTTTCCTGGTTGGCTGCTGAGAACCACTTAAGGGGCCCCTGTTCCTGCAGAGAAAGCTCCTTAGGAGAGTCCCTCCATCCTCCAGCTAAAAGGAGAATAAAGGATTTCCAGCAGAAATTCTTGGTTCCTGGAACCCCACGGTGTTTGCCACAGAATTGGTTACCACTGTTGTACCACAAATTCATGACAGAATGCTGAACTCTCTCTCTCTCTGTCTGTCTCTGTCTCTCTGTCTGTCTGTCTGTCTGTCTGTCTGTCTCTCTGTCTGTCTCTGCCTCTCTCTCTCTCATAGCACTTTTAATTAATACCTACAACATTGGGGATGGGATATTTTCCCTTGCCATAACCAAAATACATGAATTTCACACTCATCACAGATTGTTTGTCTTTGGGTTTTGCCACACCCACGGATGCTCAGGGACAACTTCCAACCGAGTTCTAAGGGGTTGTTCCTGGTGGTTCTTGTGGGTCCGTCTGGGTATGCCAGGGACCCAATCTAGGCAAATTAATGCACGTATGACAGCATGAGTATCTCGCCCATCAGGCATGTCTTACATACATTTCTTGCTCAGACTGGATCCAAATACACAAGCAAAGACTAGGGATGAGGTTTTCCAAAGGCCCAAGAACTATGGAAGGACTTTAACTCTGACCTGTTTTTAGGAATCGTATTAAAGAATCTGCCTACAATTCACCTGGAAGATTCAGAAGTTATAAAAACTGGTGAGTTTCTACCTTTTGCCTGGCCTCTGGGTTACACAGTGATTGTGGGACAAGAGAAAGAGGTAAGATGGGGCAATCCTTCAAGGCACGTTCCATGATCTTAAAGGAGAATTTTTCTGTTGTTGTTGTAGAACTGTAGATGGGTCAACTGAAGAAATTGTCTGGTTTCTTGTTCCTGTTCCTCTGTCTTTATACTTCCTTTTACACTTCAGATGTCTACCAGTAGGCCCTTCTTGCCAACCTGCATGAGGAATTTCAGAGAATGTGTTAGCAGGATGGGATCCTCAACTGCTCAGAGTACCCAAGGGCTCACCTTGCCCTCCCCAGCTTACCCCGTCCTTCAGAAAGACTGCCTCAATCTCCTGGACTAGAGGATGGTTTGAGCGGGCACCAGTAACGTCTCTCATTGAGAGACTTATTGTTACTGTTTTTGGCATATCCAATACGCATGGGGAGCTTGCCAGGCTCTGCCACGCAGGCTCAATACTCTCGGTAGCTTGCCGGGCTCTCTGAGAGGGGCGGAGGAATCGAACTCGGGTTGGCAGCGTGAGAGGCGAATGCCCAACCGCTGTGCTATCGCTCCAGCCCAGAGGATGGTTATGCCCAGAAATGTTCATCTGCTGACACTCGCACTCATATCTGACACCTGACAAACCTGGGGAGAGGAAATGATTCTTCTAATATCTTGCATCTTTCTGTGCATTTAAAGCCCACTGTATTCTCTTTTCCTGAGCAAATGCGGTCAAAGGAGGCTGTACCTTTGATTGGTTGGAAGCACTTTTTGGTTTTATCAGTGAAGATGCCTGTGACTTGTATTCCTTGCATGTTAAGGAATGTCTGGTCTCGCCCAGGAATCCTCACCCACCCATCATTCCTTACTAAATCATTTTTAACAGTCGCAATTCATTGATCTCTTTTTATGCACTGCTCTCCACCTAGCAATCAGGGTCTCTAAAAGTATGTAGACTGGGACACATCTGCACGCTGGTGCTAAAGTCATTGGTGGCTCTCTGCTTCTGTCTGTGAGAGCCAGAGGGAGCCTCTTGTGTTTGTCACAAGCCCTGAAAGACTTAACCACTGACAGTGCCTCCAGCCTTCTCCCAGTGTATTTCTTCTCACTGGTGATTTTCTCCTAGATGAGTAGACCTGCCCCACCTCCCACTGGCAAGATTTCTCCCCTTCCTCCTCCTGTGCCTGGATGAGGTGCTGGCTCTCATTCTCTAGACCTCAGATCAATTGTCGCCCTAACTAGTAACTCTTGTTGATCACACTGAAAGATTGCAAAAGCACCTCCTTCCACACTCTAGGGGTTCCTCAAGGAAATGACAACAAAAGCAGGTTGGGGGGCCCAGCAGAGAGCACAAGTGCTAGAGCACATACCTAGCACATATGTGTGAGGCCCCAGGGCACATTCACAGCACTACCTGGTCCCAAGTTCTGTCTGTGACCTGTACAAAACATCAAAACATGAAATTATTTCATCTAGAGTCATATTTGATGGAAAAATTCATCAAAGTTATCTTCATAAAAAGAGCATTTTGACAGTTGGTCTTTAAACATACCACACACAGGGTTTTGCATGTGGCTCAGGGACATTCTGCCTCTCCTGGGCAAGGCCCTTGGTGCAAACTCAGACACTACAGAGTAAGTGCTGTAAGGATAGTTATGAAAATATAAACTCTTAAGGTCTTGTGTGATGAGTGAGGGGAAGTATTTCTCTTCCTCGCCTTCAAAAGTACATTTTTTCTACAGTTTTTTGCAATTAAACCACCCTCACTTTCTTTTTTTCAATCGCTAAAATGATTTTTTATAAATGTTTCTTTGTTTGTTTTGTGCTTTTTGGGGTCACACCTAGCAAGGCTCGGGGAATTATCACTAAATCCTCAGTAACTACTCCTGGTAGCACTCAGAGGACCAACTGGGATGCTAGGGATCTAACGCAGGTCTGCCACATGTAAGGCAATTTCCCTACCCACTGTACTATCGTTCTGGCACAACTGAAATGATTCTTAATGAAGTCCCTTAGCCACAACTTGGAGGTGAAAATATGGGGTGTGGCTAGACAGTCCTGGATAGGGAGAAGCTGAATTAACTTCCTTTCTGGTTGCAGCTCTCGAAACAGCAAATGAGTCTGTGCCAGCCATCCAGGAGTTGACTGCTGCCACTTTGGCAAACCTTAATCTTATTCCTGCTCCGAAGATGGGAAAAAGTTGTCTCAGAAGATGTTGCAACCTGCTTGTGCCATCCAGTACAAGCCGCCTTTTCAGCTCTATAGATGAGCATGAAAGTGGGAAGAATAGTAAAAGCAAAATAAGCCCTATCCGTGCCTGGTGGCAGAAGCACCGAGGAACCATAAAAGATTCCTCGCAAGTCTAGAAGATGGAAGAGACTAACACTGTTGATAAAGGTTAGATTTCAATTTCCATCTAGTCTCCTGGTCCCGAGCAAGGGTTTTGCCATTGAGAGGTGGTCATTGGCAACATGAGGAATGCCCTCAGAGCAGTGCGCATACCTGGGAACTAGTCAGTATCTTTCTTATTTTACCCAATACCCATCTGATAAGAGCTTAATATCAAAAGTATACAAGATACTGGTAGAATTTGCAAAGAAAAATCATCCAACTCCATCAAAAAAACAGGGAGAAGAAAAATGTCTGCCATAGAGGTGTGGGGGGTGGGATGGGACGGAAACTGGAGATATTGGTGGTGGGAAATGTTCACTGGTGAAGGATGGGTGTTGGAACATATGATTGACACCTAATCACAAACAACTTTTATAACTGTGTATCACTGTAATTCAATTTTTAAAAAATAAATTTTATTTTAAGAAATTATTTTCATGCAGCCCAAAGCCAATACTGACACTATTCTAGAACTAAAATTTATTAGATACAATGTTGCAATATGAAAATCAATAAGTCTGATCACTGTTTTTGAAGATTGTTATATCTGATTGCAGGATTGTTAAGTCCTCGTCTAAGAATTTATTAAACTAGATGAGTCATCTGTGTTTTTGTTTGTCGCATTTAGTTGTCCCCATCTAATTTGGTGTGCTCCTATAGGAATTTCAGTAGCTAGGAGTTAGGAGGGTTGCACAGCCACATATGTGGACACTGTCCGGAGACTTCAGGATCTATGTCTGAGTCAGTGCACATGGTGCTGGCTGTTTTATTTACATAAAGTAAGATTATGATTATGACACTGACTTATCGAGTTCTTCGTAATACAGTTGTTTCAGACATTCAACGTTCCAACACCAATCCCACCATCAGTGTCTCCTTCCTTTCACCTGTTTCCCGATTTCCTAACCACCACCCCTGTCTGCCCCCTTGCAGGGACACTCAATGTACTTCCCATTGTTTGTCACAACACAAAGGCAAATGGAAGAATCAAACCTTAGATCAATAAAAGTCGATTTTCAATAATTGTTTCAAAACCAAAGACTGAACAAAGTCTGACCTAGAAGGCTGTGACCATGTAGCTATGTGTATCTTTGGTCAGGATGCCCTGTCAGGACTTCTGCTTATCACTAAGTTGGTAATGAGGGGCCAGGGATGTGGCTCAGTGGTAAGAGCATGCCCGGCTTGTGTGAAACTCTGGGTTTAATTCTTGATGTTGCAAACAATAATTATTATCACTGTCACTGTCATCCCGTGGCTCATTGATTTGCTCGAGCGGGCACCAGTAACACCTCCATTGTGAGACTTGTTGTTACTGTTTTTGGAATATCGGATACGCCACGGGGATCTTGCCAGGCCTTGCCCTGCAGGCGAGGGCTCTCTGAGAGGGACAGAAGAATCGAACTCCTGTCAGCCGAGTGCGAGACAAATGCCCTACCTGCTGTGCTCTCGCTCCAACCAATAATTATTAGACTTGAATAAAATTAAAACGGTGATGACAAAGGAAGTGCTGGCCGGGGACAAGACTTTGTGGCCATGCCATCGTGGGATGGGGATGTGGACAGGTGTTCCAAGCTGTAGAAAGCTGACGACGTGCATGTGTGAAGTAGATCTAGAACCCCACAAAGCCTGGGCTGTTTGGGGCCTGAGGGATTTGGGGCCTTTCCAGCTCCTGCTGGTCACTGACAGCTGCCTTGGCTTAGGAATGGCTCCTTGGCGGCACAGATGCGTTTCCCTGGGGCAGCAAGGGCTCTGTGGTGAAGGGAAGGGCCCTGGGGCCACAGACTGGTCTGTAGGGAGCAACACCCCGTGATGCCTCATGCTTCAGTGGGCATTTACAGAGCTCTGGAAGTGCCTTGGGGGGTTTCTGGCACAAACAGCCCCTGGCAGGGGCAGCTCAGAGTGACAGTGGGGGAGGGGCCCGTGCACCTAGAGCACCGCCCACCCCCACAGACCAGACACAGGCTGACAGGAACACGTTCTTCCCTATGCCCAGGGGGACCAAACCTTTAGCAAGCCGCCCCCATCACTGCCTTACTGCGGAGCCAGCCAGCACCTGAGCTATGACAACGGCCAATCAGAGAGCGGCCGGGTCCGGCAATGCCCAATAGGCGGCGGCGGCGGCGCCTTTCCGGTCCCAGGGGCGGGCTCGGCGGGGCTCTCGGTGCCCGCCCAGCGGGGGCGTGTCCAGCACTAGGAGCAGGAGGATGGAGCAAGACTTGGAGGTCACTGACCTTATCCCGTGGTCAGAGGACCGCGGGAGCTGCCGGTCTCACGTGGAGGGGCCGGGGGGAGACGGGGCTCTGCACGCGGGACTCGGAGGGGACAGACACTGGGTTTGGGGCACGAGGAGAGACGGAGTTGGTGGCGGGGGCAAGTCCCTCCTCCTGCTGAGGACCCGCTTGTAGCTCTGAGTGCTGGGGGGCGGCTGTGCAGCCCTCACGCGGACGGGGGCTCCTGTCCCTTCGGGAGACGGGCTTGGGGGCTTTCCTTGCGAGACCTCTTTACCCTCTGGGGACGCTGCTCCCCAGCCAAGGTAGTGCCACCACTAGGGTCCGTGAAGCCTTCCCGGGGCCGTGAGGGCTGGAGGCTGGGGGGGGCGCTGAGGGCTGCTCTAAGGATCTTGCTGGGTTCTGGACCTGGTCAGGAGCTGCAAAGGCTGTTTCCCCACTTTCCTATTTGCTTCTAGTAGTTCTACTGCTCAGGACCGTCTCATACAGTGTGTGGTCCCCCAGTTTCTGATCCTTTGCAGCGACCCTCTAACCATTTTCTTTCAGCTTTGCCAGAGAACCTAAGAATTAGAAGGATAAAAAAAGTTTTCTTTTTAGTAAAGAGTTAATGGGGCACTATGTGAGATTCACTGCTTTAAGGCGCTCTCTGCCCAGACAAGACCCAGAGCAGCCACACACCAACGGCTCCTCCGCTCCTAAAAGACCATGATCCCGGAGGCCCACTGCCTACTTTCGGCACCCAGTGGCTTCTTGCAGAAATGCCTCTAGACTGTGAACTAAGCTACGGCCCCATGCCTCCCTGGGAAGGGAAAGGTTTTTCTCTCCCGGCCTTTCCTTTCGTGGCGACTGCCATCTTTTGGAACCCACTAACCGGAGGCACGAGCTTGCAGTGGCATGACTTCTGGCATAAATTCCTCTGGACTTAATTACTAAAATACCAGAAATCCAAAACTGCCTGGCCGTGCTCTTGATTCTTAGCAATGGAAAACAAATTGTCAAATGATGCCTTTTCGGCAGGTCTGATTTGGCGAGGGTGGGGGAGATTCCAAATAATAATAGTGAGTTTTCTGTTGAAATATTGAACGCAATAAAAGCAAGGAGAGAGTAAAGTGAAAACCATCAGCCACACAGGCGGGGTGGGGGGTGGGGTGGGAGGTGTACTGGGGTTCTTGGTGGTGGAACAGGTGCACTGATGAAGGGATGGGTGTTTGATCATTGTATGACTGAGACTTAAACCTGAAAGCTTTGTAACTTTTCTCATGGTGATTCAATAAAAAATAAATAAATAAATAAACATAAAAAAACATTGCTTTAAATCTTTGTCATTGAGGATTTCACTTGGGTTCTTTCAACTTAAAATTCAAGTTGTGGTGATCCTTGAGCCCAGAGGCATGAGTTAGCTCCGGCACAGCTTGGTGGCCCAAAGTTTCCACCCCCCGCCCACCCACAGCAAATTACATTAGTATGTCAATTATGATTTGAACTGGGATGGCTCAATTGACAAGAACTTGTGTATTTCTCCACTTATCTTAAGTAAGGTTTGAATAGGGAACTCTGGTTAGGATTTCTCAACTGCTGCACATGAGCACTAAACCTTAGGTCATGGGCCCAGAGAGAGAGCATAGACAGTACAGGTAGGGCGTTTGCCTTGCACACAGTGGCCCTTGGTTCAGTCCTCATCACCTCTTATGGTCCCTGAGTCCACTAGCCTTGAGCACTGCTGGGTGTGGCCCCAAACCAACAAAAACGTACTTAAGGTTCATCTGATACTTAGTCACTGAATTGAAACCATTTCAACCATTGTCAGGGGGTGTCTCCCTGTCGCTTGAAGGGCCGGAGCTGCACGCCAGGTAGGCAAGAGACCCCAGGTTAGATTCTAGGGTCCTCTTAAGTCCCTGCCCCTTAGCACTGCTGGGTCTGGCCCCGGATGACCCCCCAGCAGCACCAGACGTGGCTCTGGTGGCCTCAGCACTGTCGCAAGACCTCTTTGTCCTTGTGGGCCGAGCATGGGAACCCTTAGGCTGGCCCAGGTGGGCGTAGAGCTGGGAGTGGCCAGCTGGGGAACTCCCCTGAAATTAGTAAAAATAAAAACATTGTTTCTGAAGAGACACTGGGGGAGAGAACATTGATTTCCTCTTTCATCACGGTTTCTTTCCTTGAGAAGTGAATAGAAGAGTATCCTCCATTTATCGGTCAGAAATGGAAGCGTCGGGGGAGGTCAAGTTACCTTCAGGATTTTTTGTTAGTTTCTGTTGGGGAGTGGGCAATCAGTACATCTGAAGTGAATGATTTTAAGACAGTAGATTTTCCTAAGGTCCAGTTTTTGTTCATTTGTGCACTGTACCCAGTGGGTCCTCAGGGATCAGCCCTGGCAGGTTGAGGGGACCATTTGGGGTGCTGGGAATTCAACCCAGGTTGGCTGCATGCAAGACAAGTGCCCTACCTGCTGTTCTAGCTGTCCTACTTGGAAAACAAATGTTTAAAGCTGCAAGTCTGTGATCATATATACAACTGGGCTTTTGATTTGAGAATAAAGAAACAATAAAGCTCTGGGACCTCTAGGAATGTTGGAAAGGAGAGAGTGGACTTGAGTCAATTCCTTTGATTTTCTTCCTTGCCAGTGTTTGACAACACTTCAAGTTGGAGAGTAAAATCACACGCTCCCTTCTTGGGTCCTACGGTTCATTTGTGGCTGCTTGAATTTATAAACTGCTCATTATTCTATAATTAGTAGACATACAAAGATGTTCATCAGTTTTTGTTACGGTTGATGCCACTGATGCCATTAACATCTTCTACTCATTTGCAAATAGCTCATCGTTCACATAGAAAGTAGGAATTTAAAAAATCAGATTTAATGAGTGCTTTTCTAGGTGTCTGGCACTATTGAAGCATCATCTATTAAATTGCTATAATCTAGAGTCATGTGGGGTAGGTTTTTTCCTATTCTGTAAGCAATCAAATTTGTCATATTTAAAATGTAATGAAAAGAAAAGCCTGTCTGTGTTATGTGAGTCTTCTGGACGCTGGGGATAGAATCCAAGGTCTCATACATGCAAGGCAAGGGCTTGACTGCTGTGCTACATGTCTGATCCTGACCGATGGGGCCCGGTGTGGGGACTGTCTCATAGGCAGGCTTCCTGGGTGGTGCCTGTCAGTGTCAGTGAATTCCCTTAATCAGAATGTTAATTCTTTGAATTTATTTCATGTGGAACAATCTCCCTCATTAAATCCAAATAATAGCTGTGTGAGTTAGACCAAAGAGTTACCTCAACCACCTGAACACAAACTTTGCATTCACAAAGTCTGGATTCTATCCTCAACACTCTAAGCTCCCCCAGCAACACCTGCAGTCGCCCCTGAGCACTGGCCAAACCTTACTTCCCCCAAAACACACCTGTGGTTATGTAGTGCCAGGAAAACAGGCTTATAGCCCGTGCTTTAATAAACGAGACTCTGACGATATCTTGCCGAGAAGACAATATCTTGTCGAAGCCATTTATCTTCTCCAATGCCTGGATTTCATGGACATTCCCCTGGTCTCCACCCCACCTTGTCCAGTGGCCCTCTTGCAAATAACTCCAAACCCACACAGGTTTTGGGTGGAAGTGTTGAAACTGAAAATATGTTTATTGAAATAATTTATCCTCTTCAGGAGAACTAGAGGAAATTGGTTTAGCCCATTTTCACTGATGGTCACTAAGAACTTCCTGGAAAACCAAGAAAGAGGAAGGGAGAGGTGTGTCAGCTACCATCCCTAGCAGCCAGCATAGAGACACACTGTGGACACTCCCCAAATCACAGAAAAACTTCTGGAATCCTGCATGTGCTGGGGTTTATGCAATAAAGGATGACATGCTGCCCTCTGCTGGCAGCGGAAGGCATCCTCCGATCATGCACAGCTCTTGGTGATCCCCGGCCAAAAAGAGGGGGGCTTCCATGAGAGCACAGTGGACAGGGCGCTTGCCTTGCACCTGGCCGACTTGGTTCCCACCCTGGAGCCACATATGGTCCCCCAAACCCTGCAGGAGTGATCCCTGAGTGGTGAACCAGGAGTAAGTCCCGAGCACTGTTTGTGGCCAAAACAAAACAAACCACCACCAACAAAAAAACAAAGCAGGGAGAGAGTGGAGAAGGGGGTGACTGATGAGCTGGCTAAAGCCAGGGTCTGTCTGCTCCCATGCTGTCCCACTCCCACACAAGCCAGGACGCAAAGCCAGGTCCTTAGAAAGTGTCACACACACACACACACACACACACACACACACACACACACACACACACATTGTAAGCTCTGAATCCATCCTTCCTGGTTCCTCACTTTCTCCTATTGTGCTGTGAGTGTGGCTCTGATGCTTATTTTTGTAGCTAATTTCTTGCCTCTAGTGTGAAATGTGTGTTTTGTCCTCAGATATAAAAGGAATGAATCAAAGGCCAGAGAGATACCACTGGAGGGAAGACACTTGCCTTCCACGTGGCCGTGGCCACGACCCGGGTTCAAATCTCCCTCACCACCTGTGATCACCAGGCTCTTTCCAGAGCACAGAGCCAGGAATAGGACCCGGCCCCAGGGCGGGGACCCATCCGCCCACCCCGCAAATGAACGGCCCACTAGCATCTCCTGAAGTTAACTCAGCTTCCTCCGTTGTTCAGGTGTCTCAGCTCACTAGCAAGATTCCCGACACGGGATGTGCGCCCTTTGCGCCCCCTGGTGGCGAGGAGCAGCCGATCAGGTTCTCGGGGGCTGCAGTTGTGACCTATTTTCCTACCCAGGAGAACTGCATGACACCCACCCAGGAAATGGATCCGGGAAGGAGCTCGAGACCAGAGGGAGCTGGTGGCTAAAGCACAGTCACCTGCAGAACCTCGTCACCTATCGCTCATCCTTGAGTCCTGAGCGTTCATCACACGCACAGGCCACGCTGTCCCTGGACGGCCGGAAGGAGAGTGTGGACAAAGAGCCAGAGGCACACCTTCCTAGAGCACGGAAAACTAGGGTGACTGATGCTTTTGCTCCCAGCAGGGAAATCCACCCCCAGCAGGAAGGACAAATGGACAGCAGAGGTCGCCGGGGCTTCCTTAGAAGGCCGCCTGCCTCTAAGTGACTCCTGGCTGACCTGCCCTCTCCCTGACCTCGTGGACTGCCCCCCCTCAGTGGCATCCCACGCACTGGATGAGGCACAGACACTTGGTCCTTTCTACTGGGAAGCTGTGACCTCACTGGGAGACACATCCCTCTCCACTGGCCTCTCCAGGACAACTGGAGCCACGACATCTTCATCCTTTATTTGTTGTCTTTAGTTTGGGGGCCACACCCAGTGATGCTCAGGGGTTACTCCTGGCTCTGCACTCAGGAATCCCTCCTGGCGGGTATGAGAGGACCGTATGGGATGCCGGGGATTGAACCGGGGTCTGCCATGCGCAAGGCAAGCACCCTCTCCGCTGTACCCTCACTCTGACCCCACCAGAAAACTATGTCAGGTTTTTGTTTTTAAGTTTTTGGGTCACGCATTGTTGAGGACTTACGTTTGGCTCTGTGCTCAGGGACCACTCATGGTGGGGCTCAGGGGTCATATGGGATGTCGGGGATCAAAACCGGGTTAGCCGTGTAGACGGCAAGCGCCTTGCCTGCTGTACTATCGCCCTGGCTCCTCCTACAACAACATGTTCACAGTGGACAGTGAGCAAGAGACGTGTTTTCACTCAGGAGACAGGAGGCCAGGGAGGCCGTCCTGGGCGAGGCTGGCTTTGAACTGCCCTCGGCCAGGGAGAAGTAGGAGCGACAGACCATCACTGGGCCGGGGCTTGGAGGGGTCAGCCTCGGGGCTCCCGAGATGGGGAAACACGGGGAGAGCACAGGCCGCCCCACTGTCACCCGCCAGGGCTGCATCTCCACGGAGGAGCAGCCACAGAGACACACGGGCGCCCTCCAGCTCCCACACAGCGGAGGACTCAGGCCGCCTGGACAACTGCCCCCACCCGAACCCCCAACCCCAGGGGCACGGAGGCTGGCGGCAGTGAGGTGCCACACAGGAGAGTGGTGTCCAGTTGGACAAGCAGAAGGCACCAGCTCAGGAGGTCAGCAGAGAGGCCAGGCCCTGCCAGGAGGAGAAACTGAGGGAGGGCGAGCCGGTGAGCCAACGGGGCTGGGGCAGGTCCCCAGAGGGCTGAGGCGGCCTGACCGCAAGGCACCCCCGCCCGCACGGCAGGTCAGCTTGCTCCACAGAGAGGCGCGCACATCCTCCCAACAATCACACAGGGCGTCCAGAGACGGGGGGCGCACAGTTTCGCCTCCACCCCCACCGCCCCCATGCTTGCCTTATCCTCAGCCCAGACACCCCCGAACTTCCCAAGAACCACCGGAGTGTGCCGGCCTCTAAGAGGCTCCAGCCCGTCTCCAACCCCAGCTCTCTGCTCTGAGACCTAGAGTCCTCTCCCGACCCGGACCCAGCTGCCCTCCTCTCCCCAACACCCCGCCGGCCTGCGGAGAAACTGAGGGCAGGTGAGCCAGTGAGCCAACAGGAAGGTCCTTCCAGAGCCTTCAGGCCGCCTGAACACAGACGACAAGGCAGAAACAAACACAGCGCTGGGCTTGGAGGCACAAAGGCTGCGTCAGAGCCGTCCCCCACCCTGACGGCTGCACACGGCCGTGAGGACAAGTCAGCCGACACGGGGACTCAAACAGACGCTGACTAGGGGTCAGTAATCAGTGACAGTACAGCCGATAAGGTGTCTGCTTGCTCACGGCTGACCTGGGTTCGATCCCCGGCTTCGCATAGGGTCTCCCGATCACCGCCAGCAGTGATTCCTGAGTGCGGAGCCAGGAGTAACCCCTGAGCATTGCCAGGTGTGGCCCCAAAACCAGAAAAAGAAAAAGCAAACCCAACCCGTCTCTTCCGCTCAGGCCGGGACTAGAACATTCTATAGGGCCGGTCGGGAAAATCCGTTAGAATGAAAACCTTGGTGGTGGGCCCAGAGCAGAAAGGGCTCCGGTCCCAAGACAGGGTGACGTCAGTGGCTTCATGAGTCCCCAGGGCAGGCGGGCTGAGCCTTGGGATACTTTGTGGGAACAGTTGAAACGTCCCCCTCTGGGCTCCGTCAGCCCCCTCGAAACTCTTTCCCGAGATCTGCTGTTTGCTCCTTCCTGTCCAGCTCTCTGACGACCCGGAACACATCTAACATACGAGAACATCCCTGCAGAGGGTCGGGAGGTCCAAGACGGGGTTGCTGCTGTTTGCTCACTGACGTTTGCATGCACACGTCTCATGGTCTGACACTGACTCTTGTACCCACTTCTCAGTAGACCTTAACTACAGTCCGTGATTACCTGAACCCACCAGATAATTCAGGAAATATGACCATACCCCCAGTACCCATGGTTTACCAAGGATAACTCAGGAAATGTGACAATACCCAGGGTATTCCCAGTAGCCAAGACTCACAAATTATAGGGATTAGGATATGGACATCTTTAGAATCATGCAGCTGTCCCTATAAATTAATCTCTCTCTCTCTCTTTCTCTCTCTCTCTCTCTCTCTCTCTCTCTCACACACACACACACACACACACACACACACACACACAAAACGCCTCTTACATATCAAGTAAAAATGTCTGAGCTCGCTCTTCAAGTCCATGTTCTCCCCCAAATACTGTCTCATTTGCTTATCTCTATGTCTCTTTGCTTGTGTTGTCCACTCTGGAGAATCCCATGTTCTCTCTTGAATATGTACTCCATTCCTCTCTCCTCACGTCTTTATAAGTAAGTGTTGTTCACAAAATTATCTTACTTCACAAAGAAAAGAAAAAAAATTTTAAACTATCCGGACTTTTGAAATAGGTGAAGAAATGAACAGAGACACTTCCTTCAAAGAATACATACATACAAAATGCCCAATAAAACGGTGCTCAGAAAGATACTCAACATCGTTGTTCATCAGGGAGTGGGCTGGAGCCATAGTACAGCGGGTTAGGGCATTTGCCTTGCATGTGGCCGACCCAGGTTCAATCCCCGGCATCCCATATGGTCCCCTGAGCCCCACCAAGAGTGATCCCTGAGTGAAGAGCCAGGAGTAACCCCTGAGCATTGCAGGGTGTGATCCAAAAAAGCCAAAAATTAAAAAAAAAAGAAAGAAAATGATTTTTTTTAAGTTATTCATCAGGGAGTGAAGATTAAAACCAAAGTGATATTCTATGGCCCATCGCCACAACGGTTTCAAACTCGTCACTTTAGGCAAGTGTATAGTCCCCAGGGCACTTGGGAAGCCCCGGCAGCTCTCCCTCTCACCGCCTGGGTTCGGTGGTCTCGGGCTTCTCCCCCAGCCAGGGCGGCCCATGTCATGGGCAGACGGAGGAGGAAACAAGGGCCAAGCAGGTTGGTGGTCAGTTGTCGTTTATTCCATTCTCCCCACATACCTGTTCCAGTTTCTCTAAACTGCCCCTCATTCCCGTCTCCTCCTGTCTCTCCCGCTCATCTCTCCACGCTCCATCTCGCAGCCTGGGCCCTCTCTCTCTCTCTCTCTCTCTCTCTCTCTCTCTCTCTCTCTCTCTCTCTCTCTCTCTCTCTCTCTCTCTCTCTCTCTCTCTCTCTCTCTCTCTCTCTCTCTCCATGAGCCTGCTCCTGTGTTCTTCTTCTACGTTCTTCTCCCTCTGTCCCCTTGCTAGTCTCTCCATGCTCCATCTTGCTGGCCTGCTCTCTCTCTCATCCTTCAACTCCCTCACACTGGGGGTAGGTGCTGCACCCAGTCAGGTAGTAAAATTAACGTAAGAAAGCCCTTCCTGACTGCCCATCAGGCACCAGGGCAGAAACACCACCTAGGGGCCATACCTCTTCTGCTTAGCCCAATCACTTAACATCTTGATTAACATCTTCATCCTACTTCTTAATATTATTTATTTTGTATGGACACAGTAAGAGATACATTAGGATGGCTCTCCTGGGAACATCTCACCACAGACTCAGACTACAGTGCTCAGGCAGGATTAATCATCCCTAACCCTAGCAGGGTTCGAATCTAGTTATTGCTTTTTGGATCATGACAACATTTGTCCATCATCAAGCTTTTAACTTATAATAAGCATTACAGCACTTTGGCCAGGTCCATTTCGATGCCAGGGTAGCACATAGCTCACCGCTTGCCCTGGGTCCATCTAGTCCCTTGTCAGGACCCTGCTTTGGGGGTGCTGGGAAGTAAGGGCAGCTGAGGCTTGGTCGAGAGAACAGAAGTCTCTCTGTAAGAAAGTAGTTTGTAAGAAAGAAGTTACAAGGAAACACAAAGGGATGGGAGCACTGTGATGGGAGTAACCCAGTAAACCTATGCTCCCTGTGGCAAGGCGAATAGGACAAACCAATGTTATCCTACAGGCTAGGACACAGAGCAAATGCAGCTCGGTACACAGGGAAAGACGGCACAGAAGGGCCACTTCAGGACGCAGCCTTCTCTAGAAAGTCAGATAGCCGTGACCAGTGGAACTAGCAGGATTGCCGCTAGGAAGACAGGCAAGAGAAGTAAAAACTAAAGGCCAAAAACACGCTCATTCCAGGGCTGGAGAGAGGTTAGGCACATGCCTTCCACACGCCTGACCAGGACTCAATCCCTGGCATGTATATGGTCCCCCGAGCAAGGCCAGGAGAAATTCCTGGGTGCAGAACCAAGAGTAAACCCTGAGTATTTCTGGTTGTGACTCTCCCCCGCAAATATACATATACATATATACATCTATATACATACATATGTGTGTGTATATATACATCTATATACATACATATGTGTGTGTATATATACATCTATATACATACATATGTGTGTGTGTATATATATATATCGGCATATGTTCCAGCAGCTCCTAAGGGCCACAACTGGCAACCAACATGTTAACAACCCAAATGCGCTTCATGGCTGCAGAGCCAAGGGTGGACTCTCACCTAGTGGCAGGGAGCAGGACACGCCCCAGAGGGACAGCAGGGGCACGTCTCAAGAGCACTGTCCTCGGTGCAATAAGCCAATGCAAAAGCCACCAACTGCATCTTGTATAGACACTAGAAAGGACCTATGAGCCGAAGCCGGGTTAGCAGGGGGGCTGCTGGGAAGCGCGGGGAGGGGCAGGCGTGGCCTGAGGACACGGCAGGAAAGCCAGGTGGACCTCCTGGCTGAGGTGGAGAGCGCAGGAGACAGCGGCTGGGGGGTCTTGGTCAAAACTCTCTGCACTGTCCAGGTACAACTTTCAAGTGTAACGTTTTATTTGACCTCAATTGACCTGACCTTAAAAAAATGAAACCACAGCACCCAAAAGGAGAGCGAGAGAAAGAGGGAATGCCCTGCACAGAGACGGGGTGGGGGCTGGGGGGGATACTGGGCACATTGGTGGTGGAGAATGGGCACCGGTGGAGGGACGGTACTCGATCATTGTATGACTGAAATGTAAGCACGAAATTTGTTAGTTTGTAACTGTACCTCACGGTGATTTATTTTTTAAAATACTATGGTAATATTACTTTTCATTTATTAGAAAATTTTTTAAAAATTTACTGCATGAGTGGGGGCTGGGGAAATAGTTTAAGAGGTGAAGCCCGGGTCTCCCTCCACAAGAGAGTCCTGGTTTGGAATCGCAGCACTGCATGGCCGCCCCGCACCGCCAGGGGGAGCCCTGGGACCCTCCACACAGCCTGGGTACCAAACAGCAACCCATCACCCTGTACCACTTGGCCAGGGGGCACCAGGAGTGGCCCCTAAGGGAGGAAAACAGGAATCGAGAGTAAAAAAGAAAGGAAGGAAGGAGGGAGGAAGGGAGGAAGGAAGGAGAGAGGGAGGGAGGGAGGGAGGGAGGGAGGGAGGGAGGGAGGGAGGGAGGGAGGGAGGGAGGATGGAAGGAAGGAGGGAGGAAGGGAAGGAGGGAGGGAGGGAGGGAGGGAGGATGGAAGGAGAGAGGGAGGGAGGAAGGAAGGAAGGAAGGAAGGAAGGAAGGAAGGAAGGAAGGAAGGAAGGAAGGAAGGAAGGAAGGAAGGAAGGAAGGAAGGAAGGAAGGAAGGAAGGAGGGAGGGAGGGAGGGAGGGAGGGAGGGAGGGAGGAAGGATGGAAGGAGGGAGGGAGGGAGGAAGGAAGGAAGGAAGGAAGGAAGGAAGGAAGGAAGGAAGGAAGGAAGGAAGGAAGGAGGGAGGGAGGGAGGGAGGGAGGGAGGAAGGATGGAAGGAGGGAGGGAGGAAGGAGGAAGGAAGGAAGGAAGGAAGGAAGGAAGGAAGGAAGGAAGGAAGGAAGGAAGGAAGGAAGGAAGGAAGGAAGGAAGGAAGGAAGGGGGAGGGAGGGAGGGAGGGACGGAGGGAGGGAGGGAGGGAGGGAGGGAGGGAGGGAGGGAGGAAGAGAAGGAGGGAGGGAGGGAGGGAGGGAGGGAGGAAGGAAGGAGGAAGAGGGAGGGAGGGAGGAAGGAAGGAAGGAAGGAAGGAAGGAAGGAAGGAAGGAAGGAAGGAAGGAAGGAAGGAGGGAGGGAGGGAGGGAGGGAAGGAGGGAGGGAGGGAGGAAGGGAGGGAAGAGAGAAAGAAAATGAATTTATAGTAGCACCTGACGCAAAAATCTCCCTGGGCCAGCCCAGCCCTAGAAGCTGTCCAGCCTGGGCAGGGCGATGCCCGAGGGCGGGAGTGCCCACTGTGCGTGTGGAAACCCCAGCTCCACCCTCGACACCGCAGGACCCGCCACCAGTACTGCCGGCAGTGACCTCCGAGGACCGAAGCTCGCCTGGGTGTGGCCCAGAGAGACCTGCCAGTGCGTCAGCCCAGGCCGGGCAGGCCGCATGCCCCTGTGGGCCGGGGCGGAGCTGGCCGGGACCTTCACTCAGCCCCTGGGGGTGCCCCGTGCCCTCTGCTGCCGCAGCCGCGAGCACTGTGCTGCCAGGGTTGGCCGCAGGCGTCAGCTGACCACACTCCGTGTGGGCTGGCAGCAAACAGAGCACAGTTGAGGGGTCCCGGGGCCGGGCTGCTGGCCCTGGTCGGGCCTGTCCACCACCTGCAGCACACTCTGGCCTGGGCCCATGCTGGCACCAGCTGCCACGGCAGTTTTTGCTGCTTCTGTTGTTTGGGGGCTTTTGGGGTCACTCCCCATAGTGCTCAGGGGTTCCTCCTGACCTGCACTCAGGAATCACCCCTGGCAGGGCTCGGGGAACCCTACGGGGTGCCGGGGAGTGAACCCGGTCAGCCGCGTGCGCGGCAAATGCCCTCCCCGCATGTGCTGTGGCTCCGGCCTGTCACTGCGAGTTCTCCCCCTGGAGAAGGGCCAGCGGGAGGCCGCTGCACCCCCGCAGGCGGACAGCCTGGGCGGCCTGGCCAAGAGGGGCCACACTCCCCGGGTCACGCTTGTCCTAAGAAAGTGGGGGCCCTTGGTCCTTGCAGGGATTGTCGCTTTCTCAGTGACAAAGCCAGACGCAGATGGGGGAGTGGGCGGCCCAGGCCAGGTGGCCTCCCCCCTCCTTCCTCTGGGCCAGATGTGTCTGCTCCTTCCTTTCCTGGGAGATCAGCATCTGGATGGACACGGGCCCGAGAGCTGTCTGGGGGGCGAGAGGGGAAACGGACAGTGCAGAGGTCTAAAGCTCAAGCCTGGGGCGGGAGCGAGAGCACAGCGGGGAGGGCGTTCGCCTTGCATGCGGCTGACCCAGGTTCAATTCCCAGCACCCCATAGGGTCCCCTGAGCACCGCCAGGGGTGATTCCTGAGTGCAGAGCCAGGAGGAACCCCCACTTCGCCTCTTCCTGAAATTCTTCTCTGTGAGAGAAGGGAGACAGATCCAGAAGCCCCGTGCCGGGGTTGGGACGGCCCCGAGCCAGGCCACGATTCCTCTGAGCTCTGGGGCGAAGCAGTTTGAGCAGAGACGGAGAAACACCTTCCTGGCTCTCCCCGCCACTGAGCCACCCGCAGCGCTGTCAGCAAAGCAGCTCCTGTGAGGAAGGCCACCCAGCAGCACGTCAGAGAGAGAGGGGAGGGTCTGGGGGTGCCCCGTGGAGAGGGGGAAGGCCCAAGCTTAGAAGCCCAAGCTTCTTTTTGTTTTGTTTGCTTTTTAGGTCACACCCGGTGATGCACAGGGGTTCCTCCTGGCTCTGCACTCGGGAATCACCCCTGGCGGTGCTCAGGGCACCATATGGGATGCTGGGAGTCGAACCCGGGTCGGCCGCGTGCAAGGCAAACGCCCTCCCCACTGTGCTATGGCTCCAGCCCCGACTCTAGTGATTCTTAAGGAGACGCATGCCTATCCCCGAAGGAGGACAGTGAGTGTGCACAATTAAGGCGCACACGTTGGACATAGCGGGCACACGTGGGAAGTGGTGAGATTCGAGGCAGGGGGCAGCTAGGCTGATGATGAGCGCAAGAAAGAGGCCCCAGGTTGAAGCAGGCTCTAACCACAGACTCCACTGCCCGGGACTCCCCGGCGTCTTTATCCGTGCAAAAGTGTTCTTAAGCTTCAACTTTGGCCTCATCACAGCCAGCAGGAAGCCACCCGGGGCAGCTTCCCCCAGAGACAGGAGGTGACACCCTCCAAACTTCAAGGCAAGGCCAGTGGGTCTCACCTCTCCCAAACCCCATGGAGTCCTGAGCTCTACAGGGCAGCGGGGGGAGAGAGAAGGAGCAAAGTTACTAGAGGGTTGGCAGGTTCAAAAGGTAGAGGGTGGGGGCTGGGGAGAGAATGCAACAGGCAGGAAGGGTCCCTGAGCACAGAGCCAGGAGTAAGCCTGACCGGGTGTGGCCCCCAGACCAAAAGAATTAGAAGGTAGAGAGCACTTTCCTGCCATGCTCTTTGCCTTGGGGCCCAACCCCATGACCCTCCAAGCATCCTAGGGGTCAGAGTACAAGCCCCTAGCACCACCACGTTAGTCCCACAACATTATTTTTAAAATAATACTAATAGGGCCAGGGAGGGGGCTGGAGTGATAGCGCAGCGGGGAGGGCGTTTGCCTTGCATGCGGCTGACCCAGGTTCGATTCCCAGCACCCCATAGGGTCCCCTGAGCACCGCCAGGGGTGATTCCTGAGTGCAGAGCCAGGAGTAACCCCTGTGCATCGCCAGGTGTGACCCAAAAGGAAAAAAATAAAATAGTGCCGGGAAGGCCAGTACAGCAGCAGGACTAAAGGCTGGGCAACACCAAGTGTGAGCCACCAAAGTCAAAAACAGGCGGCTTCCCCCTGAGAGACAGTCCAGGCACACGGCAAGCATCAGGCCAGGGTGCTTTAGCTTTCCCCACCCCCAAAGAACCCTGTGCTGGGGGAGGGGCGTCGTATATGGGAGACCTCTGTACTGAAAAATCATAAAACACAGAATGTTTCTCCCAGATCAAACTTTGGGGTATTTTTTTAAAAAAACATTTTAATTTTATTGTTTATTTAAATGAAATCACCATGAGGCCGTTACAAAGCTTTTGTGATTGGGTTTCAGTCATACAATGTTCCAACACCCATCTCTCTACCTGTGTACATTTCCCACCACCAAGGTACCCCGTATCCCTCCTGTATCCCTCCTGCCACTGCCGCCTCCTCTCAACCAGCCTGGCTCTACGGCGGGTACTTTTCCTCTCTCTGTCTCTGTCTCTGTCTCTGTCTCTGTCTCTGTCTCTGTCTCTGTCTCTCTCTCTCTCTCTCTCTCTCTCTCTCTCTCTCTCTCTCTCTCTCTCTCTCTCTCTCTCTCTCTCTCTCCTTTTGAGCATTATGCTCTCCAATTCAGTCAGACCAAACGAAGATTTCTGGTAACGTCACCCCTTCTCTTTCCCCTTGAAAGTTCAGAAGGACTCTCTGGGGTTAGAAAAAACTAAAAAAGGGACAAGACAAGGATGCCCACTCTCACCACTTCTGTTCAATATAGTGCTGGAAGTACTTGCAATAGAGGTTAGGCAAGAAAAAAATATTAAGGGCAAGCAGATAGGAAAAGAAGAAATCAAACTCACTATTCGCAGATGATATGATACTATATATAGAGAACCCTAAAGCCACTACCAAGAAACTCCTAGAAACAATAAGCTTCTACAGTAAAGTCGCAGGCTATAAAATCAATACCCAAAAGTCTATGGCCTTCCTATATGCAAACAATGAGACAGAGGAAAGGGACATGAAAAAAGCAATCCCATTCACAACAGAATAGGAGAACACCCAAGAATAGAAGAATAGTAGAAATAAGTACCAGGAGGTTGACTCCATGGTTTGGAGGCTGGCCTCACATTCTGGGAAGAGGGCAACTCAGAGAAGGGATCACCAAGTATAATGAGGTCGGAGGCCATGCGGGGGAAGGGTGATGCGGGCTGAATGTAGACTAGAGACTGAACACAGTGGCCACTCAACACCTCTATTGCGAACCACAACACCTAATTAGAGAGAGAGAACAAAGGGGAATACCCTGCCACAGTGGCAGGGTGGGGTGGGGGAGATGGGATTGGGGAGGGTAGGAGGGATGCTGGGTTTACTGGTGGTGGAGAATGGGCACTGGTGAAGGGATGGGTTCTCGAACTTTGTATGAGGGAAACATGAGCACAAAAATGTATAAATCTGTAACTGTACCCTCATGGTGATTCACTAATTAAAAATAAATAACTTTTTTAAAAAAAGCAATCCCATTCACAATCGTGCCCCAGAAAATCAAGTACCTCGGAATCAGCTTAACTATAGAAGTAAAGGACCTCTACAAAGAAAACTATAAAACTCGGGGGCTGGAGTGATAGCACAGCGGGTAGGGTGTTTGCCTTGCACGCGGCCGACCCGGGTTCGAATCCCAGCATCCCATATGGTCCCCTGAGCACCACCAGGAGTGATTCCTGAGTGCAGAGCCAGGAATAACCCCTGTGCATCGCCGGGTGTGACCCAAAAAGCAAAAAAAAAAAAAAAGAAAAAAAAAAAGAAAACTATAAAACTCTACTCCATGAAATAAAAGAGGACACAAGGAAATGGAAATGTATCCCCTGCTCATGGATAGGGAGAATCAACATTGTCAAAATGGCAATACTCCCCAAAGCATTAAATAGATTCAATGCGATCCCCATAAGGATACCCATGAAATTCTTCAAAGAAATGGATCAAGCACTCCTGAAATTCATATGGAACAACAAACGCCCAGGGATAGCTAAAGCAATTCTTGGGAAAAAGACGGTGGGAGGCTTCACCTTCCCTAACCTCAAACTCTACTACAAAGTGGTAACAATTAAAGCAGCATGGTTGGGGCCGGAGCGATAGCACAGCGGGTAGGGCGTTTGCCTTGCATGCGGCCGACCCAGGTTCGATCCCCGGCATCCCATATGGTCCCCCAAGCACCGCCAGGAGTAATTCCTGAGTGCAAAGCCAGGAGTAACCCCTGAGCATCGCTGGGTGTGACCCAAAAAGCAAAAAAAAATAAAAAATAAAAAATAAAGCAGCATGGTACTGGAACAAAGACAGAGCCACAGACCAATGGAACAGGGTGGAATATCCCTACACACAACCCCCAATGTATGATCATCTAATCTTTGATAAGGGAGGAAGAGATGTGAAGTGGAGCAAGGAAAGCCTCTTTAACAAATGGTGCTGGCACAACTGGACAAACACACGCAAAAGAATGGGCTTAGACCTTGACCTGACACCATGCACAAAAGTCAGATCAAAATGGATTAAAGGGGGCCAGAGCGATAGCACAGCGGGTAGGGCGTTTGCCTTGCACTCGGCCGACCCGGTTTCAATCCCCAGCATCCCATATGGTCCCCCAAGCACCGCCAGGAGTAATTCCTGAGTGCAAAGCCAGGAGTATGAGCATCGCTAGGTGTGACCCAAAAAAAGCAAAAAAAAAAAAAAATGGATTAAAGACCTCAATATCAGACCACAATCCATAAGGTACATTGGAGACAAAGTCGGCAAAACACTCCACGATATTGAAGCTAAAGGTATCTTCAAAGATGACAGGCAACTGATCAACCAAATCGAAACAGATATAAACAAATGGGACTGTCTTAAACTAAGAAGCTTCTGCACCACAAAAGATACAGTGACCAGAATACAAAGAAAATCTACAGAATGGGAAAGGATATCCACCCAATGCCCATTCGATAAGGGGTTGATATCAAGGGTGTACAAGGCACTGGTAGAACTCTATAAGAAGAAAACATCCAACCCCATCAGAAAATGGGGCAAAGAAATGAACAGAAACTTTCTCAAGGAAGAAATATGAATGGCCAAAAGGCACATGAAAAAAATGTTCTTCATCACTAATCATCAGGGAGATGCAGATCAAAACAACTATGAGGTACCACCTCACACCACAGAGACTGGCACACATCCAAAAGAACAAAAGCAACCGCTGTTGGAGAGGATGTGGGGAGAAAGGGACCCTCTTACACTGCTGGTGGGAATGCCGACTGGTTCAGCCCTTTTGGAAAACAATATCAACGATTCTCAAAAAATTAGAAATTGAGCTCCCATTTGACCCAGCAATACCACTTCTGGCAATATATCCCAGAGAGGCAAAAAAGTATAGTTGAAATGACATCTGCACTTATATGTTCATCACAGCACTGTTTACAATAGCCAGAATCTGGAAAAAACCCGAGTGCCTGAGAACAGATGACAGGTTAAAGAAACTTTGGTACATCTACACAATGAAATATTATGCAGCTGTTAGAAAAGATGAAGTCATGACCTTTGCATATACGGGGATCAGCATGGAAAAAATCATGCTAAGTGAAATGAGTCAGAAAGAGAGAGACAGACATAGAAAGACTGCGCTCATCTGTGAAATATAAAATAACAGAATAGGAGACTAACACCCAAGAATAGTAGAAATAAGTACCAGGAGGTTTGCTCCATGACTTGGAAGCCGGTCTCACATTCTGGGGGAAAGGGCAGCTCAGATAGAGAAGGGAATACCAAGTAAAATGTGTTTGGAGAACCCACTCAGGAAGGGAGATGCGTGCTGAAAGTAAACTATAGATTGAACACAATACCTCTATTGCAAACCACAACACCCAAAAGGAGAGAGAGAACAAAAGGGAATGCCCTTCCACAGAGGCGGGGTGGGGTGGGGGGAGGTGCGAGGGGGGGGTAAGGGATACAGGGGTCATTGGTGGTGGAGAACGGGCACTGGTGAAGGGATGAGTTCTCGAGCATTGCATGACCGAAACACAAGCACGAAAATATGTAAATCTGTAACTGTACCCTCACGGTGATTCACTAATAAAAATTTTTTTAAAAAAATAAAAAATAAATATAAATTTAAAAAATAAAAAGAAAAAGCTAAAAGAGCCTGGCCTGAGGCAGTTCTACAGGGTGTGGCAGCCTCTCTCTGGAGAAGCTGACGTTGCATTCTGATGGGCCAAAGCAGAACCCCCACAACCCCTCCCCCCTGACAAGGACCCCAGGGCCCTGCCAGACTTACTGGCCAGGGGAGACTGCGCGGCAAACCGTTAGACCTCTAGCCTCCTTGTTCTTCATCCTCATAGTAAAATACTTTTTTTTTTCTGGTGGGGAGGCCACACCCAGCAGTACTCAGGGCTTACTCCTGGCTCTGCTTCAAGGATCACTTCTGGTGGGGCTCAGGGGACTGCATGGAGTACCCAGGATCAGGGATCATACCCGAGTCAGCCACATGCAAGGCAAATGCCTCCCCACGGTATACCACTCCAGCCCTAGAATCTCTACTCTCCCCAGTGACGTTCCTCCACTACTTTCTGCAAATATGACATATGTTCTCTGTAGGTTCCTCAACAGAAGATGGTCACTGTGTTCCCTCATGCCTCTCTCTCTCCCTCCCTTCCTTCTCCCTTCCTCCTTTCCTCCCTCCCTCTCTCTCCCTGTCTCACTCCCCCTCTCTCTCCCTCCTTCCCTCCCTCTCTCCCTCCTCCTTCCCTCTCCCTCTCCCTCTCCCCCTCCCCCTCCCCCCCCCCCACCTCACCCTCTCTCTCTCCTTGTCCTCCAGCTAGTGCTGACGAATGTCCTTCCAGCTCCAGTTGTTTTATTGCCAGTAAAAGCCTTTTTCTTTTTTTGGCTTTTTGGGTCACACCCGGCAATGCACAGGGGTTACTTCTGGCTCATGCACTCAGGAATTACTCCTCATGGTGCCCAGAGGACCATATGGGATGCTGGGAATCGAACCCGTGTCGGCCGCGTGCAAGGCTAATGCCCTCCCCGCTGTACTATCGCTCCAGCCCCTAAAACCCTTTTTTTGTTGTTTGTTTTTATAACACCCGGTGATTCTCAGGACTTACTCCTGGTTCTGTGCTCAGGGACCACTCCTGGCAGAGCTCAGGGGACCATCTGGGGTGCTGGGGATTGAGGGAACCCCATATGTAAAATTTAATTGCTATACACCACTGACTTAAATGTGACTGATAAAACAAAAATAGTAATCTTCTATGATTTTTTAAGCTCCTAGAATTTGAAAAAAAGGGACTGGTGAGATAGTACAGGCATTAAGGCTTACCGTGTACATGGAAGTATACCCCATTGTATTTCCAGTACCCCATATGGTCCACCCAGCTCCACCAGGAGTGATCCCTAAGCACAGAGTGAGAATTAAGCCCTGAGCACAGCTGGATGAGGAAAAAAATTTATTTTTTTAAATGAGAGAGAATCTATTAGTGGGACTATTGTCAAGGATTTCTTTCAGGGCCAGAGTGATAGTACAGCAGGGAGGGTGCTTGCCTTGTATGGACCAACCAGGGCTCAATCTCTGGCAACCCATATGGTCCCCAGAGCACCATCAGGAGTAATTCCTGAGTGCAGAGATAGAAGTAAGCCAGGTTGGCTCAAAAACCAACTCAAAAACAAATGCACATAATTGTCTATGTAAAGAATCCAAAAGACGCAACAACAACAAGAACAACCGCCCCAAATAGCAGATGACACTTGGGCCAGAGAGAACCTGGGGCTAGAGAGATAGTACCTTGCTCTAGAGAGATAGCAACTTGGGCTAGAGAGATATCGAGATAGCACCAGCATTTAAGGCATTTGCCTTGTGGTGACATCCGTCACAAAAAATGAACTCAAAAAAAAAAAAAATGAACTCGGCATCCATTCCAGATAAAATTCCGGTGACCACAGGCCTCCAGAAGGAAACCCAGATGTGTGGGTTCAAGGCCTAAGACTCCAGGTCACACAGCGGCAGCAGATGTGCGGTCCCTTCTGTTTCCTGGCTGTCACGCCCACCATCTGCCCCTGGGAGCCCTCTCAGCACATCAGCGGCCTCGGTCCAGAGACTCCCAAATGAATCTCAAAGTAGATTACCTCCCTAGAGAGATGTCTCTGGACCCCAACCATTTAGAATTTTGGAACTCCACAGCTGCTGCGCCCTCTTGTGATATTCATGATAAGCAATCACTGTATCATTGCATCACTGTCATCCCGTTGCTCATGGATTTGCTCCAGGGAGCACCAGTAATGTCTCCATTGTGAGACTTGTGACTGTTTTTGGCATATCGAATACACCACGGGGAGCTTGCCAGGCTCTGCCGTGTGGGCAAGATACTCTAGGAGAGAAATAAATAAATAAATAAATAAAATAACCTGAAATGAAAAGCTCTCAATGCATTTCCCCCAAAGGGAGCCTAAGAAACGTTTTCTCTTGAATAATAAGCAATAAAAAATAAATTGGGGCTGGAGTAATAGTACAGCGGGGAGGGCATTTGCCTTGCACACGCCCGACCCGGGTTCGATTCCCGGCATCCCATATGGTCCCCCAAGCACCGCCAGGAGTAATTCCTGAGTGCAGAGCCGGGAGTAACCCCTGAGCATCGCTGGGTGTAACCCAAAAAACCAAAAAGTAGGGGCCGGAGCGATAGCACAGCGGGTAGGGCGTTTGCCTTGCACGCGGCTGAGCCGGGTTCAATCCCCGGCATCCCCCAAGCACTGCCAGGAGTAATTCCTGAGTGCAAAGCCAGGAGTAATCCCTGAGCATCGCTGGGTGTGACCCAAAAAAAGCAAAAAAAAAAAAAAAGTAAATAAATAAATAAAGATTACCTAGTATCTGCCCCTGGCAGGCAGGCTTGAATGGTGGTGGGAAAAATCGAAATAATGGTGGTGGGAAGATGTAAAGGTGAATGTAATCAATTCATGTGAACAGCCTTATGAAAATAAAACTTTTTTAAAAATGAAAAGGTAAAAAAAAATAAGAGAGAGAGAGAGAAAGCGAGAGAGACAGTCCAGCAGGTAGGACACCCGCCTTCCACACAGCGAACCTGGCTCCAATCCTCAGCACCATATGTTCCCTTGAACTCCGCCAGGGCTGCTCCCTGAGCACAGAGCCAGGAGTAAGCCTTGAGCACCAACGTCTACAAGCGTAAACCTTGTGGCCCAACATTTAAACAAACAAACAAACAAACAAAAACCTCAAAGGGAATTCACAGTACTAAATGTAAAATTCAGACTCTAAATCTCCTAGGAGGTAAGCCAGGAAAAAAATCGAGATGACCTTAGATTTGGCAATGACCATTGAGTTACAACACAAAAGGCAGACTTCATGGAAAAGAGAGACAATAGGCCAGAATTCATCAAAATTAAAAACTTCTGTGGCCAGAGAGTGAGCCCAGGGAATGAGGAGCTGACGTTGCATGCAGTCGCCCCCCAGCGCCCACCGGGAGAGAGCCCTGAGTGGACAGCTTAGGGAAGCCCCTCGAACCACTGGACGTAGCCCCCCAAAATTTTTTTTTTGGTCACACCTGGCGATGCACAGGGGTTACTCCTGGCTCTGCACTCAGGAATCAGCACTGGTGGTGCTCAGGGGACCATATGGGATGCTGGGAATCAAACCCGGGTCAGCCACGTGCAAGGCAAATGCCCTCCCCACTGTGCTATCGCTCCAGCCCCGCCCCCCAAAATTAAACTTAATCCACGACCTCTGCTCTTGGGTTGTCGAAAGGGCCCAGGGGACTGGGATGCTTCTTCCCCCACGCACAGGCTCGGCTCAGATCCTTGGCTCGACATGCTCCCCTGAGCACCAGGCTGGGAGTAGTCCCCGAGCTTCACCGGATAGGGCCCAAAGCCAGATAGATAGACAAATACATATTCACTGTATCACTGTATCCCTGTCATCCTGCAGTTCCTCGATTTGCTCGAGCGAGCACCAGTCACATCTCCATTGTGAGATGTTGTTATTATTTGTTTTTGTTGTTGTTATTGTATTTGGCATATCGAATAACCACGGGGAGCTTGCCAGGCTCTGCCGTGCAAGGCGGGATACTCTTGGTTGCTTGCCAGGCTCCCCGAGAGGGATGGAGGAATCGAACCCGGGTCAGCTGCGTACAAGGCAAACGCCCTCCCCGCTGTAAACACTTAAGTTCGTAGCATATTATATTAATTAATTATAATAAATGTACTTAAGACCTCTGTTCCCTGAAAGACAACCTCAACAGAGCGAGAAGAAAGATGGTACGGGAGGGGAACTGCCTGCAGAGCCTTACTGTCTGATCCCTGACACCCCAAGAACCACCAGGGGTCACTCCTGAGCACAGAGCCAGGAATAGCCCCTGAGCACTACAGCTGTAGCCCCAACTCCCCTGCACCCCAAAAAAGTACTGAAAAAAAGCCATGGTCTGGGATAAATTATATATAGAAAGCTCATGTGATTAAAAAAATATATTATTCAGGGGGCTGGAGCGATAGCACAGCGGGGAGGGCGTTTGCCTTGCACGCGGCGGACCCCGGTTCGATTCTGAGCATCCCATATGGTCCCCTGAGCACCACCAGGAATAATTCCTGAGTGCAGATCCAGGAGTAACCCCTGAGCATCGCCAGGTGTGACCCAAAAAGGAAAAATAAAAAGAAATATTATTCAGGGTATGGAGCAATTGTGAAGCAGATGGACTCCTTGTCTTGCACACGGCTGATCCAAATTCAATCCCTGGCACCCCAGATGGTCCCCCACACCAGTCAGGAATGATCCCTGAGCACAGAGTCAGGAGTATGTCCTGAGAATTGTCAGCTGTGGTCCAAAGATCAAGCAAAAAAAATTGGAATGTTATTCAAAATAAACTCTTAAGGCTCAACAGTATGAAAAACAAGCAATGGGGTGAGGTGGGAGGGCGCCAGCAGGTCAGCCTGTACCTCGGGGCGAGTGCGTCGGCAAGCTGATGGTGCCTCAGGCTTCCTGACACCCCAAAATTGCCGCTGTGCCTTTGGCCGGACCCCAACAACTTGGGACCAGGTTTCCCAAGAAATTAAAGGGCCAAAAGTTAGGTATGTGGGAGCCACACCCACAAACCACCTCCGGCTCAGCTAAACAAGCTCATTTTGGGGGCCTTATTTCAGAGACCCGTTGATAAATCTTGAAAGAGATCAAAAGCCACAGTTTATCTCTGACCCACACGACTGAACACACCGGGGTAAATAGGAGGGGGAGGCTCTGCCTGGGGTTCACCCAGACAGAGCCCCCAGCAGCCCCTTGCTTCCACAACCCAACATCACTGCCGTACCCCCGCCTGACTCCACCCTCTCAGGACAGATCTCACCAAGATACAATCTGCTGAAAATTCTAGTATGCAGGTTTTGTGACTGAAGTCTCCAGGCTTTCTCAGGGTCAGGACGGGCTACCTCCCCCACCTTCCAGAAGCCCCGCAGTCACATCCACACCCCAAAGCGGCCCCCCAATGGAAAAGCTTCTCCAGCCTCACCCTCCCGATAAAAATACCGAATGCCCTGAACAAACACCATGACCTCTTAGCACCTGTACTGCAAACCATAGTGCACAAAAGGAAAAGGGGAGAGAGAGCAAGAAGGAAAGTACCTCCGCGAGGGGGAGGCTGGAGGTGGGAGAGGAATAACTCCTGAGTATTATTCAGTGTGGCCCAAAAAACAAACAAGGGAGCTGGAGAGATAGCACACGGGTAGGGCATTTGTCTTGCACACTGCCGACCCCCGTTCGATTCCAGCATGCCATATGGTCCCCCGAACACCGCCAGGAGTAACTCCTGAGTGCATGAGCCAGGAGTAACCCCTATGCATTGCCCGGTATGACCCAAAAAAGAAAAGAAAAAAGACAGGAAGATATACAGACAGACAAGTAGGCGTGTGAAAGCAAACTCTGGGTCATCCATCATCAGAGAAAAGCAACATAAAGCAGCAATAAAAATATGACTTTATTGCCTTTGGAACAGACGAAATCCAGACCACAAATACCAAATACCAGCCAGGAGGCAGAGGTGATGGAAATCTCATTCCCTGCTGGCGTGAATGTAGAACACCCAACTGGCAAGACAGGTGAACCTCTTCTCAGAAACTACACAAATGGAGGCCTGAGGAGAGAGCTCGGAGGCTAGAAGGGATGTGTGAGCCCCAGGTCCAATTCCTGACACCTCCCAGTCCTCTGAGCACTGCTGTGAGCGACCCCCAAGCCATGTCTCACCAGCAAACAAAGACACTGCTCACACCTCATTGTACAATGCCATGACAACACACCTTCTACCCACCCAAAGGAGCTGGGTGAAAGCTCCCATCACAGCCCAAACGCGTTTACAGAAGCTTTGACCATAATGACCCAAAGTCAGCAGCAACCAAGACGTCCTTCAGTAGCAAATGAATAAACCACCTAAGGTATATCTGACCAATAGAAATCAGCTGGCTGGGGGCCAGAGAGATAGTGTAGTGGGTAGGGCATTTGCTTGCACGTGGCTGACCCAGGTTTGAGCCCCAGCACCCCATATGGGCCCAAAAGCACTGCCAGGAGTAATTCCTGAGTTCAGAGCTAGGAATAACCCTTGAGCATTTCTGGGTGTGGTTCAAAAACAAGATTAAAATTGATCTGTTACCTACTGGATTCCACGGGACATCAAAAGACCGCGTGGCCGCCCACCAGCGGGATGGTCAGACTTCTGAATGAATGATTTGAGGCTCTTCCTGTTCCTGGAGCGAGCAGATATCATTGGGCTACACTAGCATGGGACAGGGACAAATGGAGACGTTACTGGTGCCCGCTCGAGCAAATCGAAGATCAACAGGATGACAAGTGATACAAGTGATACTGTAAAGAAATGAGTTATTGGGGCTGGAGTGATAGCACAGCGGGTAGGGCGTTTGCCTTGCACGCGGCCGACCCGGGTTCAAATCCCAGCATCCCATATGGTCCCCTGAGCACCGCCAGGGGTAATTCCTGAGTGCATGAGCCAGGAATGATCCCTGTGCATTGCCGGGTGTGACCCAAAAAGCAAAAAAAGAAATGAGTTATTGGGGCTGGAGCGATAGCACAGCGGGTAGGGCATTTGCCTTGCACGCGGCCAACCCGGGTTCGAATCCCAGCATCTCATATGGTCCCCTGAGCACCACCAGGGGTAATTCCTGAGTGCAGAGCCAGGAGTAACCCCTGTGCATCTCCGGGTGTGACCCAAAAAGAAAAATAAATAAATAAATAAAATTAAAGAAATGAGTTATTAAGCCTCAAAAAGATGAGGGGGGAGGAGGAGAGAGGGGGGAGGGCGCACACCCTAGAATGCTCAGGGCTTACTCCTGGCTCTGCACTCATAAATTACTCTTGGCAGTGCTCAGGGACCATATGGAATGCCAGGGATCAAATCCAGGTCACTATGTGGAAAGTAGCCACTGTACCGGCTCCCACCCACTCACCCCCCACCCCCACTCCTCTCTCAAAGCCCGATAGATCAACTAGGTGAAAACTCAACGAGGAAACACTGGCCTTGAGAGACGAAACAGACCTGGCAGACACACATGGGGTAAAGCATCCCCCCAAAATTGAGCATACACATTCTTCTCCAGTGCACACGGGAGATTTTTCAAGTCAGACAACATACCAGGTCATAAAACTCATCTTCATAACATCAAGAAGATTGAAATCGTATCAACTATCTTCCCAGAGAAGGATGCTTGGTAAACAGAAATTGCCAGAAATTGCTTTCTCCCTGTCTGGAGAAGCCTGTGTTCTCTCTCCCCCTCCCTCTCCCTCTTCCTCTCTCTCCCTCTCTCTCTCTCTCTCTCTCTCTCTCTCTCTCTCTCTCTCTCTCTCTCTCTCTCTCTCTCTCTCTCTCTCTCTCTCTCGCTCTTGCTCTCTCGCTCTCTCTCGCTCTTGCTCTCTCTCTCTCTCGTTCTCTCGCTCTCTCTCTCTCGCTCTTGCTCTCGCTCTCTCTCTCGCTCTTGCTCTCTCGCTCTCTCTCTCTCGCGCTCTTGCTCTCTTGCTCTCGCTCTCTCTCGCTCTCACTCTTGCTCTCTCTCTCTCTCTCTTGCTCTCTCGCTCTCGCTCTCTCTCGCTCTCGCTCTTGCTCTCTCGTTCTCTCTCGCTCTCACTCTCGCTCTCTCCCCCCATCCCCACCTCACCCCCCTGTCTCTGCCTCTCCTTTTATTTCCCAGATAAACCTGTCTTAAGCCAGAGTGACAGAACAGGGGGTAGGGAGGGTGTTTGTCTTGCACACAGCCAGCCTGTGTTCGAGATACGTTTCCCTGAGGCCGCCAGGAGCGATCCCTGAGTGCAGAACCTAGAATAAGTCCTGAGCACCACCGGGTATGCCCCCCCCAAACAAACAAAAATTTAAAATACAACTACCGGAGCCAGAGTGATAGTGTAGTGGGTGGGGTGCTTGCCTTGCACAGGACTGATTCAGGTTCAACCCCCAGCATCCCCCATGATCCCACAAGCACAGCCAGGAGTAATTCCTGAGTGTAGAGCCAGGAGTAACCCCCTGAGCATTATTGGGGGTGCCCCCCCAAAAAAATGAACTATAATATAATACCATAGCCATCCGAGCACTTGGCCTCTACCCTAAAGTCTAAAAACATTAATTTGAAAAAGGTGACTGGGGGGGCTGGAGCGATAGCACAGCGGGTAGGACATTTGCCTTGCACACAGCTGACCCGGGTTCAATTCCCAGCATCCCATAGGGTCTCCCCAAGCACCGCCAGGAGTCATTCCTGAGTGCAGGAGCCAGGAGTAACCCCTGTGCATCACTGGGCATGACCTAAAAAGCAAAAACAAAAAAGTGACAGGGGTTAAGCTCAGCAGTTAAGTCTTTGCCTGGCAGGTTCAACTGCCAGCACACCAGCACCACAGACATAAACTTTAATGTGTATATATATATATATATATATATATATATATATATATTATACACACACATATATATACATATATATACTCTACTATATATATACACACATCATGTTAATTGCAGAATTCAACATAATAGCTCTATATATTGCAATACTCTATACAATATCTGGAAACTGTCAAATGTCCAGCACCAATGAGTGGGCAAAGAAATTCTTTTGTGGTAAACATATACAATGAAATATTACTCAGCTACGAGAAAAGCTGAAACCTACTTTTTGCTATGACTTGAGCGGAATTAGAGGTGGACATGTTCAGCGAAATAAGTCTGAGGGAGAAGGACAAACAGCGGGTGATCTCATTCATCTGTGTAGTACAGAGATGCAAAGCAAGAGAAAGGGACAATGAACAATTGTCCCAGACCATACCCTGGACTCCGACAACAGAACTGAGGCTACTGCAAGGGTTATGGGGGGAAGGGGGGAAAGAGAGGCACGGCTGGGCCAGAGGTGGAGGTTTGGGGCATTTTGGTGGAGGTAGACTAAATTTGAACAGCAGAAACATAAATATGAAAAAAGAAACATAAATATGAATACTGGGCTGGAACAACAGTATAATGGGGAGGGCGTGTGCCTTGCATGTGGCCAACCAGTTGGGTCCCTGATGTCCCATCTGGTCCCCGAGCACCGCCAGGAGTCATTCCTGAATGCAAAGTCAGGAGTAACCCCTGAACATCGCCGGGTGTGCCCCAAAACACAAAAGAGAGTGAGAGAGAGAGAAAAGATAAATACGAATACTATTTTATCTCAAATAAGCATAGACTAAATCACAGGAAAAGTGAAAAACGAATTAATTCTAGGCTGTGGAGACAGTTCAGGGGTGCAAGCGCAAGCCTCCAGCTGGATCCCTGCTGTCTAACTTCCTGCTGCAGCCGAGGCCTCCCAAGGCCACTGGGCAATGCCACGTCACTGCACTCAAGTACTGAATCCTGTAGCCTCATTGGCCCAGCATCTGTGAGATGTCCCTGGGACCCCTGAACACGGCTTGGGAGGCCCCCTACCCCAGATCAAAGACAAAATAAAAATAAAGCCCATTTAAGAAAATCACTAACCATACAAAACTAGGTGTATATTGGGGCGAGAGAGAATGGCTGGCAGGACACTTGTCTTGCATGCAGCTGACCTAGGTTCAGTCCCCAGAACCCCAGATGGACCAGGAATGATCTCTGAGTTCTAAGCCGGCCAGGTTTGGCCCAAGAGAGGGGGGACGGGGTCAGGGGCCAGAGCAGCTATAGTACATCAGGCAGGGCACTTGGCTTCATTCAGTCAACACGGGTTTGATCCCTGGTGATATAGGCAGGTAGGTAGGGAAAGGCCCTTGGCAATGAAAATTGAGATTTACAGAGTCTCTGGGAAGGTGACTCTTAAGACTTGCAGATTCAAGAAAACAAAAGACCCAGAGGAAACCATCAGCCAGACCCAGAGGATAATGGACCCCTCCCCGGGAGGTTCCCCAAAGAAGGCCATCACCGCTCCCAACCTCCCTGGCAACCTCCTTAGCAATGATCTTTTACCTGGAAAGAAACCCCACGTGGGGGCAGGTTGAAGAAACCCTATAAAAGACACCTTGAACAAAGGAAGAGCACGCATATGCTGCCTGAGCCCATGTGCTGCTTGCGCCCACGTGGCTGAGCACATGCGTCACCTGCATCTCCCCTCTTGAGATGTGGACTTTCATGCTTTCATACTTTTGTGTCTAAAGCTCGGTTATGTGTAGGGGCTTCCTCCACCCTTGGAGAAGCCCAAGCTCTCTTTTTTTTTTTTTTGGGTCACACCCAGCAATGCACAGGGGTTACCCCTGGCTCTGCACTCACGAATTACCCCTGGCGGTGCTCAGGGGACCATATGGGATGCTGGGAATCGAACCTGGGTCGGCCGTGTGCAAGGCACATGCCCTCCCCGCTGTGCTATCCCGTTCTCTCTTGAGCGCGTTATTTTCACTATTCTCTCTCCCACTTATCCTTTCCTCCTTCCCTCAGAAACCTCTAAATAAAATCTATTTACTTCTCTGCTTGTCTACTCCTGAAATTCTTTTCCGAGAGCAAGACAAGAACCCAGTAACCCTGGGTCCCGGGTGGTAGAGGCGGCTGGGGAGAAAGTGACCGTCTCTCTCCTCCCCGCTTCACGTAAGTCACCCGTGGGGCCCACCGACATCATCGGTACCCCCAAAAAATCCCCTCAGCCACACCAGGAGTGATCCCTGAGCGTAGAGCCAGGAGTAAGCCCTGAGCACCACTGGGTGTGACCCCCAAACAAGCAAAGCAGAACTAAAAATCAGGGGCTGGAGCGATTGCACAGCGGGGAGGGCGTTTGCCTTGCACGCGGCCGACCCCGGTTCTAATCCCAGCATCCCCTAGGGCCCCCTGAGCCCCACCAAGGGTGATTCCTGAGCGCAGAGCCAGGAGTAGCCCCTGAGCATCACCAGGTGTGGCCCAGAAAAACAAAAGTAAATAAATAAATAAGAATAGATTAAATTTTTCTCGAAGAGGTATGAAGGTCTGTCTGGTCTACACAGAAATTCCATGTTACATCCCAGTCACTGCAGAGGACTCCTGGTAAAGTGAAATTTTAGAAACTGCTTATGGTTCCCCCAAAGGTCCCTTGGCACTGCCAGGCATGTCCCAAGCACCCCTCCAGGAAAGAGAGAGAGAGAGAGACATAAAATCAAGAAAATGCCAGAAAAGTATGCAGAAGGCTAGCTGGGGAGGTAAAAGCCATTTAACAGCCCCTTTGTGGAGCCCAGTGGAGGCTTCAACTCCACTTCGATACCTTCCATCCATCTTTTGGCTAAATGCTGGAAGCATGAATAATGGAGTTGATATGCGAGTAGACGCAAGTGGACAACTGCTAGCCTGAAATGAACTTCAGGGATCTCAGAGGAAATCCGGACGTTCAAGGACATGCTGGAGGGTTGCCACGATTGTAAATGCTACAGATCAATACGGCAGTTTGACCTTAGACCACAGCCACCATCCCGTCATTTTGCAGCTTTGACAGGTGCTCAGCCACCAATGCACATTTACAACACTGACTTTCCACCAAGGACCACGGGGTGGGGGAGGGAGAGGCATGGGGCCAAGATTTAAATTCTTCCCAAATGAACAACCCCCGGGGCTCCAGTTATGCTAATTCGAGTAACAGAGACAAACACTGGAGCCTTCATCACACACAAGTTTGGAGACGCCAGCAATAATGTTGAAATTGTCGTTGGCAGGTCAGAGGCTGGGTTCCAACCTCAGCACCACAGGGACCGACTCCCAAGCCCTGGGCTACACCCTGAGCACTGTGGGTATAACCCAGAAAACAAAAAGACAAAACCAAACAGCAGAACAGAGTCTTTTCTTTGGGGGTCAGAGAGATAGAGCAGCGGGGAGAGCATTTGCCTTGCACGCGGCCGACCCAAGTTCTATCCCCAGCATCCCATAGGGTCCCTCAAGCACTGCCGGAGTAATTCCTGAGTGCAGAGCTAGGAGTAATCCCGGAGCATAGCCAGGTGTGACCCAAAAAAGCAAAACAGAAGTAAATAAAGTCTTTTCTTTTGGCTATGTGACCCTCTGCAGACAAGGCCAAAGAAATTTCAGTGAATCTACAAATAAAGAAGGATGAAACAGAACAAAACTGTTGACCTAAAGCAGAAAATGTGATTTTATGTGAAAGAGAAGGAAAGGGCTGAGGATGTGGCACGGTGGTAAGAGTTCATGTTTCATTAAGTGTGAGGCTAGGTTAGATTCCAAAAATTAAACTAAAGGAGAGGGTGGTGGGGCCGCCGCGATATCACAGCGGGGAGGGCATTTGCCTTGCATGCAGCCGACCTGGATTCAATTCCCAGCGTCCAATATGGTCACCCGAGCACTGCCAGGAGTAATTCCTCAGTGCAAAGCCAGGAGTAACCCCTGTGCATCGCCAGGTGTGACCCAAAAAGAAAAACAAACAAAAAATAGAGCATTCAGAGCTCACTGCCTTCTTCCATGTGTCTTGAACTGTATAAATAATAACAAATAATAGCTTCACTGGGTTTGGTGTTTGGCTGGGGCCCACACCCAGCTGTGTTCAGGACTTACTCCTGGCCCTACACATGGCAGACCCCAGTTCAATTTCTGACAACTCATATGGTTCCCCGAGAGGGGCAGAGGAATCGAACACAGGTCACCTACCACTGCTGGCAGAGTTCAGGGGACCACGTGGGGTGCCAAGGAGTGAACCCGGTCAGCTGTGTGCAATCGTTATCATTGTCACTGTCATCCCATTGCTCATCGATTTGCTTGAGCGGGCACTAGTAATGTCTCCATTGTGAGACTTGTTGTTACTGTTTTTGGCATATCGAATACGCCACGGGTAGCTTGCCAGGCTCTGCCATGCGGGAGGGATACTCTCGTAGCTTGCTGGGCTCTCCAAGAGGGGCGGGGGAATTGAACCCAGTCTGTCCACGTGCAAGGTAAACACCTTACCCACTGTGCTATCATTATAGAGCAAAAAAAGAGCTAGGTACAACCATCGGGCTGGAGCAATAGCACAGTGGTAGGGCATTTGTCTTGCACGCAGCCGACCTGTGTTCGATTCCTCTGCCCCTCTCGGGGAACCATATGAGTTGTCAGAAATTGAACTGGGGTCTGCCATGTGCAAGGCAAGTCCCCTACCTTCTGTACTATGACTTGCGCCCCCCACTCTCTTTCTTGAAAAGATGAGGAAAACTGCCATGGGACCCACAGTGTTCTCAATGATAACGCTGAGACGTGAGGGGCGAGAGAGATAGTACAGCCAGTAAGGCACTTGCCTTGCACACAGCCAACCTGGGTTCGATCTCTGGCATCTCATGTGGTCCTCCAAGCTCCAAGCTCTGCCAGGAATAAGCCCTGAGAACTGCTTAATGTAACCCAAACAACAATTTTTTTTTTCAAAGCAGAGAAAGAGTGGGGCTGGAGCGACAGCACAGCGGGGAGGGCATTTGCCTTGCACGTGGCCGACCCGGGTTCGATTCCCAGCATCCCATAGGGTCCCCTGAGCACCGCCAGGAGTAATTCCTGAGTGCAAAGCCAGGAGTAACCCCTGAGCATCGCCAGGTGTGACCCAAAAAGAAAAAAAAAAAAGACACAGAGAAAGAATAGGGCTGGAGAGATTATATGGCGGGTAGGGGCACTTTCCTTGCACAGAGCCAACGTGAGTACGATTTCTGGCATCTCATATGGTCCTCCAAGCTCCGCTAGGAGTAAGCCCTGAGAACTGCTTAGTGTGGCCCAAACAACACATTTCTTTTTTTTCAAACAGAGAAAGAGTGGGGCTGGAGAGATAGCATAGCGGATAGCACACTTGCCTGGCATGCAGCGGACCCAGGTTCGATCCCTGGCATCCCATCAGATCCTCTGAGCATGCCAGGAGTAATTCTGAAGGGCAGAGCCAGGAGTAGCCCCTGAGCACTACTGGATGTGGTCAAAAAATAAATAAATAAATAAATAAATAAATAAAATAAAATAAAAATGGAGCTGTGTGGCAGAGAGAAAGACTCAGCTGAGACCCCAGGTTCATTCACTAGCTACTGGTCCCCTGACCACCATGGGGACCAGCCCCCCCTCCCCTGCCATCTCCAAGCAGGGCCAGAAGTAGCTTCTGAGGATTCTGGGTGTGCTCCCCTAAACAACACAAAGTAGGGGCTGCAGCGATAGCACAGCGGGGAGGGTGTTTGCCTTGCGCGCGGCCGACCCGGGTTCAATTCCCAGCATCCCATAGGATCCCCTGAGCACCACCAGGAGTGATTCCTGAGTCCATGAGCCAGGAGTAACCCCTGAGCATTGCCGGGCATGACCTGAAAAACAAAAATAAATAAATAAACAACACAAAGTAATCATAATTAATACAACGTAAAGGTTCAGTTGCTTGCTTAGCGTGCAGACAAATATGATTCAATCTCTGATACCCCGTTTCCCCCGGGCAACCCCTCAAGAAGCCCCTGAACACAGAACTAGGAGTGGCCCTTGAACACTGCTGGTGGGTCCCAAGCCCCAGAAACAAAATAAGGTAGAGCTATACTCACTGATCACCCTAGCATTCGTTGTGGTCAACGGCACAGTTTTGTATTGACACCAGAAGGCGGGAGGAATGGAACTGGAGCCATAGCACAGCGGGGAGGGCGTCTGCCGTGCACACGGCCGGCCCCGGTTCAATCCCCAGCATCCCATAGGGTCCCCCAGGCACTGCTAGGAATAATTCCTGAGTGCAGAGCCAGGAGTAACCCCTGAACATCGCCAGGTGTGATCCAAAAAAGCCAAAAAAGAAAAAAAAACGATAGTGAGGAATTATGTAAGAGCGCTTAATTATTTTTGCTATTACATTCTTTGACACAGATCATACTGATAACAACGTAGATCTTCGGGCAGCAGAGCCCCGTTCCCTTATTTTGATGTGTTACACAATACGTGCACAAATCCCCACACATGTGTGCCCCCTGAGTCACCCGACTTTCGGGTGTTGCACTTGGGAGCCACCCACAGCCGTGCTCGGAAGCTGCTCGTGGTCCCACACTCAGAGGTGGCTCCTGGTGGCGCTGAGGACCGCGGCTCTGGGAGTCACACCCAGAGCGTCCACAGCCCAGCCAGCTCCCACCTCGCATTCTTCAGAAGGATTCAAACATTACCCAAGTTTTGTCAGTTTAAGAACCCTGGCAGGCAAAGGTCAAGAATACCAACGTGGAACAAACAGCCTGAGAGCGCATGCCTCGCGTGCATGAGAGCCTCGTGATCTCTGATTCAGCAGAAGAAAGGGAGAAAACGGGTTGGAGCGTTCACACAGCAGGTCAGGCCAAGTGCCTTACACCGAGTCAACCAGGATTGGTCCCCAGCGTCCCATACGGTCCCCGGATGAGTGCCCTCAGGCATAATTCTTGAGTGCAGAGCCAGAAGTTACTCCTGAGCACCACAGGGTATGGCCCAAAAACAAAAAGAAAAGAAGAAAAAGAAGACATGAAAGATGACAGAGCAGGGCCAGGTGTGATAGGACGGCAGGTAAGGCCCTTGCTTTGCACGTGATCAACCTGGGTTTGATCTCCAGGCTCCCATAGGGTCCCTCAAACCCATCCTGAACACCATCAGGTGTGACCCCCAAAACAGCAATAACAAAAATACACATTAAGAAAATTTTATTTTGAAAAAATTAACTTGGGGCTGGAGCGATAGCACAGCAGGGAGGGCGTTTGTCTTGCATGAGGCCGACCCCGGTTCGAATCCCAGCATCCCATAGGGTCCCCTGAGTAACCCCTGTGCATCGCAGGGTGTGACCCAAAAAGAAAAAAAAAATGTTGGGTACTTTCTCTAGAAAAAGGAAAATATTAGAATATTTCAAAGATTTTGAATGACAGATGAGTGATATCAGTGAAAAGAATTACATGGCTATGAATCTTTTTTTTTTGCAGGGGGGTTCAAAGGGCAGCACACACTTGGCAATACTCAGGGGTTACTCCTGGCTCCACACTCAGGAATTACTCCTGGTGGTGTTCAGGGGACCATTCGGGATGCTGGAAATCAAACCCAGCTGGGCCATGTACAAGGCAAACGCCCTCCCCGTTGTACTATCACTCTGGCCCCAAGGCTATGCATTTTTAACAGGAATGTTAGCTTAAATGAGGTGGGAATGTGGTAAACCGAGCAGAGAAAGAACAAAATATCTGTGCATGGTACACACTGAGGACTTGTGAGGTTTTTGTAATTTATTTTTAAATTTGTTGTTATTGTTATTATTATTATTATTATTATTATTATTATTATTATTTTGCTTTTTAGGTCACACCTGGAGATGCACAGACATGCATCCCAGCTCTGCACTCAGGAATTACCCCTGGCGATGTTCTGGAGACCAGATGGGATGCTGGGAATCGAACCCGGTTTGGCCGTGTGCAAGGCAAGTGCCCTACCCGCTGTGCTATCACTCCAGCTCAAGTTTTTTTTTTTTTTTTAAGTATAGTGTAATGTAAGTAACCAGGAAAAAAAAAAATCTAGGAACAGAGCCTTCACTGGAATTTAGGCCCAAATGCCTGCTGTCCATTCTTGACTCATTCACTGACCGGGAACAGAGCTTTCTCAAGGGGAAACTTCCCCTCTCACTTGCTTCCTGTGGCCGACCTCTGTGTTCTTAGCACTTTGCCCCTAGCTTCACCACAGCACCCGGAGGGCAGAGTAATAACCATCACAAATGAAGCACCCCCTTGAAGGCATGCCGTGTGCTTGGCGACGACCACATAATCTCTCCCTAATCCATCCCAGCCACACTCCCTGGCAGGTGTCACAGCCCCAGAACCCGCCTGTCCATCACAGGAGGGCAACCCAGGTTGCTGCTGGCTTCAAAGCCTATGCTAGCAGGGCTTGAGCTATAGTACAGCGCGTCGGGCGTTTGCCTTGCACGAGCCCGACCCGGGTTCAATTCCCAACATCCCATATAGTCTCCCGAGCACCGCCAGGAGTAATTCCTGAGTGCAGAGCCAGGAGTAACTCCTGAGCACCACCGGGTGTGACCCAAAAAACAGAAACAAACAAACAAAAAAAGATATGCTAGGGAACTGGAGTCATAGTACAGCGGGGACGACTTTTGCCTTGCACACAGCTGCCCCAGGTTCGATCCCTGGCATCCCATATGGTTCCCTTAGCACTGCCGCCAGGAGTAATTCCTGAATGCAAAGTCAGAAGTAACCCCTGAGCACCCCCGGGTGTGGCCCAAAAAGCAAAGAGATAAATAAATACAATTTTTAGAAAGATATATGCTAGGGGCTGGAGCGATAGCACAGCAGGTAAGGCGTTTGCCTTGCATACAGCCGACCCGGGTTCGATTCCCAGCAACCCATATGGTCCCCCGAGCACTGCCAAGAGTGATTCCTGAATGCAGAACCAGGAGTAACCCTGAGCATCACCAGGTGTGAATCAAAATGCAAAAAACAAAAAACAAAAAAAACAAAAACACACACACACACAAAGACATATGCTAGGTTACTGTTTTTACATTGTATGTTTATGCAATGGCAGGCCTATCTTCAACTCTGGATGTTGGGGCTGGAGGGGGAAGGGAGGGCAAGGAGAGAAGTCAAAAGGCTGGCGTGGGGGACCAGAGCTATCGTATAACAAGTAAGGCTGTACTTTACTTGCGTGCATGCATGCACTATAGTAATTCAAGAGTAATTCCTGAGTAAGAGTAAACCAAGAGAAATCCCTGAGGGGCTGGAGCGATAGCACAGCGGGTAGGGCGTTTGCCTTGCACGCGCCCAACCCGGGTTCAAATCCCAGCATCCCATATGGTCCCCTGAGCACCGCCAGGGGTGATTCCTGAGTGCATGAGCCAGGAGCAACCAGGTGTGACTCCCCCCCCCCCAAAAAAAAGAGTAATCCCTGAGTTTAAAGACAGGAATAAAACCCTGAGCATCACTAGGTGTGGTCCAAAACCAACAAATAAGTTAATTAATTTAAAATGTAAAAAAATATATAAGGCTGGAGTACATGCTCTGCTGGCTAGAGCCCTGGTTTCCATTCCCAAGAAATAGTCCTTCCAGCAAATTCAGGAACAAAGTAGCCCCTGAGCAAAAATACCAACAAAGATAGAGACAAACTGTATCACTGTCATCCCTTTGCTCATCAATAACGTCTCTATTGTGACTTGTTGTTACTGTTTTTGACATACAATACACCAGGGGTAGCGAGATACTCTCTGTAGCTTGCCCAGCTCTCTGAGAGGGACGGAGAAATCGAACCCCGGTTGGCCGGTTGGCCGTGTGCAAGGCAAACACCCTACCCGCTGTGCTATCGCTCCAGCCCCAAATAATGAGACACAGAGAAACAGACAGCGATGTTCTGACGGGAATATACTGACAGAACACATCTATATATCCAATATTTCCAATATTTAATATGGGGGAGGTGGGTGTGCTAACACAGAAGAGCATTACTCAGGAACTTTTTTTTTCTTTCCTTTTTTTGGTTTTGTTTTGTTTTGAGAGATAAGAAAAGTCTTCCTTGTGGTTAAACTTATTTTTGATTTTTTTGGGGGGAGCCTGGGGCAGGGTATGTATTTGGGTTACATCCAACTGTGCCCAGGACTTGCTCCAGGCTCAGTGCTCAGGGATCACTCCTGGCCGGTGCCCAGGAGGACTGAACCCAGGTCAGCAGAGTGCAAGAAGCCGTGCCTTAATTCTCCCTACAATCCCTCCCGACCCCCACCTCTCCACCCACACCCTATTTTTTTGGAAATTGCTGGAGGAAATGGTTGTCTTCCTTCTGCACATTCTAAGTCTCACTATAAAGAATTATCCAACTGCTCCGGTGTGCGAATTACCCATTTAATTGCCGACCTAAAAGGGCCAGTTCAAGCTGCACAGCACGAGCGCCAGACACCTGGCAAAGGCTCAGAAAGTTGTGTATTTTTTTTTTTTTAATTACTGGAACACAAATTCCTGCAGCCACCAACTACCTGATAATCCCCTACACACACACACACACACACACACACACACACACACACACACATACACACACCTGATAATCCCCTCCGCACACACACACCCCTGACCTGATAATCCCCTACACACACACAAACATACAAACACACACACACACACACACACACACACACACACACAGAGCAACCCCCCCCATCAAACACTACGATAAATTGGGGTGAAGTTCTGGGCAAAATCGGGGTCTTCCCTCCACGGATCTTTTTTCGTGGACCTTTTCGCGGCGACAACGTGGGCTACCTCGCCCGGGCACCGAGGCTCCGGAGTCCACGGCCGTGGGTCAACAACACTCGGACACCGCGTTCCCCAAGGGGCCCCCTTCCGTCCCCCCACCGCCCCCACGGGCTCTCCCGCGGCCGCGGGCCCTTTAACACGCGCCCGAGCGCCCGCGCGGGGCCGGCTCCGGGGCGCGGGGCTCCCCGCGGGGCGCACACGCGCGCTCGGCGCGCACGCCGGGCCCGGGGCGGCCCGCGGAGGGGCGGGTCCGCGCGCGGGGCGCCGCCGAGGGGCCTCGAGAAGGATCTGGAAGAATCCGGTCAGCCCGGGAAACGGCCGGGGGCGGGCCCGGGGCGGGCGCGGGGGCGGGGGCCCGGGGGTCCCCGCGGCTCTAAGGGAGGGGGGAGAAGCCCAGGGAGCAAAGGGGCAGGATGACCGCCCAGCGCGCAGGCGGCACCCCCGGCCCGCCCGGCGCCCCGCCGCCGCCTCCTCTAGAAAGTTCTGCGGCCGCGGCTCCGCCCAGCCCCTCCCCCGCGGCGGGTGGGACCAATCGCGCCCCCGGGCGCGCTGTCCCCACCCCCTCGGGCTCCCGCGCCCGGCTCGGCGGCGGGCTGCGGGCGGGCGGGGGCAAAGGTGCCGGGACTCGGCCCGCGCCCGCGCCCGCGCCCGCTGCCGCCCCGACCCGCTCGCGCCCGCTCGGGCCCCGCTGCCCCGGCGCCAACGGCGATGACCGCCGAGGAGATGAAGGCGGCCGAGAGCGCGGCGCAGGCGGCGCCGCTGCCCCTCGGGGGAGTGGACATCAGCCCCAAGCGCGACGAGGGCGTGCTCAAGGTACGGACGGGGGGCGGCTCTGCCGGGGCTGCGGGGGGCGCGCCGGGACCGCGCCGCGGGGCTGCCGCCGCCTGCCCGGGACCCGGCGCCGCTGCCCGCCGGTGGCCAGGCGGGAGTGGCGGGCCGGGCGGCCGGGCGGGCGTCCACGTGGCCGAGCCCCGCAGCCCCGCCGCCCGCCGCCGCCCGGCCTCGGCGCCCCCCGCCCGGCCAGGGGGCCGGCACCGCAGCCCCCGAGTCCGCCGTGCGCCGCGCTGCCGAGACGGGCGGGGCGGGGCGCAGCCGTGCTCGCCTGCAGCTGCGGCCCCCGGGGGTCCCCCCAGGTCGGGCTGCCGCCGCGCCGCCGGAACTCGCCCACCCCGGGCGCTGGGGTCTTGGGGGATCCAGCAGGTCACCGGAGTTCGCGTCCTGGCCCGGATGCCTTTGTGCAACTTGACTCTCGCCGGGGCCCGGCGGGCCGGCACGATCCCGGCCCTCCGGGTGAACAGCCCCTTCCCGAAGACGGGCACCGGGCAGCCCACCCGCGCCGCAGCCCTGCCGTCCGCACCCCGCTCCCCAGCTCGGGCCCCGGGCGGGGAGGGGGGGGCGGGAGAGCGGTGCACGCCGGGAGCGGTAGTTCTCCCCCCCACCCCCATCCGTGCCCCCCTGCACCTCCCCCCACCGCCCTTTTTTTTGAGTCGGGGCCTGGGGTGGGAGCTGCGCGTTCCTTGCCACGACTTCTCGCTTAGCTACAAATAGCGCGCGTTGCTAGGGGGCGGGCCCCGCGGCCGGGGCAGGACGTCTTGACCTGGGTTTGTGCGACCACGCAGCCTGTTTGGATCAGCAAGTGTCTGGGCTTGCTAATCCCTCGCCCGCATTTTTTTTTTTTTTTTGGTGCCCACTCCTTCCCCAGGAGTGTCTCTCCACCCCCTTGGCGCCCCACGGCGCAGCCCCAGGCTGCCTGTGTCACCCGCCGGCTCCTTCTGACTTTGCCCCAGGTCATGCCCTCCCAGCCGTGGCGGCCGGCCCCCTTCGCGCTCCTACCTGGGCACCGAGCCTTGGCACCAACCTCGACGCTCAAGCCCTGATCCGGAAACTTTCCCACGGTCGCCCACCCACCCTCTGGCCTTTCTTAATGGCTGGAGAGGGAAGTAACTTCCAGCCCGGATCGCTGGGACTTAACCAGCAAGGAATGTGTGTGTCCCAAGTCCACCCCTGTTGCTGCTCATCTATACAGCCCGGTGTTTTCTTGGGGGCGGCTCTATCCTAGTTTACGGTGGTACTGGCACACACCTGGTGGTGCTCGGGGCTTCCTCCAGGCCCGGCACTCCGGGATCATGCTCGGCTCCAGTGAGAGTGGATGGCCTTCCAGTGCGCGCTCTCTCCGAGATCCCATAAACTGCGTGCTCCCTGCATTGCCCAGACACCTCCTTTTCTCTGGCCTTTTAATTTTTTTTTATATCTTTCGAGGGGTTGGAGCCAGACCCGGTTGTGCCCTGGGTCAGTTGACTGCGTTAAGGCCATAAGCGCCTTATCTGCCGGACCATCTCGCCAACCCTAGTCTAGCCGTTTGGACCAGACCGGACGTGCCGTGACCTGGTGGTCACTGCCGTTTGAAAAAGAATGAGAAAATATAGCATGAAAGTGTCTCCCTGGGGCTGGAGCAATAACACAGCGGGGAGGGCGTTTGCCTTGCACGCAGCTGACCCGGGTTCGATTCCCAGCATCCTATATGGTCCCCTGAGCACCGCCAGGGGTAATTCCTGAGTGCAGAGACAGGAGTGACCCCTGTGCATCACCAGGTGTGACCCAAAAAGCAAAAAAAAAAAGAAGAAGAAGAAAGTGTCTCCCTTTGCCGATAATATTTTCTTATGTAGTTCTGTAGCGGCTAAAGTTTTACCTCCAGCAACTCTGAGAAAAGGAAATAACATCAGGGGCCAGAGAGACATGAGTGGACAGGCCAAAGTGCATGCTTGGTGTGTGCCGGGCGGGCAGTAGCCCCACAGGTGTGTGTGGCTCAGAACCCGAAGGAGGAAGAAAGGGATTAGTAGCTGTGCTCCAAACGGGGCCTGGTGAGAGCTCTGTGGACGGGGACACAGGCTCTCTAAGGTCTAGGTAGTTTGATTGACTTAGTCATGGGCAGATGGCAATTTTTTTTTTCCTTTTTGGGTCACACCCAGCAGTGCACAGGGGTTACTCCTGGCTTGTGCACTCAGGAATTACTCCAGGCAGTGTTAGGGGTAGGGGGCGGGCATGTGGGATCCTGGCAATTGAACCCGGGTCAGCCTCTTTCTTTTTTTTTTTTTTTTTGCTTTTTGGGTTACACCCAGTGATGCTCAGGGGTTCTTCCTGGCTCTGCACTCAGGAATTACTCCAAGCGGTGCTTGGGGGACCCTATGGGATGCTGGGGATCGAACCTGGGTTGGCCGCGTGCAAGGCAAACACCCTACCCTCTGTGCTATCGCTCCAGCCCATCGAGATGGCAAATTTTTTGGGGGGAAATAAATTTTTTTTTCCTTCACCATTTGGGGCCGGCACAAGGCATGTGCACTACTGACTCCAGAGCTGTCTCCCTAGCCCCAACGTTTCTTTCGGGGGGACGGGGTCACTGGTGGTACTCTGGCTGCTCCTGGGAGGCATGGGCATGGCTCCCCGCAGTGCTCGGGGCATCCCGAGGTGCCAGAAACCAGACCTAGGCCTCCCCGCAGAGCCTGTGCGCAGCCATTCGGGCTATTTCTCCAGCCCCCATGACCCCCACTTTGGAGACCAAGTCGTGCACGTGTCGCATGTGGGGGGCGGGGCGCGTCGTTTGGTGGTTACTCCGTCCTGGGGGCCTCACCTTTCCGTCTTCCAGGTCATCAAGCGAGAGGGTACGGGCACCGAGACGCCCATGATCGGGGACCGCGTCTACGTCCACTATACGGGCTGGCTTGTCAATGGCACCAAGTTCGACTCCAGTCTGGACGGGAAGGACAAATTCTCCTTCGCCCTGGGAAAAGGTAGGCCTTGTGGGTGGGCCGGCCGTGAGCAGGCGGCCCTGAGCGGTCTCAGTGGGAACTGCGGTCTCGGGAAGAGCTTATTACAGTCAGTTTAGTCAGTTGATTTTTTTGTTTGTTTGTTTTCGGGTTTTTTTTTTTTTTTTTTTTTGCTTTTTGGGTCACACGCGGCGATGCTCAGGGGTTACTCCTGGCTCTGCACTCAGGAATTACTCCTGGCAGTGCTCAGAGGACCATATGGGATGCTGGGAATCGAACCCAGGTCGGCCGCGTGCAAGGCAAATGCCCTACCCGCTGTGCTATTGCTCCCGCCCCAAGTTGATTTTTTTTTCTTTTTCTTCCCACTGCTCCGAATTAAATCAATGTTATCTCCTTCCCACTATCCCCTCACTTCCTCCTCAGGAGCGGACTAGATTGTTTCCTGCACCCCTTTGTTCAGAAGCAGTCAAACTTTTCTTTCTTTCTTTCTTTTCCATTTGGGGGTCTGGGGCCGAAAGCACGCGGCCCAGAGCACGGGCTCGGCCCCTCAGCCACACGCCCGACTCCTGAGCTGTTCCTCAGCCCTCTGAGACCTGAGCCAGCCATGCCGCCTCGCCGGGCCCCTGTCGGAAGCGTTTCCCGCTTCCCCTTGGCTGGGGCACTTGGTCCCTCCACGCCCGCCCAGAGCCGATCCCGGCCGGAGAGGACCCCGTTGGCTTTCTCTCCCTACAGGGGTGGTCATCAAGGCCTGGGACATTGCCGTGGCCACCATGAAGGTAGGGGAAGTGTGCCACATCACCTGCAAACCGGAATATGCCTATGGCTCAGCCGGCAGCCCTCCGAGTATCCCCCCCAACGCCACGCTGGTGTTTGAGGTGAGTGTCCGGCCACCGAATGCCAGGCAGACGGCCAGGCATTATCTCAGCCCCGGGTCTGGCCCACCTCCAGCCCTTCCTGCCACTTGGACACAGTGTAGCCACGGCTGAGGGCCTAGCCTTGGGGGGGGGGGGGGGGTGGGAGCGCGGTTGGCTCTCAACTCAGCTCATACCTCGCTGCTACCAGGAAGTGGCCGGGGAGAAGGGGACCCGAAACCCTCTTAAGGTACGGAGCCGGATGGGGGCTCAGGCGTGTTCATCTTCCTGCTGGCAGTTTGGGCCGTGGATGCAGTTGAGGCCGTGTGTGGCCAGGGGTAGGGCCAGGGCACTCTTCGTCCAGCCCCGAGACATCACGCCTTTAAGAGCAGTGGGCCTGGACGGGGCAGGGAGGGGTAAAGGGACTTGCGTACCAGCCAGCCCTGGTTCGATCCCCAGCACCATCAGGTATGACCCCCCTTATCCCCTGCCGAAAACAAAAAAGAGCAACCCAAGGAGGGGAGATGGGTTATGGCTAGAACTCCATAGATAAGGAGACCAGGGTGAGCCTGAGTGACGAGACAGGCCAGAGAGAGTCCATGGGTGCAAGGCCTTTGCCTCGCAACACAGCCGATCCCGATTCGATCCCGGCATCGCGTAGGGTATCCTGGGGCTAACCAGGGTCCCTCCCCAGCACAGAGCCATGACACTGGGGGTCTGAAAAGAGGAGAGCCGCCTCCCCAGGGGTGAGGGAGGAGGGACGCGGCGAGGGGCGGGATAAGTGTTGGGAGAATGAGGTGGCAGGTCTTGAGTTGTCACTTGGTTTGGGGGAGTCACGCTCATTGATGTTCAGGGGCTACTCCTGGCACTGCCCTCAGGAACTACCCCTGGCGGTGCTCAGGGGACCACATAGGGTGCTGGGGATCGAATCTAGGTTGGCCGCACTCAAGGCGAGCGCCCTGCAATCGCTCCAGCCCGTCACGTTGTTCTGAGCACCTACTTGATGGGGCTTTTCAGGAAGCTGGATTCTGGGGCCGGAGCCATCGTACAGCGGGGTAGGGTGTTTTTTTTTTTGCCTTGCACGCGGCCGACCCGGGTTCGATCCCCGGCATCCCATATGGTCCCCTGAGCATTGTCGGGTGTGACCCCCAAAAAAGAAGCTGGATTCCTCTGTGTTGAGCGCTCATGTCCTGGGGTAGCCCACGGAGAGCATCGTCAGAAGGTGAAATCAGGAGTGCCCGCCTGCTGCCGCCAACGTAGGGCCGTACCAGGGAGGTAACAAGGGACACTTCCTCTCCGGGTGAGGCCCTGCTGAGCCCAGGACAGCCACCAGTGTGACGGATCCATGGGGCTCAGGACTGCGGCCGCCGCCACCTGCATCACCTCGGAGCAGGAGCTTGCGCGTCCCGGTCACGTGACTCGTTGCTGGAAGGAGTTGTGTCACCTGATGTTTTGTTCCACAGGTGGAGTTATTTGAGTTCAGGCCAGAGGATCTGACCGAAGACGAAGATGGTGGAATCCTCCGAAGAATAAGGAAGCTCGGCGAAGGCCACGCCAGACCCAACGAGGGTGCTATTGTGGAGGGTAGGTCCGGGCGTCCCGTCTGGCCCGAGGTGCAGACCTTGTCTAGCTCTGAACAGGCCATTGTGGGTTTTTTGTTTTGTTTTGTTTTGGGGTTTTTTTTGTTTTTTTTTTTTTTTCCCCTCTTTTTGGCCACACTTGACTATGCCCAGCACTTAACTCCTGGCTCTGTGCTCAGTGATCACTCCTGGGTAATGCCCAGGAGACATAGGGTGCCAGGGGGGTCAGGCCCAGGTCCGCTGCGTGCAAGGACCTTACCCCGCGGTACCAGCGCTTCAGCCCCGTCACGTTCTTTTCCAGAAGTTTCTGTCTGTGGAAGGAGAGACTTGACATCTCTTTTACTTCTTGGCATAACGGAGGAGGCCCCCGGGCGCAGGCAGGGCGGGGAGGTGGAGGGGGGGTCGGCCTAGGGAAGCCCCGCCCTCGATTCCCTGCCCACTCAGGCCCCTGGGGCCCTCCCTTTCTCTGCAGTCGCCCTGGAAGGGTCCTACAAAGACCGGGTTTTTGACCGGCGGGAACTGCGCTTTGAGATCGGCGAGGGAGAAAGCCTGGACCTGCCGTGCGGGCTGGAGAAAGCCCTCCAGCGCATGGAGAAGGGCGAGCAGTCGGTGGTGAGCCTCCGGCCCAGGTGAGGAGCGGGCACCAACCCGGCATCCACGACGAGCAGTGGAGTCTAAAGGCCACCGATTTCTGTCCCTGCGCCTCTGAGCCTTCAGTCACCGGCACCCCCAGATGGCCCCCCAAGCCAAGCCATGTGTAGCCCAAAATCACACACACACACACACCCTGCGCGCGAGTGCCGTGTGTCCCCCACCGCCCCAATAATAAAGCACCTACTGTGTGCTGTCACTCATGATCCTAAGGTACCTACTGTGTGTTGGTGCCGTGCCGGAAATTCCGGGGGGCTCAGAGATGGCTGCCTCTGCTCAGTGAGGTGCCATTTAAATGAGTGATCTGCTGGTGTGAGTTCCCAGAAGGCTGTGGGAGAGGCAAAGCGACCCAAATTACTGTGCCCCCCCCCCCACGAGGGAGGATGTGATCTTTTTTTTTTTTTGCACCGCGTCTCAAGGGACAGGGAGGCATTTCCCAGGAAACAGAGCCAGGGGGTGGATGAGTCCGGGCTGGAGGTCCCCTCGGGGGCGAAAAACAGCAGGGAACGGATGCAGCTGAGAGCAGGCAAGGTGCCGCCGCGCCTCTGAGGGGTTTGGTTTGGTCTTGTTCTGTTTCTGCCTCCAGCTATGCTTTTGGCAGTGTCGGGAAGGAAAAGTTCCAGATCCCCCCCAATGCCGAGCTCAAGTATGAGGTGCACCTCAAGAGTTTTGAGAAGGTATCGTATGCCACACAGGTAGGGGGAGGTGTGGGATTGGGGGGGGAGTTGGGGTTTTTGGTGGTGGAAAATGTGCGCTGGTGAAGGGTCGGGCGTTTCATCATTGTATGACGGAGACTTGAACTGAAAACTCTGTAACTGTTCTCACGGTGTTTCAATAAATAAATTTTTTTTAAAAAAATGAGTTTTGAGAAGGTGAGTTTGTTTGATGTCTTTTCCCGCGCCCAAGCCCAGGTCCCAGCCTGGAGGGGACCCTGGGGTCCTGACTGTTCTGTTTCTCCCGTGGGGAACGGCAGGCCAAGGAGTCTTGGGAGATGAACTCGGAGGAGAAGCTGGAACAGAGCGCCATAGTCAAGGAGCGGGGCACTCTGTACTACAAGGTGAGCCCCGGGGGCTGGAGCGACAGCACAGCGGGCAAGGGTTGCACGCGGCCGGCCCGGGTTCGATTCCCAGCATCCCATAGGGTCCCCTGAGCATCGCCAGGTATGTGACCCAAAAGGCAGGGGGAGGGGGAGAAGATGAGCCACTGGCTGCAGGCCTCGGAAGACCTGCTGGGAGGGCTGCTCGCGTGTCACCTCCCTTGTCGTGCCTGCAGTGATTTTCTGTCAGGGCTGACACCCGGGTCTTCGGACAGTGAGACGTTCTCATGGGGGGGCTGGGCTCGGGGAGAAGACACCGTACCCTTAGGTTTCTGGTATCTGCAGACAGGACACTCCCCCCACCGATACCCCTGAACTCACTGGGGGCCTCGACCTCCCCACTTGTAGGAAGGCAAGTACAAGCAGGCAGTCCTGCAGTACAAGAAGATCGTGTCCTGGCTGGAGTACAAGTCGAGCTTCTCGAAGGAGGACGCACCGAAGGCCCAGGCGCTCTGCCTGGCCTCGCACCTCAACCTGGCCATGTGTCACCTGAAGCTGCAGGCCTACTCGGCTGCCGTCGAGAGCTGCAACAAGGTGAGGCTCCTGTGGAGCGGGCCGGGGGCTCGGCGCCAGTGCTCGGGTCCCAAGGCGGGTAAGGGACACACAGGAGGGGAAACGCCATTTCTGCACCTGCCGTGCTGGGGTCTTCACCTCTCCCTCTGCCACGATGGCTTTGTTCTAACAGTCCTGGGTCTCTCTCCCACGTCGCACCCCGTCCCCGTCCCCCTCTCCCCGCTGGGACGAAACGGGGGGTGCTTTCCTCAATGTTGGGCTTTTCCTGTACATTCAAGCTCCCGGGACCTTCCCCCCCCCCCCGTCTGCATCTGCCCCCTGGGGCCCACCTGGGACATCCCTCTCCCCGCCACCCCCCTGCAGCCGGGTGGGCCGCCTGCGCTGAGGGCTCCCTGTCCTTCCCACGCCCGTAGGCCTTGGAGCTGGACAGCACCAACGAGAAGGGCCTTTTCCGCCGGGGCGAGGCCCACCTGGCGGTGAACGACTTCGACTTGGCACAGGCTGACTTCCAGAAGGTCCTGCAGCTCTACCCCGGCAACAAGGCCGCCCGGGCCCAGCTGGCCACGTGCCAGCAGCGCATCCGCAAGCAGCTCGCCCGGGAGAAGAAGCTGTACGCCAACATGTTCGAGCGGCTGGCCGAGGAGGAGAGCAGGGTGAGGGGCAGGAGGGGCCCGGGCCGGGGACCGTCCCCTGTGCATCCCCTGTGGTTGCGAGTCCTGGAAACGAGACGTCTCTGGGCCTGGCCGCTGAAGGGCAAAGCGACTCCTGACTTAGCTGCTTTGTGCTTTTTTTAAACGTAGTTTTTTGGGTTGTGTGGGTTTTTTTGTTTTTTTCCCCCCAAATCCTAGTTCCAGGAGTAGCTCACAGGGCTGGGGCGCGTGGCCTGGATTCTAGCACCAGCACCACCTGGTCCCCTGGAGCGCCTCGAGGTGTGGCCCGAGCACACGCAGAACATGTATGTGTGTGTGTCCGGAGACTCCTGTGTAAGCTCGGTTAGTACACTGGCATGGTCAAACAAACTACACAGACGTGTAGCCAAGTCTTTGTCCACACGCAACTGATAGGACCAGTTCTTGCATCCTGATGTACGTATGTAGGTCACTGCATGCAGGGACACCAGCGTGGGCATAGATCGCGGGTTCTCTAGGTGGCACGAGCAAACGTGTCTCATGGCAAAGGGGCTTTCTCTGGGCATGTGTCCTGGACATACGTGAGGATGCGTATTTCACGTGGGTCTGTAAAAGAACTTGGCTCATTTCCTCCTTAGACTTGGCTTGTCTTCCATTGTGGAGAGAGACTGTATTTTATCTCCCCATTCCCAAATTTCTTGATTTTTTTTTTTTTTGGGGGGGGGAGCCACACCCAGCAGTGCACAGGGGTTACTCCTGCTCTGCCTGCACTCAGGAATTACTCCTGGCGGTGCTGGGGGACCATATGGGATGCTGGGAATCGAACCCGGGTCGGCCTCGTGCAAGGCAAACGCCCTACCCACTGTGCTATCGCTTCAGCCCCCGATTTTTTTTTCCCCCAGTGGTCAGAAGCAACACTACAAGTACAGGGCCCGAGAAAGGTCGCTTTGAACCTTTTGTTTCAGTTTTTGTTTGGGGCCCACACCAGGCAGTGCTCAGGGGTTATTCCTGGCTTTGTACTCTGCAGTTACTGCTGATGGGTCTCGAGACCTCACTGGATTCCAGGGATCAAACCCTGGTCTGCCACATGCAAGGCAAACACTCTTTTCTTCTTTTTTTTTTTAAATTTGAACCTTTCAATAATAAGGTTAAAAAAGGTGAAATGAACTTGATGGTACCTAGTTTATCCAGAATATCTTAACTGTATGCAGGTTTTTTTTCCCAAATTTATTCTTGTTCCTGTGTTTCTTGTTTTGTTGGGGGCCATACCCAGCAGTGCTCAGGGCTCACTCCTAGTGGTGCTTGAGGGACTATATGTGATGCCAGGGATAGAACCCGTGTTGGCCGTGTGCAAGGCCAGCACCTGCCCGCTGTCCTGTGGCTCCCGCCTCTACATTCCAGTGTTTTAAACCTCAAACATGAGTTTGAAGCAGCGGTATGTCAGATGCTCCGGTCACCACGGGTGTCCTGGTGGTCACCTGTAATTCCCAGTGACCTTGTTTCCAGTGACCTCCCCACCTCCCTTCAACCATCACCGCTGTTGCAGTGACACAGGAGTCCCACACACACCACACAGTTTGCAGTGACACAGGAGTCCCACACACACCACACAGTTGCAGTGACACAGGAGTCCCACACTCACCACACAGTGGGGCTGGCTGTGCTCACCACGTATGCACTCGGATGGTTGTGAAGTTGCCTTGGGTGTTGGCCGCAGCTTGGCAGAGGTCACAGTTCCCGGCCGGGGCGTTTGGTCCTGGTTCCAATACGGCCAGAAATTGCTGGCTCAGGCGGCGGAGTTGCCAGGGTCGTGCGCCACGTCTGGGGACGCTGAGCTTTTTTGGGTCACACCCAGCAATGCTCAGGGGTTCCTCCTGGCTCTGCACTCCGGAATTACTCCTGGCGGTGCTCAGGGGACCATATGGGATGCCGGGGATTGAACCTGGGTCAGGCGCGTGCAAGGCAAACACCCTCCCCGCTGTGCTATCGCTCCGGCCCCCATGGCCTTTGGCTTTTGGAGGCAGGCACTCGGCCCTCCGAGATGGCTCCAAGGCTGGGGCTAATCCTTTCGAGCAGTCTGGGGATAAAGGACCTCAGAAATGAGCATGTGCAGGTGTGTCTTTAGGACATACGTAGAGGGGAACTGCTGTGTCTGTGGAACTGACTCGATAGTTACGTGTTTTCTTCTTGGGGTTTTGGCCAACCGAGCTTTGTTCACACTGGAGCAGCCGACCCAGGTTCGATTCCTCTGCCCCTCTCGGAGAGCCCGGCAAGCTACCGAGAGTATCCCACCCGCACGGCAGAGCCTGGCAAGCTCCCCGTGGCGTATTCGATATGCCAAAAACAGGAACCACAAGTCTCACGATGGAGACGTTACTGGTGCCCGCTCGAGCAAATCGATGAGCAACGGGAGGGCAGTGAGACTGTGATTCAGCTTTGTTCAGGGATCACTCCTGGCAGGGCTTGGGGGAGGACTGTGGGGTACCGTGGATGTGGGGCAAGCACCCTACCTGCCGGACTGTCTCTCCGGCCCCAGCAGTGTGTTTCCTTTTGGCAAGTGGGGGCCACGCCCCGCCGTGCTAGAGCTGACTCCAGGCTCTGCACTCAGGAATGTACTCCTGGTGGTGCTTGGGGGACCACCTGGGATTCCTGAGATCGAACCTGGGTCTGCCGCTCGCCTGCTGTACTGTCCCCAGCGCTGGACTGTGTTTCCGTAGCTTGGGGAAGGAGTCACTGTGGGCACGGGTCTTACGGGTATCTGTGGCACAGGTCATCTGGACACAGGCGAGCAAGAGTGGGGACACGGAGGAAAAGTCACCCTTTCTCGGGGCTGGAGCGATAGTACAGCGGGGAGGGCATTTGCCTTGCACGCGGCCAACTCGGGTTCGATCCCTGGCATCCCAGATGGTCCCCCCCCCCACCTCAGGAGTAATTCCTGAGCCCAGAGCTGGACTGGGCATGGCAGAGCATAGCTGGGTGTGACCCAAAAAGCAAAAAAAATAAGTTACACTTTCTCAGGGCTGGAGCAATAGCACAGCGGGGAGGGCGTTTGCCTTGCACGCAGCCAACCCAGGTTTAATTCCCAGCATCCCATAGGGTCCCCCGAGCACCACCAGGAGTAATTCCTGAGTGCATGAGCCAGGAGTAACCCCTGTGCATCGCCAGGTGTGACCCAAAAAGCAAAAAAAAAAAAAAAAGTTACCCTTTCTCCTTAGACTTGACCGATGTCCCTCTCCCTACCCCCACAGGCGAGCACTATGGCGGTCTCCACAGGGGACACGGAGATGAAGGAGGAGCAGAAGCAGAACGTGGCCGGGAGCCACCCTGAGGTGAAGACGGAAGCATAGCCTCGCCCGGGCCCGCTACCTCCCTGCTCCCGACCCCCCTCTGCCCTCATAGTTTTGTAAAACTGAAGAATTTTGAGTGACTTAGACCTTTATTTTTCTATACGATTGGATGGTGGCTTTCGGGGAAGGGGGGAAAGGAGCAGGCTGGGGAGGATCGAGCTGGGGTCGCCCCCCTCTGTCCTGCCCCCATTTACACGTGTCCAGTGAACGTCCATCCGCATACACTCACCGGGATGTTAATTTATTTTGCTCCCTCCGTTTCGCGCTGTCCAGTTTCCAGTTAGTCCGAGGGGGTGAGTGGTAGGGATGGGGGGTGGGGGTCCGGTGTGAAACCATGCTGCAGAGGGGAGACCCTTGGAGGCAGCCATTTTTTCCCTCTTTTTTCCTCCGCCGGTCTCTTTCCGGACACGGGGTCTCTCTCTCTGGGTGCTAGGGGCGTGGGGGAAACCACCGCTGAGCTTGCTCCCTCTCTGTCCCCTTCCTCGCCCCCCCCCCAACAATGTGACTGAGGATGGCTTCTGGGACCTTGTTCCCTGCCCCTCCCACTGTGCGCTCCCCCCCCACGCCATGCCTCCCCCCCATCTCCTCATCAGCTTCCCTTCTCAAGTCATGGCCTCACCCCACCTCGCCTCAGCCTCTTCTGCACGTTTCTGAAGGTCCAGGCTCAACCTCAAGTTCCATGCTTGAGCAATAAAGTGGAACAGCAAAGCCTTGCACGTGTCGGGTCACCCTTTCTGTTGGGCTTGGGGGGGGCGGTGCTTGGGCAGGTACTGTGGGGTGGGGGGAGGGCACCAGAGCCGGGCAGCCGGTGGTTAAGTGGGTGAGGGGCACTCCCTGTGATGCCCAGGGCTTGCGCCTGATTAGGCACTGACCAAAACTAGGTAGGCCGCGTGCACGGCAAGTGCCTGCCCCGCTGTAGTATCTCCAGCCCCCGCTTCCCTTGCCTGTGACCCAGGTTTGCTCCCTGGCACCAAGGCTCCTCACCCAGGCCTGCCGTGGGTCACCCCTGAGCACCATCTGGTGCTCCACACCACCTCCACAAACCCCACCCCCACCCCAGAAAAAAATCATGAGGGAATTACAGGATTCATCTCCCGGTCTTGATTCAAAGGCAGAGAAGCCACTGTAGGTGGAGCTTCTGGAGTTGGGGCCAACAGCCACCAAAATGCCCCCACACTCCCCAAGCAGCCTGTCTGGTCTTCCTTGCTGTTTTCTTCCCCTGACATCATCATGCCGTTGATGGTTGAATTTCTCGAGTGGTCTCAGTAACGTCTCCATTCGTCCCAGCCCTGAGACCTTAGCAGCCTCTCTTTACTCATCCTTCTCAACAGTGCCGCATTGGAGGCTCTTTCAGGGTCGGGGGAATGAGACCCAGCATTGTTTCTGGTTTGGGCATATGAATACGCCATGGGGAGTTTGCCAGGCTCTCCCATGTGGGCAGGGAACTCTCAGTAGCTTGCCGGGTTCTCCCAAAGGAGAAGTAGGCTATAAGAGTAGGCTATAAGATGTTGCACCTCCGGGAGCTTGGGTTTTTTTGCTTTTTTGGGTCACACCTGGCTCTGCACTCAGGAATTACCCCTGGTGGTGCCCAGGGGACCAAATGTGATGCAGGGAATCGAACCTGGGTCGGCCACGTGCAAGGCAAACGCCCTACCCACTGTGCTATCTCTCCAGCCCCATGGGAGCTTGGTTTTTTAAGTCTCTGGATGTTGGCCGTGGGTGGGATTACACGGCACCGGGGGGCAGTCCCTGGGTGTGACCGCCTAGCTACTGGAAAATGGAAAATCTGGGTGGAAGAGGCCCAGTCCCTATCCAAGCAGGCTTGGAGGTGTCAGCCCCGGGTCCCACACACCTGGGTTCCTCTGCTGGTTTCTTCATGCGTGAGGCTTGTCTAAACATCTGGAGGGGGGCCTTGAGCATGGCTGTGGCTAGGCTCCGGAGGTCTTTGGCTGTGGGGGCTCTGCTCGGGGTGGGGAGGGGCCCCGGAGCCCACCCCCTCCGAGGGGCCCTGGAAAAGACAGCCAGGCACGGGGGCAAGAGACTCTGCCCTGACATGTAAGATGAAAGAATGAGCAGGTGGAATACGGCCTTGACCCTTGCCTCTGTTGGTAAGTGAAGTCGCTGCCACCCGACGTTGCCAGGTGAAGTTGACTAGAGGCCAGAGCCTGTACGTAGCAACCCTTTGCCAGCCTCTGCTGTGTGTGGCACGCCGGGCCTTGGACGCTCCGCGTGGGGAGCGAGATCAGAAGAGATTGTTCCCATACTTTGCAGGGGATGATTGCGGTTTTCTGTGGAAGTGGCCCGAGTGTGGGAGGTGCTGGAACCGGGGCTGGTATTTGAGTGTTCAAATCTCCCGGAGCCTGTTTATTCTCTCACTGACTTCGCAGCACAGCCTTTACCCTGGGCACTGGTGACTGGGTCCTTTCCCGTTCCGGGATTAAACTGGCCTCTGCAGCCAAGGAATTAATCCTCTTTGAGTGCTCCTACATAAACCTTATCCTAAACCCAGAGTTTCGTGAAGATCTACCTTAACCTGAGGCTTCGGAATATTATCTTATTTTTGGTTTGGGGTTTTATTTTTTTTCTTTTTGGGTCACACACCACGGCTTGTCCAGTTCTGGGCTTCTGCCTGAGTAGTTATGTTTAATCATCTAGAAGTATTCAGAGCTGGTAGAACAGTAGGAATTGCTTTTTTCTTTTCTTTTTGGGCCACACCCGGCGATGCACAGGGGTTACTCCTGGCTCTGCACTCAGGAATTACTCCTGACGGTGCTCAGGGGACCATGTGGGATGCTGGGAATCAAACCCGGGTCAGTCGCGTGCGAGGCAAATGCCCTACCACTTGCTATAACCCCAGCCCCCAGTTTTCAGTTTTTGAGGAGGAGGCACACCTGGTGCTGAGGCCTCCTGACTCTGTTCAGGGATCACTCCCCCCCGGGCGTCCTTGGGGGACCAAGCGGTGCTATCACTCCAGCCCCTTATCTCATTTTTCAAGATGAGGAAAGCAGGCCAGAGGTAGCACAGCAGCTAGGGCACCAATCTTGCACGTGGCTGACCCAGGTTCAGTCGATCCCCAGCATCCCATAGGGTCCCCCGAGCACCGCCAGGAGTAACCCCTGAGCATCACTGGGTGTGACCCAAAAAGAAAAAAAAAAAGCTACTAAAAAAGAAAGCCCGTGGGTTGTGAGAACTCTTGAAGGAATCCAAAGTATGCTGAAGTTCTTATCACCTTGGCCAAGAAGAGCCAGTCTTGCAAAACGGGCGATGAAATCAGTCCTGGGGCCTGAGATACGACAGGAGTTAAGGCATTCATTGTGCGCCCGGATGACCCAGGTTCGATCCCTGCTACCACAGCAAATGATCTCTGAGCACAGCTCTCAGAGTGCTCCCAAACCCTCCATCCCTCCACTCACAAAAAAGAAAAAAGCAATTCCGGGGCTGGAGCGATAGCACAGCGGGGAGGCCCTTGCACGCGGCCGACCCGGGTTCAATTCCCAGCATCCCATAGGGTCCCCTGAGCACCGCCAGGAGTGATTCCTGAGTGCAGAGCCAGGAGTAACCCCTGAGCATCGCAGGGTATGGCCCAAAAAGCACAAAAATAAGTAAATAAATAAACAATAAAAATAAAGCTGTCTAGTGAGGGGGCTGGAGTGATAGCACAGCAGAGAGGGTGTTTGCAGCCAACCCAGATTCAAACCCTGATATTCCACCTGGTTCCCTGAGCACTGCCAGGAGTAACTTCTGAGTGCACTGCCAGATATGACCAAAAAGAAAACTGTAGAGTGAGGTTCTTCAGCAAAGTGGGTAGAAGTCGAAGGTTTGGGGCCAGAGTGATAGTAGTACAGCAGGTAAGCACTCCATCCGGTCCCCTGAGCACCGCCAGGAGTGAACCCTGAGCACAGAAAACAGGAAAGTCCTGAGCACAGCCAGGTTTACTGGGAAGACAAAGCAAAAATAAATAAGTCTGTAAGGGCCCAGAGAGATAGTACAGCAGGTAGGTCATTTGCTTTGTTTTTTGTTTTTTTTGCTTTTTGGGTCACACCGGCATGCACAGGGATTACTCCTGGTTCTACACTCAGGAATTACTCCTGGCAGTGCTCAGGGGACCATATGGGATGCTGGGATTCGAACCCGGGTCGGCCTCGTGCAAGGCAAACACCCTACCTGCTGTGCTATCGCTCCAGCCCGAGGTCATTTGCTTTGTGCTCGGCAATCCAGGTTCAGTCCCTGGCCTCTCATAAGCACCCCACCCCCCAACACACACACACACACACACACACACACACACACACACACACACACACACACACACACACACGCTGCTCTGCATCAAGTTTATTTGCCTGTGGGGTTTTGCCTTCCTCACCAAACACTTAAACCTTTCCATATGGAGGCAATGTGCTAAAAAAGGAACGTTGGCAGCATTTGCTTTTACTGCAGATTCGCAAGTGGTCTCTGGAAGGATTCAAGGATTGATCTTGCCCTCGTGCTGGTCCAAACTTGAAGTTCTGGGAGTTTTATGGTTTCAGGGGCCACCAGTCCTGCCGCTCGCCTCCGGCTTGCTCTGTCCTGCAGAAAGCCCTTCCTGCCTGTGTTCCAGTTCTCCGAGCCCGGCACGCTGCCTCCGGCTCTGCCCCTCCAGCTGTGTCAACCCGTCCTAGGGCTTCCAGCCCATTTAGTTGGCAGGTCGCAAACTCACGACCCAGAAAACCCTCGAGGCCTGGCCCGGCCTGCCTTCCCAGCAGGAATGCACTCGTCTTGTCTACACCATCCACTCTATCCTCAAGTGAAGTTTTGGGCTATCATCTCATTTTTCCTGAAAGTTTGTGAAAGAGATTTAGGCAGGACTACTAAAAAGTGCCTTTCAGGGGCTGGAGCGCTAGCACAGCAGGGAGGGCGTTTGCCTGGCATGCGGCCGACCCGGGTTCGATTCCCAGCATCTCGTAGGGTCCCCTGAGCACCGCCAGGAGTAATTCCTGAGTGCATGAGTCAGGAGTAACCCCTGTGCATCGCCGGGTGTGACCCAAAAGTCAAAAAAAAAAAAAGTATCTTTTAGTGTTGTAGCACTAACTCAAAGGCAGGAAAAGGTTCTGGGTTCAACCCACGGGGAAAGTGTGAGTCTACCCTTAGCGCTGAATGTGAACTCTCCCCTGCTGAAGTAACTTTTTTTTTTTTCTTTTTGGGTCACACCTGTCGATGCACAGGGGTCACTCCAGGCTCTGCACTCAGGAATCACTCCTGGCGGTGCTCAGGGGACCCTATGGGATGCTGGGAATCATACCCGGGTCAGCCGAGTGCAAGGCAAACACCCTACCTGCTGTGTTATCGCTCCAGCCCCTGCTGAAATAACTTTTTAGGAAACCGGAAAATAAGGACCTGGAGAAATAGTACAGTGGGTAGGGTGCTGGCTTTGCACTTGGCCGACTCAGACTTCAATCTTTGGCACTCCTTCCTGTCCCCTGAGCCTGCCAGGAGTAAGGCCAGAACAGCACTGGGTGTGGCCCAAAAACCAAACCCAAACAAACAGAACCCTGGAGAACAGTATTAAAGCCAATGGGGGCCAAAACGGTAGGACAGCGGGTAGGGCATCTGCCTTGCATGCACGTGGCCTGGGTTCGATTCCCGGCAGCCCATATGCTGCGCCGAGCACTGCCAGGAGTGATTCCTGAGTGCCGGAGTATTGCCTGGTGTAACCCAAAGACCAAAACCAAAACCAAACCAGACAAAACACATGATAACGGAGCCGCAGTTCCATAGGATGCTTTGCATGGAGGAAGCCCCGGATTAATCCCCAGCACCATACGGCTCCCTGAGCACTCCCCAGGCGAGACCCCTGAGCACCACTACAGAAAGAAAAACAGAAAGGGAAACCTCTTGTGCTTTATTTCCTTCCCTGTCGTGATGACTAATCTTCCCTCTCCAGTGTGTACAAACCTGGGAGCCTTGTATGCTTTCTGTTGGAACAGCAGTGGGCTGGGGACAGTGATGATTAAGGCCAATGTGACAGGCGCCCTAAGGGAAAGGAAACGTGCTCTTTTCCTGGGAATTGTTTTTCCTGACATTGACTGTCGTTTCAGTCTCAACAACCTTAGATGACTGGGGTGTACCAGCTTTTCCTCGGGTATAAAGTCGAAGAAGCACAGCAATCTTTTTTCTTTTTTCTTTTTCTTTTTTTTTTTTTTTTGCTTTTTGGGTTGCACCCAGCGATAAACAGGAGTTACTCCTGGCTCTGCACTCAGGAGAGTAGTGCTCTTGGTAGTGCTCAGGGGACCATATGGGATGCGGAAATCGAACCTGGGTCAGCCGCGTGCAAGGCAAACGCCCTACCCGCTGTGCTATTGCTCCAGCCCCGAATCTTTATAAGCCTCAATCTACCAATCTGTGAAGCTGAATAAAAATGGGAAATGTGGACTAAAAAGATAGTACGGGGGTAAGGCTCTTGCACGTAGGGGGCTTGCCTTGCGCACGGCCGACCTGGCATCCCATATAGTCTCCTGGAGAGCCATCAGGAGTCATCACCGGGTGCAGAACCAGGAGTATCTCCTGAGCACTGCCGGGTGTGGTCCCAAAACCAAAACCAAACCAGGAAAAAAAAAAAAGCTCCAAACAAAGGTTGAGGCTATTGTTCACACGCAGCCAATTCTGGATGGCCACTGGGCATCTCCTTACTGAGGTGCTGGGACAACTGGGGAGCCAGACGATGCTGGGAACCGGGGCTCCCGCATGCAAAGCGTGCTCTCTTCCACACAGACTGGACGGGATGTAACAACCAATCTCGATGAGCAAAGTAGAAACACAGAACGCTCAACCTGCAACCACATCTTCCTGTCTCTTACACAAGGACGTGACTCCGTGGCGAGACACAACAATCTTCACTAACTTTCTTCCAGTCAGTGATCATGTTGTTGTTGTTGTTGTTTTGCTTTTTGGGTCACACCCAGCGATACTCAGGGGTTACTCCTGGCTTTGCACTCAGGAATTGCTCCTGGCAGTGCTTGGGGGACCATATGGGATGCCAGAGATCGAACCCGGGTCGGCCGCGTGCAAGACAAACGCCCTACCCGCTGTGCTATCACTCCAGCCCCTCAGTGATCATGTTTGATCATTCTCTGAGCAAATTATTGATCACGAGCAATATCAAAATAAACTATCGAGGGCCTACGATGAAGGCAGGCTTCATAAGAGGTGTTTGGGAAAATTGGAGACAGCAGGGAAGGTGTAATCAGGATTGCTCAGGGGACCATATGGGGTGCTGGATATCGAACCCAGAATTGGCCATGTGCTAGACAAGAATCCTTCCCCCTGTGTCATCTCATCCTTTGGGTTTTAAGCCGATTTCTTTGGACTCCGGTGACAAGAACCACCCCTCTTCCGTGAAAGGTAAGTAGAACAGTGAGTTTTTGTTTGTTTGGCTTCTGTAGTGCCAAAGGCCTCAGGTGGAGAGAAGTCTTGTTTCTTATCTGGTCATCCCCAACGGCCAGAACTAGGATAGAGTCGCTCTGTTTATTCTTGAGCAAGTGGACAAAGACTTTCTAAGAAACGTTCCCCATGGGGGCTGAGTGACACAGTATAGCAGGGCACTTGCCTTGCACAAGGCCGACCCTGGTTCAAGCCCTGGCATCTCGTATGGTCCCCCCTAGCACTGCCAGGAGTCATTCCTGAGTGCAGAACTAGGAGGGACCCCTGAGCATCGCTGGTGGGGCCCCCAAAATAAAAGAAGACAAACCAAAAAAACTTGACATGTTTCCCAGAGCAGGTTTTTATGGAGGCTATTGTTGGGGGTTGTCAAGAGTATACCACCTGCACGATTGTATCCTTGCCACCCAGCCAGGAAGAAGGGCTGGTTCGGCCCTTCTGGGGAGTATGCCAAACTCCATGCTCGAGGGAATGCTTGGCTTACAAGCCTGGGTTCTGGAAGGTGCAGTGGAACCCAAGAAACCACCCTGTGTGGAAGGAGCAAGAGGGACCCAGGGCTATGATGCCTGATTGCAGGTTTGAGACTGTGCGTTTGATCCCTAGCTCCAACCCACCGGCTGAAAATAATCCCTTTGGAATCCTGGGTGGGGGGAACAAGATTATCTCCCCCACAACACAACCACGACTAAAGGGTGAGATCTCCAGTCACCATAATTGGGGAGGGAAGGGAAGGGAAGGGAAGGGGAGGGGAGGGGAGGGGAGGGGAGGGAAGGGAAGGAGAAAATTGTTCGTTTTGTTTGGAGGTCACACCCGGCAGTGCTCAGGGCTTATGCTGAGCTATGTGATTGGGATCACTCCTGCCGAGACCGTCTGTGGTAACTGAAATGAAACTGGGCTTGGTGGCATGCAAGGCAAGAACCTTAGTTCCCAAACTATCTCCAGCCCAAAATAAGAGTTTGGGGGCTAGGGCATATGCTGCCTGAGCCCATGTGCTGCTTGCGCCCACGTGGCCGAGCACATGCGTTGCCTGAGCACATGTGTCGCCCTCATCTCCCCTCTTGAGATGTGTACTTTCTTGCTTTCATACTTTTGTGTCTAAAGCTCGGTTATGTGGAGGGGCTTCCTCCACCCTTGGAGAAGCCCGCATTCTCCCTTAAGCGCGTTATTCTTACTATTCTCTCTCCCACTGATCCCTTCCTCCCTCCCTCAGAAACTTCTGGATAAAATCTATTTACTCAAAAAAAAAAAAAAAGGAGTTTGGGGGCTAGAGAGATAGCACAGTGAGGATGGTGAGTGCTTGCACACAGCCAAACCCCAGCATCCCAGAAGGTCCCCAGAGCCCACCAGGAGTGATCCCCGAACTCAGAACCTGACACCACTGGCGGTGATCCAAAAACAAAACAACAAAAGAGAAGGCCTGAACAATAGTACAGTGGGTAGGGTGTTGACCTTGCATGAAGCTGAGGAGGGTTCAATCCCCAGCATCCCATCAGGAGTAATTCCTGAGTGCAGGGGCCGGAGCAATAGCACAGTGGGGAGGGGTTTGCCTTGCACATGGCCAACCTGGGTTCGATCCCCGGCATCCCATCTGGTCCCCCAAGCACCGCCAGGAGTAATTCCTGAGTGCAGAGCCAGGAGGAACCCCTGAGCATCACTGCATGGGACCCCCCCCCCCGCTAAAAAAACCCCTGAGTGCACAGGCAGGAGTAACCTCAGAGCATTGCCAGGTATGCACACTCCCCACCCCCCAAAAAAAGATTATAATAATTATATTTTGGGCCACACCAGCATGCTCAAGGATCACTCAGGCACAGCTCAGAAGACCATCAGTGATCCAATCTAGGTGGGATGCGGGATGCACACAAGGCAGTTGTCTGACCCACTGTAGTGTCTCTCTGCTCCCCCCACCCCCTCCCTGCAAAATGTTTAAGAAAGAGCTGAATGTGGGCCTCGAACACAGCTCAAAGGGCCGGAGCCTGTGCTTCACACTCAGAAGGCCCGCGTTCAGTCCTCCAGTCACTGCCAGGGGTCATCCTGAGCACCGCTGGATATGCCAAATCTCAGCACTGCCAGGGCAACTCTGGCGGCCACGGGCACCACAGGCCCCAGCTAGTACCAGGGCCTGGCATTGAGAGGCCAGCCAAATACCATCAGGAGTGGATCCGGGCCTCTGTGCACGGCTTGGGAATTCAATCCTCACAAAATAATAATAATCGTCATTGTTGTTGTTGTTATTATTATCATCATTATTATTTTGGTTTTGGGACTACACCTGGAAGTGCTCAAGACTTACTTCTGATTCTGTGTTCAGGAATCACTCCTGGTGGTCCTCAGGGGACCGTATGTAGTGCCGAGATCAAATATGGGTTGGCTGTTTGGACAACAAGAGTCCTATCCACTCTACTATCTCTCTGGCACAGTAGCACTGTCATCCTGTTGCTCATCGATTTGCTCGAGTGGGCACCAGTAACGTCTCCATGGTGAGACTTGTTGTTACTGTTTTTGGCATATCCAATACACCACGGGGAGCTTGCCGGGCTCTGCCATGCAGGCGAGATACTCTCGGTAGCTTGCCAGGCTCTCTGAGAGGGACGGAGAAATCGAACCTGGGTCGGCCGCATGCAAGGCAAACAGCCTACCTGCTGTGCTATCGCTCCAGTCCCCACTATCCCTCTAACACCCCCTAAAATTAAAGGACCAGGAAAAGGGCTGCTCCTTGCGGAGCTCAGGATCTGTCCACGTGGCCCTGCAGAGCAACTAATTCCATGGAGAGAGATGAGGAGGAAGAGAAAGGGGAGGGCAGTTCTTAGTGGGTGGAGTTAGTGAGGCCCTTCACATTGACAAATGAAAGCTCGGGATAATGTCACATGAGGACAAGGAGCCAATGGAGCCTGGGGGCCAGAGAGATGGTACAATGGGTAGGGCGTCTGCTTGGTCCACACATGGCTGATCTGGGTTCAATCCCTGGAACCACGTGTGATCCCTGGAGCCAGCCGAAAGTGACCCCTGAGTGCAGAGCCAGGGGTAAGCCCCAAGTACTGCTGTAGCAAAAGCAAAACAAAACAAAACAAAAGAGTCCAAGAAGGCAACTCAGAGATCCGCCTCAGCATCCTGGGACAAACAGCCAAAAGAGAAGATGCTTCCTTGGCAGAAGAAAGCTGGGGTATCGGGTCACTGACGGATGGGGTCAGTCAAGGAACTGGTAAGGAGAGGTCGGATCCAGAGGGACACTGGTCCATAGCAGAACAATGGAGTGAGCAAGCCACTGCCAGACTCAGAAGCTCGACCTCTGAGCCGAAGAACAAACCAGGAAGCAGTGAGGCTGCTCTCCGTCTGGAAGGGCATCTGGAAGGCACTGCAAGACGTACTCTTTTAACTTTCCTTTTCTGCGATGCCAGGGGTGAGACTCAGGGCCTCACAGAAACAGAGCAAGTGCTCGACTGCTGAGGTATATGTGACAGCCTAGATTTCTTTTTTCCCCGGTTGTGGGAAGGTTTGGGCCACTCCCGGGGTTGCAGGAACTGAAACAGGGTCTGGTGCATGAATGGAACATACCTTAGCTCCTAGTGCATAGTTTGTTTGGGGGGTGGAGGTGGGGGATTTGGGCCCCACCCAAACCTGTAGTGCTCAGGGCTTACTCCTGACTTCATGTTCAGAGTGTTCAGGGATGACTCCTGATGATGCTCAGGGGACCATAACCAGTGCTGGGATCGGACCAGGGGTACCCAATGCAAGGCAAGTAAGTGCATTACCCCTACACTCTCCAAAACCTTGCTGCTGCTGCTTCTCCTCCTCCTCCTCCTCCTCCTCCTCCTCCTCCTCCTCGTCCTCGTCCTCGTCGTCCTCCTCCTCCTCCTCCTTCTCCTCCTCCTCCTCCTCCTCCTTCTCCTCCTCCTCCTCCTCCTCTTCCTTCTCCTCCTCCTCCTCCTCTTCCTTCTCCTCCTCCTCTCCTCTTCTTTCTTCTTCTCTTTCTCCTTCTTCATCTGTTTCTGCACCACATCCATTGTTCTTCAGGCTTACTCCTGCCTCAGTGTTCAGGGGTCACTCCTGGTGGGACTTCGGGGACCCTATGTGGATTGTACTGTGTCTCTGACCCAAGCCTGGCTTCTTAAAATGCAACCACATAGAGGGTCATTTGATTGAATGTGGAGGTTGCAAAAAAAGTTGGGCAAAAAATGCAAGGACCAAAAATTAATTCAAAAATCTATCACATAATGAGTCCGAATTGTTTCCGGCAGGGCTTCTCTGTACTGCATAGTCTGTTTTTGTGTGTGTGTGGTGGGGGGAAGGGTTGCTGTTGTGTTGTTGTCCGCATTGTTTTGTTTGGGAGCCACACCCAGCTCTGCTCAGGGCTTACTCCTGACTGTGTGCTCAGGCATCACTCCTGGCACTCAGACCATGTGAGACACCAAGCATCAAACCGGACTTGTTGCATGCAAGGGAAACACCCTGGCTACTGTATCATCACTCTGGCCCTGAGCTGAGTATTTTGGGTGAAAGGAATCACACATGGAAAGATTAAGAAGTTTTCTCTAGAACTATGATTCTCAACCTTTTTCCAACTGTGGCCCCTTCTGACCTTGCTTCCTTCTTCTTCTTATTTTTTTAAATTGTATTGAATCACCGTGAGATACAGTTACAAAGCTTTCATGTTTGAGATGCAGCCACATAATGATCCAACACCCATCCTTCCACCAGTGCACATTTTCCACCACCAATGTTTCCAGTATCCCTCCCCACCTCCATCCCAGTCCTCACCCTGCCTCTACGGCAGACAATTTCCCCAGTACTTTCTTTCTTACTTGGGCATTATGTCTTGCCTGAATTTTCCCACCGCCATTCAAGCCTGCCTGCCTGCCAGGGGCAGACACTAGATAATTTATTTTACATTGCTCATTTCGAATATCATGAGAGTTTGCATGGCCACTTTGCGGCCACATGCTTCTGGAATTCTACACAGTAAATGGTTAGGTTCCGGAGACATCTCTGTAGGACACTAATCCATTTGGGGATTCAATTGGGATTCTCTGGGCCAGGGCAGTTGGTGCACTAAGATGGCGCCCAGCAGAAGCTTGTGGGGTTTTTTTGTTTGTTTTTTTAAAAAGCCTCTGATTTTTGGGGCCAGAGCGATAGCACAGCGGGTAGGGCGTTTGCCTTGCACGCGGCCGACCCGGGTTTGATCCCCGGCATCCCATAGGGTCCCCCGAGCACCACCAGGAGTAATTCTTGAGTGCAGAGCCAGGAGTAACCCCTGAGCATCGCCGGGTGTGACCCAAAAAGCAAAAAAAAAAAAAAAAAAGCCTCTGATTTTTATTTATTTATTTATTTATTTATTGCTTTTTGGGTCACACCTGGCGATGCACAGGAGTCACTCCTGGCTCTGCACTCAGGAATGACCCCTGGCGGTGCTCAGGGGACCCTATGGGATGCTGGGAATCGAACCTGGGTCGGCCGCATGCAAGGCAAATGCCCTACCTGCTGTGCTATTGCTCCAGCCCCAAGCTTGTGGTTTTTATTATTAGTATTATTATTATTATCATTATTATTATTGTTGTTGCTTTTTGGGTTATACCTGGCAATTTACAATGGTTACTCCTGGCTCTGCACTCAGGAATGACTCCTGGAGGTGCTCAGGGGACCATATGGGCTGCTGGGAATTCAACCTGGGTTGGCTGCGTGCAAGGCAAATGCCCTCCCCGCTGTGCTATTGCTCCAGCCCCAAGCAGAAGCTTGTGGGCATGACAGCCAGGCTGTGGGAGAGACAGACCAGCGCCTCTGCCACCATGAGGCATGAAGATTTTAGTCCTGGAACCCGCATACCTGGGCCTTGCTTTTGGAAGCTCTTGGTCACGGGGATTTCACCTAGAGTAGGAGGGGAGACTGCACATGCTCCATCTGGGGTACCCGGTGAAACTGGCTCGGTATGGAGCCCAGAGGGATCTCTGGTGCTGTGGTGCATCTGGGACTTGCTGCTGTGTCCTTGCTTCCTTCTTATGGCCACCCTAACCCAGTCCAACAGGTTAAACCCCTAGTCTTATGCCATGTTCCCAACGTCAGTGATTTTCATCTGTGGCCCTGATGTACCTGATATTAGAGGCCCACAGGAGATCATATGGCTCCAGCTGAAAAACTCTGCTCTATGGGGCTGGAGAGTGAGTACTCAGAGTACTAAGCTGGGTTCATTCCCCGGGATCCCCATATGACACTCCGAACCCCACCAGGAGTGAGCCCTGAATGTTGAGCCAGGAGTAAGCCTTGAGCACTGCAGGTGTGGCCCTCCCAAAAAGCAACAGAAAAAGAAAAACGCTGCTCTAGGGAAATTTTTTTTTGCGGGGGTGTGGGGGGAGGCACACCTAGCAGCACTCAGGACTTACTCCTCGCCCTGTAATCAGGGATCAGTCCTGGGGGAGTTTGTGGGGCCATATAGGGTCTGAGAATTGAACCCAGGTTGGCCGTGTGCAAGGCAAATACCCTACCCACTGTATTCTCCAACTAGGGGAATCTCGTTTTCCTTTCCACCATATTCAAAGGTTACTCTTGGCTCTACAATCAGGAATCACTCCTGGAAGGGCTCAGGGGACCATATGAGCTGCTAGGGATCAAATCTGGGCTGGCTGCAAGACAAGCATCCTGCCTGCTATACTATCTCTCTAGCCCCAAGGGGAATCTTTAATAATATTTTATCAGTAACTCAGAAAAAATGTCATCAGAGTTTATAAGCATGCTGCCCAGAGTTAAGCAGAAGCAGAAAAGGCCACAAAGATCAGCCAGCCATAAAGATTCTTGATGCAGTCTGTGCCAGGGTGCAGACTGTGAATAAATCCTCAGTTGGTGAAAGTCGAAGTGCCGTCTCCCCACCGGAAGCACTTCTTGGCTACAAAGTCCATAACAACAAAATACTTGATCTGTAATTATTAATATGGGATTTTTTGTGGTGTTTTTTTTTTTTTTTTTGCTTTTGGGTCACACCCGGTGATCAGGGGTTACTCCTGGCTTTGCACTCAGGAATTACTCCTGGTGGTGCTCGGGGGACCATATGGGATGCTGGGGATCAAACCCGGGTCGGCCGCGTGCAAGGCAAATGCAAGGCAAAAGTACCTGCTGTACTATTGCTCCAGTCCTACTATGTTTTTTGTTTAGGGGCCATACCCTGTAAGACTCAGGGCTTACTCCTGGCTCTTCGTTCAGGGATTATTACTGGTGGGGCTCGAAAGACAGTCTGCAGTTCCTAGAATCAAACCCAGGTAGGCTGCATGCAAGGCAACCGCCTTACCTGCTGTATTTATCTCTCGAGCTGATTTGAAAAACAAAATCTAGGGCCCGTAGAGATAGTATACTGCGTAGGGTGCTTGCTTTGCATGTGGCTAACCCAGGTTCTGTCCTGGGCACCTCATTTGGTCCCCAACAAGCCCCGAAAGGAGTGATTCTTGAGTGTAGAGCCAGGAGTACGTCATGAGTACCCCAAAACCAAACCCCAAACCAAGAGCCCAAATCACCTGGTGGTAAGTAATTTTGGAGAAGTATCAAGGACTGAACTCAGAACCTCATGCATCTGAGGCATACACTCTACCACCGAGCTACATCATCCCTCAGAGAAACATCCTTGAAGTAGGTTTTGTTGGGGTGGGAGCTAGAGCAGAGCAGGGAGGGCAACTGCCTTACATGTGGCTGACTGGGGTTGATCCCTGGCACCCCATAATGGTCCCCTGAACCCGCCAGGAGGGATCCCTGAGTGCAGAGCCATGAGTAAGCCCTGAGCAATGCCAGGTATGCCCCCCCAAACAAAAATGAAACCACCCCCCCTTCCCTAAAAAAACACCTAAAGCAGGCTTTGTTTCCGAATGCTTTGAAGCTTAATATGAAGCATATGCTTTGAGCTAGAATGAGAGAACAGAGATAGAAAGAACAGCGTTGGGTGGCAGACAAGCCCTTCCCAAGTGACATCGTGTGTTTATTTAGATTTTCGGGTCACAGTCGGTGATGCTCAAGCAAGCTTCTGAACCTCTGTACTATCATTTCCGCCCACTAATGTTTTTTGTAATGTTTTTTATATTTTTGCAATTCAACTGGGGACCTCTTGACCTGCAGGCAAGCGATAGCACAGCGGTAGGGCGTTCGCCTTTCACACCTGTGTTTGATTCCTCCGTCCCTCTCGGATAGCCTGGCAAGCTACCGAGAGTATCTAGCCCACACTCCAGAGCCTGGCAAGCTACCCGTGGTGTATTGGATATGTCAATGACAGTAACAACAAGTCTCATAATGAGAGACATAACTGGTGCCCGCTCGAGCAAATCGATGAGCAACGGGATGACAGTGACAGTGCAATTCAACAAATGGCTTCAAGTGGTGGTGCATGGACATGACTTACATGTGCAAAGTCCTGGGTTTATCCCCATTTGGCCCCGCCCTACACACCCCAATACAGTGTGCACCTCTCCCCGACACATACATACGCCCAGTTTGTAAAGGGCGAGTTGAAGAGATTGTCTCAAGTAATGGAGCACATGCCTAGTCCTGGGGTTCTGTCTCTGGGGTTCTGTCTGTCTCAAGCACTCGCCTTGCGCCCTCCTCCCTTACCCTCAGCATTTCAAGAGCCAGCCCCTAATTCGCTTGTTTATTTATTTTATCCACAGCTGGCAATGCTCAGGGGTTACTCCTGGCTCTGCACTCTGGAATTACTCCTGGCTGTGCGTGGGGGCGGGGGGTGCATAGGGAATGCCTGGATTGAATCTGGGTATGCTGTGGGCAAAGCAAGTGCCCTACCCATTGTACAACCTCTCTGGCCCCAGTGACATCCTGTGTTAAGGCACCAGGAAAGCGCTGGGGTCCCAGATCCATTGAAGAGAGCAAGCCAACCCACCACACACCACTGGAAACAGAACCTGCTGTATGTGCTGTCCCCAGGCTCGTTTGTTGTCCTGGCCTGCTGTGCCTTGTTCCCACCTTATTAGGCTGTCAGACCCACTGGGACCTCTAGGGACAAAATATGGTACCCCTCTCTCCTACCCTTGGGGAAACGATCCTGACCTCAGTACTTCTCCCACTAAGGTTAGTCTTTGAAAGCAAGCCCAGACGCTGCACCATGAAAAGTCAATATGAAAATTAACTTGAACTTGAAGACTAAACTTAGAGATGTGTCAGGAACTAAATAGGACAGTGGGTTGGGTGATTGCATCACACGAAGTCAACCAGGTTCCATCTCCGGCATCCGGTAAGGTCCCTCGAGCCTCACCAGGAGTGATCCCTGAGCACAGAGCCAGGAGGAGGCCCTGAGCACCGCCGGGTGTGACTCTAAGACTAAAAACCAAAAAACTGGAATAAGTTCACAACATTACTGTGCTAATTACATGGCAAAATATGTGAAAAGTGCTTTGCAGCAATCATTTCTCATAGAACACAAAACAACAACAAAAATGTCAGAAGCCAATAGAAGCAAAAAATTTTCCCAGAAACAGTCCGAGGACCACTTGGCATTTTCTATTTCTGTTTTGTTGTTGGGGCTCCTAATGCTGGCTTAATTCACTGGATTGCATTCACAACTCCCTAGGGATAAGCTGCATCCCTTTACTTTTTTATGAACTGTTAGAAATCATAATCATTACTACGATTCTTATGAACTTCAGGGATGGTGTGAGTGAGGATTCTTCATTGCTAGGGTTAAAAAGAGGGGAGGTCAAGGTTATTAAGCGGAGCTCTAGAGTAAACCCTGTTGCCAGGGAAACCCGTCCGGTCACGAACGGGTTACTCCGGCTCTGCAGCGCTCGGGCGAAACGGAGTGGCTACGGCCCCGTCACTCACGGGCTGGGCCCGCCCCAGCCCCGAGGGCTCCGAGGGCCCGCCTCCTGGCCGAGGTTGAGGGCGGAAGGCTGGGATTGGACGCTCGGGTGGTGACGCAACTTCCGCTCGGGCGGCTGTCGGGAGGGGCTCGGGGGCGATTTCGCGGGCTCCCGGCGGCCTGGGCCAGGGCGGTGCGATGAGGTCGGTCAGCTATGTGCAGCGCGTAGCCCTGGACTTTAGCGGGAGTCTCTTCCCGCACGCAATCTGCCTCGGAGACGTCGATAACGATACGGTCAGTGCATGCGCAGTGCGGGAGGCGCGGCGCGGCGGCGCCGGGGGGCGGGGCGGGGGGCGGGGCCGGGGCGGCCGGTGCCGGGCGCGTGCGCAGTGCGGGAGGCGCGGTGGGGGCGGGGCGGGGGCGGGGCCGGGGCGGTCGGTGCCGCGCGCCTGCGCAGTGCGGCAGCCGGCGTTGGGCGGGGTAGCCACATGCGGGCCGGGCTCGCTCCTGGCCCCACGCGACGCCTCGGGCTCTGCCCCTTGCTTTCGGGCACAATCATAACCGAAATTCTGCCCGGTCCACTGTCGTGCCCACGCGGCGGCCCGGTTCCCTGCGTCTGGAGCGCTGAGCACCGCCCCGCCCCCAGCGGCGTCCCCTCTCCGATCCCTGGGTCCAAACGTCAGAATTAGAGGAAAAACGCCCTCCTGGGCGCGGGTGCGCCAGCCTCTGCACTAGATCCTCCTTCCTCCGCCCCTCCAGGCCTGGCATCGGGTGCCGTCACCATCACAAGTTTCCCTGTCTTGTTTCTGCGTCCTTGATGGGGCCCAACACACAACCTAAAGTACTTTCATTCCAGTTCCCATTATTATTGTTGTGGGCCCCGCTTCCCCTTATTCCCGCGCTGCGCTCAGGGGTTGCTCCTGTCGGTCCTTGGGGGGGCCCTGGGTGGAGCCAGGCACGGAACCAGGGTCTGCCGCGTGCAAAGCAACGCCTTGCCCGCTGCACTATCTCTCAGGCCCCCGTGCCAGTTGACATCAGCAACAACAGACAGGGCGGGAGACATAGTACCGGAGTTAAGGCATTACCTTGCCTTGCATGCTGCCGATCCCAGCTAGAGCCGGGCACCGCATGTGGTCCCCGGCACCGAGCACTGCCAGAAGTCCACCCCCACCTCCCAGCACTGCCTGGAGTGACTCCGGAACCAATGAATGAACCAGCAAGGGGCCCGAGAGATAGTACAGTGGCTAGGACGCTTGCTTTGCACCCGGATTGCATTTCCCGCGTCCCCATGTGGTCCCCAGAGCACCTCTAGGAGCAATTACTGAGCACAGAGCCAGGAGTAACCCCGGAGCATTGCTGGCTGTGAATAAAATATACAGATTAGGGGCTGGCTCTTGAGATGCTGAGGGGAAGGGGGAGCAGAGCCAGTGCTTCACCCAGGGGTGCCTGGGTCAGAGAGGGAACCCCAGGACTAGGCATGTGCTCCATCACTTGAGATAATCTCTTCAACTCACCCTTACGAACTTGTGTGTGTGTGTGTGTGTGTGTGTGTGTGTGTCGGGGGAGAGGTGCACACTGTATTGGGGTGTGTAGGGCAGGGCCAAATGGGGATAAATCCAGGACTTTGCACATGTAAGGCATGTCCATGCACCACCACTTGAAGCCATTGGCTGAATTGCAGAAGTATTAAAAATATTAGTGGACAGGAAAATGGGGAATCTGGGTGGAAGAGGCCCAGTCCCGATCTGAGCAGGCTTGGAGATCTCATCCCTAGGTCCCACACACCTGGGTTCCTCTGCCGGTTCCTTCATGCATGAGGCTCATCCGAACATGTGGAGAGGGGCCTTGAGCTGGCTGTGGCTGGGCTCTGGAGGTCTTTGGCCGTCGGGAGCTCTGCTCGGGGCGGGGAGGGAAGCTGAGGTTATATATACTATAACACCAAGCTCCCAGAAGAGAGCGACGCAAAGAGTCTCTTGCCCCCACGCCTGGCAGTCTTCCCCGGGGCCCCTCGGAGTGGGTGGACTCCAGCTTCCCTCCCCGCCCTGAGCAGAGCTCCCAGCAGCCGAAGACCTCCAGAGCCTAGCCACAGCCTTGCTCAAGGCCCCTCTCCACACGTTCAGACGAGCATGAAGGTACCGGCAGAGGAACCCAGGTGTGTGGGACCTGGGGCTGAAACCTCCAAGCCTGCTCGGATTGGGACTGGGCCTCTTCCACCCAGATTCCCCATTTTCCAGTAGCTAGGCGGTCACACCCAGGGACTGCCCCCAGCGCCATGTAATCCCATCAACGGCCAACATCCAGAGACTATAACACCAAGCTCCCAGAAGCGTGCGGCCACATCCCTTAGCTTAGTTCTCCCTCTGGGAGAACCTGACAAGCTACTGAGAGTTCCCTGCCCACATGGGAGAGCCTCGCAAACTCCCCATGGCATATTCATATGCCAAAACCAGTAACAATGCTCAGTCTCATTCTCCTGACCCTGAAAGAGCCTCCAATGCGGCACTGTTGGGAAGGACGAGTAAAGAGAGGCTGCTAAAATCTCAGGGCTGGGACGAATGGAGACGTTACTGAGACTGCTCGAGAAATTCAGCGATCAATGGGATGATGATGATGATGATGATGATGATGATGATGATGATTAGTGGACAGGAATAGTAGTGCAGAGGTTCAGAAGCTTGCCTCCCGGTGCAGCCAATCCTGGTTTCATTCCCAGTGTGGTAAATAGTCCCCTGAGCACCATCATGAGTGATTCTTGAGCACAGATCCAGGAGTGAGCCCTGAGCACTGGCGATTATGAGCCCTCAGCAGTTCATATGGTCTTCTGAGCACTGCCAGGAGTAAATCCTGAGCATTGCCGGGTGTGACCCAAAAACAAACCCCCGAAAAAGGAAAAAAGTATTTCTACCCTTGAAAAATAATTTAAAAAAATTTTTTTAACACTCAGCTGTCCTTCCCTTTTTTTTTTTCCAATTTAGTTTTTGGTTTTGGAACCACACCCAGCAGTGTTCAGGGCTTCTTACCCCTGGCTCTTTGCTCAGGAATCACTCGTGGTGGTGCTGGTGGGGGAGGGGGGACCCTATGGGATCCTGGGGGTTGAACCTGGCTTGGCCGTGTATGAGGCAAGCGCGCCCCCCACTCCCCCACTGCACTATCGCCCGGCCACCCTTTGCCGATTTAAATAAATTCCCGGAGTAAAGCAGAACTGTTCACGCCGCTAACGGTAGGTGTTGGCCTTGTTGCGGGCACTTGGCTGTGGCTTCCTGCCGCTGTCTGTGGAGCTGCCCGTTAGGTGCCAAGGACTCGACTTGATTCTGGGAATTGAAAGAATGAGCCAAAGCCCCAGCTCTCACAATTCCCCAGTCAGACCGCGCGAGAGCCCTGCGAGCAGCAGCGGCAGGAGAGGCATTGATTAAAGTGTATAAAAGTTACAGCCCGTGGGGACGCGGGTTCCACCCCCAGCGCTTAAAAGAACAACGTGTAAAAAAGGAGTGGAGCAGCAGTGTGGCCCGGGCTGTTTAGGGTGTAACATTATCACCGTTTTGCCTTTTTTGGGGGGAGGTTGGAGGGGGGTGTTGGGCCACACCTGGTAGTGCTCAGGGATCACTCCTGTCTGGTGCCAGGGACCGAGCCAGTGTCAGCAGCCTGCCAAGCATGCTGTACCCCCCCTGCGCTGTCTCACTGGTTCTTTCCCATCCCCCACAGGAAGGAGGTCACTGTCACTGTCATCCCGTTGCTCATTGATTGGTTCGAGCGGGCACCAGTAGCGTCTCTCACTGAGAGACTTATTGTTACTGTTTTTGGCATATCCAGTACACATGGGTAGCTTGCCAGGCTCTGCCGCGCGGGCTAGATACTCTCGGTAGCTTGCTGGGGAGGTTATATTTTTGAGCCACTTCTGCCTGTGCTCAGGGCTTATTCTTGGCACGTAGTAGTGGTCAGGGTCACACCTCTGGGGTGCCTGGGTCCGCCACATGCACCACAAGCTCCTTACGCTCTGTGCTATTGTTGGGTCACACCCGGCGATGCTCAGGGGTTACTCCTGGCTCTGCACTCAGGAATTACCCCTGACGGTGCTCAGGGGATCCTATGGGATGCTGGGAATCGAACCCAGATCGGCCGTGTGCAAGGCAAACGCCCTCCCCGCTGTGCACTATTGCTCCAGGCCCTATATATATATATATATTTTTTTTAATTTTTATTGAATCACCATGTGGAAAGTTACAAGTTCTCAGGTTTATGTCTCAGTTATACAGTATTCAAACACCCATCCATTCGCCAGTGCCCATATTCCACCACCAAAAACCCCAGTATACCCCCCGCCCCCCCACCCCCAACTGTATAACTGATGAATTTCACTTCATTTTCTCTTTACCTTGATTACGTTCCATATTTCAACACAAAACTCACTATTGTTGTTGGAGTTTCCCCCCACCTATATATATATATATATATATATATATATATTTGCTTGTTTGTTTTTGAGCCACACACAGCAATGCTCATGGCTTTTTTTTTCTCTTTTGGGGTGACACCCAGCGATGCTCAGGGGTTCCTCCTGGCTCTGCACTCGGGAATGACTCCTGATGGTGCTGGGGGACCCTATGGGATGCTGGGAATCGAACCCGGGTTGGCCGTGTGCAAAGGCAAACGCCCTCCCCGCTGTGCTATCGCTCCAGCCCCTTGTTCACATTTTTAATGCAAAGCCCCTTGTTGTCCACCCCCTACCCACTATCTCATCTTCTTCTTTTTTGGGGGGGTCAGGGAACCCACAATGGTGATGCCCAGGGCAAGCGCCCGACCTGCCATGCCTTGCTCCCTCTCTGCCCGGCTGCCTTCGTGCTGGTCTCCTGCATTTCATCGTTACCCCCTGCGCTCCTTCCCGCCCCCTCCGGCAGAGACCCCAGGCTAAGAACATCTCCACCCCCATCCTCCAGCCTCCTTGTGCTATGATGAAAAGGCATTTTATGTATCGACTTTCTTCCCTCCAGGGTGGAAAGTTACTCTCATAAATTTGTGTTATGTTTTCTGGACTTTTACATTTCTTCTTATGCCCAGCAGCACAATTTTATGAGGAAATCAAGGGACACTCTTAGAATAGTAAAATAGAAAGGCATTTTAAATGTGCTTTATCTGGTCGTCTTCTTCGCATGAGGGGGGGGAAATGCATCCCTTCCCCCTCCTCACGGCTTCCTAGAACCAGATTTTTATGGAAATTGCATTTTCCTAAGTTCATTGCGTTGTTACAAACATAGTTCTGCAATATTATGTGTTTCATTAATTTTTTTAAATTAAAATGAATTTTTGGGCCACATGCCCAGGGCTTATTCCCCACTGTCCTGTTTCTCCAGTAAATTAGTAGCTTTAAAAAAAAAAGTAGTATATAAAGTTTATAAGCCCCATTATTATTTTTTTTCGAAATACACAGTTTTTATTTGGAGGTTTTTTTTGGGGGGGTCACACCCAGCGTTGCTCAGGGGTTCCTCCTGGCTCTGAACTCAGGAATTACTCCTGGCAGTGCTCCGGGGACCCTAGGGGATGCTGGGAAACGCCCTACCTGTGTGCTGTCCCTGCAGCCCTGGTGATGGTCTTCTCTGAAATTCCTTTCCTGGCCTTTTGTTCTGTTGGAGCTTCTCTGGGTCTGCTGCTGGCGCCACGTGAGGGTCTTCCCAGGCCTTAGTTCCTGTTTTCTGCAGGGTTGGCTTTTGCCATTCCAGGACTATTACTTCCAGGAAATTGACTGCCATTGCCTGCGGAGGGGCTTCCCTGTCTGCCCGCCTGCCTACGTCATATGCCCCCCTGGAGAGTGCACGGCCTTGAGTCTTAAGTCTTTAAGAGGAAAATGGTCAATGGTCCATCTTCTGAAGCTGAGTAAGCCTCATTCTTGGAAACTCTTTAAGGTCATAAATTTTTCAGGGGGGACATAAGCAGCCGTGTGGGAGACCCAGTGGGGCCAGGAATTGCGCCAGAACCCCTGCTGCGTCTGGCCTAGGAGGTGGATTTCTCTCTCTCTCTCTCTCCCTCCCTCTCCCTCTCTCTCCCTTCCTCTCTCTCCCTCTCTCCCTCTCTCCCTCTCTCTCTCCCTCCCTCTCCCTCCCTCTCCCTCTCTCTCCCTCTCTCTCTCTCTCTCTCCCTCCCTCTCCCTCTCTCTCCCTTCCTCTCTCTCCCTCTCTCCCTCTCTCCCTCTCTCTCTCCCTCCCTCTCCCTCTCTCTCCCTTCCTCTCTCTCCCTCTCTCCCTCTCTCTCTCCCTCCCTCTCTCCCTCCCTCTCTCCCTCTCACTCCCTCTCTCTCTCCTTCTCTCTCCCTCTATCTCTCCCCCTCTCACTCCCTCTCTCTCTCTCTCCCTCTCTCTCTCCCCCTCTCACTCCCTCTCTCTCTCCCTCTCTCTCTCTCCTTCTCTCTCTCCCTTTCTCTCTCCCCCTCTCCCTCCCTCTCTCTCTCCCTCTCTCCCTCCCTCTTTCTCCCTCTCTCTCTCCCTCTCTCTCCCTCTCTCTCTCCCCCTCTCCCTCCCTCTCTCTCTCCCTCTCTCCCTCCCTCTTTCTCCCTCTCTCTCTCCCTCTCTCCCTCCCTCTTTCTCCCTCTCTCTCTCCCTCTCTCTCCCTCTCTCTCCCCCTCTCTCCCTCTCTCCTCCTCTCTCTCTCGCTCTCTATCTCCCTCTCCCTCTCTCTCCCTCTCTCTCCCTTCCTCTCCCTTCCTCTCCCTTCCTCTCTCTCCCTCTCTCCCTCTGTCTCCCTCCCTCTCTCTCTCCCTCTCTCTCCCTCTCCCTCTCTCTCTTTCCCTCTCTCCTCTCTCTCCCTCTCTCCCCCTCTCTCTCTCGCTCTCTATCTCCCTCTCCCTCTCTCTCCCTTCCTCTCCCTTCCTCTCTCTCCCTCTCTCCCTCTCCCTCTGTCTCCCTCTCTCTCTCTCTCTCTCTCCCTCCCCCCTCTCTCTCTCCCTCTCTCTCCCTCCCTCTCTCTCTAGTGTGTTTTATGCCTTTGGTTTGGGTTTTAGGGCCGCGCCCTGAGCAGTGCTCAGGACTTGACTCCTAGGGTTTCTCTGGTGACGGCGGGCTGAAGCGGTGAGTACAGCACACGGCCCACTGGGCTCGACTCCCGACTCCCATAGGGTCCCCCAAGCACTGCCAGGAATAACCCCTGAGCATCTCTGGTTATGACCCCAAAAACCAAAAAGAAAAAACGATCTTTGGCAATGCAGAACAAAACCAAAACAGAAGTGCGGGTGGAGGTGGGGTTGGCACTGCTGAAGGGAGCACATGCCCTGCGGGCGGGAGCACATGCCCTGCCGGAGGGAGTACATCCTCTGCCGGTGGGAGCACATGCCCTGCGGGTGGGAGCACATGCCCTGTCGGAGAGAGCACATGCCCTGCGGGTGGGAGCACATCCTCTGCGGGTGGGAGCACATCCTCTGCCGGTGGGAGCACATGTCCTGCGGGTGGGAGCACATGCCCTGCAGGTGGGAGCACGTGCCCTGCCGGTGGGAGCACATGCCCTGCGGGTGGGAGAACATCCTCTGCCGGTGGGAGCACATGCCCTGCGGGTGGGAGCACATGCCCTGTCGGAGGGAGCACATGCCCTGCCAGAGGGAGCACATGCCCTGCGGGTGGGAGCACATCCTCTGCCGGTGGGAGCACGTGTCCTGCGGGTGGGAGCACGTGCCCTGCGGGTGGGAGCACGTGCCCTGCGGGTGGGAGCACGTGCCCTGCCGGTGGGAGCACATGCCCTGCTGGAGGGAGCACATCCTCTGCCGGTGGGAGCACATGCCCTGCGGGTGGGAGCACATGCCCTGTCGGAGGGAGCACATGCCCTGCCGGAGGGAGCACATGCCCTGCCGGAGGGAGCACATGCCCTGCGGGTGGGAGAACATCCTCTGCCGGTGGGAGCACATGTCCTGCGGGTGGGAGCACGTGCCCTGCGGGTGGGAGCACGTGCCCTGCGGGAGGGAGCACATGCCCTGCTGGAGGGAGCACATCCTCTGCCGGTGGGAGCACGTGCCCTGTGGGTGGGAGCACATGCCCTGTGGGTGGGAGCACGTGCCCTGCGGGAGGGAGCACATGCCCTGTCGGAGGGAGCACATGCCCTGCCGGAGGGAGCACATGCCCTGCCAGAGGGAGCACATGCCCTGCGGGTGGGAGCACATGCCCTGCGGGTGGGAGCACGTGCCCTGTGGGTGGGAGCACGTGCCCTGCCGGTGGGAGCACATGTCCTGCCGGAGGGAGCACATCCTCTGCTGGTGGGAGCACATGCCCTGTGGGCAGGAGCTCCGCATTTGGCTGTGGCACCGCATGGTCCCCCGAGTCCTGTTTTGGGAGAAGCCGCCGTGGGTGTGCGGTGGCAGAAGCCAGCTGCCCCCTCTACGGGGACCCCGTCTCGATGGGAGCCCTCCGTGGCGCTGCTCCGTGCACGGCTCTGCCGACAGCCTTGTGAGATAGACGTCCCTGTTACCTGGGGTTTGCTCCCAGTGGGGCTGGGGGGGTCGGGTGTTTTGGCTGTTTCTGTGTGGTCCTGGGGCCACGCCCGGTGGTGCTTCTGGCTCAGTTCCCAGTTCTCCCGGAGGGACTCTGGCTCCTGTGGGGTGCCGGGATCAGACCTGGGGGCTGCACCCGCTGCACGACGCCTCGGGCTCCTTAGGGGTCGTTTCATTTGTTTTTAAAGTTACTTTGTTTTTAGGAGCCATTGCAGTAGCACAGGCTTCAGGCACTGGCCTTGCGTGCGGCTGCCCCCCCACCTCCTGTCCCCAGCACTCTCTGTGGCCCCCGCACCCTCAGGAGCGATTCCTCAGCACATCAGGTATTGCCCCAAATGAGTCAGTGAATTGGTTTGGTTTGGGGCCACGCCCGACGTGCCGAGGGGCTGCGCGTGGTCTCTGTGCTTCGGGGTCACTCCTGGGAGTGGCCAGGAGTCCGGGTGCTGGGGGGGCCCAGCCTGGCCCTCCGGCCCGCCGAGCGCCCTCTCCCGCCAGCTTCGTGCATTTTATTTTCCTTTAGTGAATGTTTCACGGTCAGTTTCATGTATATTCCCATGTGGGTTCTCCGTAAGAAGCGAGGCTCAGGGTCAGAGGTGTAGTTCTGGGCTCAGGTGCTTGCCTTGCCCCTGCTCCACCCTCGTTCAGCCCCTGAGCACCTCCGGAGGTAGCCCCCAGTCCCCCCCCCCCAAAAAAAAAACCCCAGGCTATAGAGCCACCTTATTGACCTCTCAGCTGGAGCAGATCAGATCTAAATAGATGTGTTTTATGATTCAGAGAGGCTAGAGTGATAGCACAGCGGGTAGGGCATTTGCCTTGCATGCAGCCGACCCAGGTTGATTCCTCCATCCCTCTCCATTCCTCCGTCCCTCTCGGAGAGCCTGGCAAGCTACCGAGAGGATCCTGCCCGCACGGCAGAACCTGGTAAGCTACCGTGGCGTGTTTGATATGCCAAAATCAGTCACAAGTCTCACAATGAAGATGTTACTGGTGCCCGCTCGAGCAAATCGATGACAGTGTCAGCGGGATGACAGTGATACCGTGACAGCGATGATTCAGAGGTAGAATTGCCCTGCAAACTTCCATGCCTCTTAAAAAATAATAAATCTTGCATTTAACTTCAGTCACTATTATTAAATTCCAATGGATTTAATAATAAATTTCTGGGGCTGGAGCGATAGCACAGCAGGTAGGGTGTCTGCCTTGCACATGGCCAACCCGGGTTCGATTCCCAGCATCCCATATGGTCCCCTGAGCACCGCCAGGGGTAATTCCTGAGTGCTAAAGCCAAGAGTAATTCCTGTGCATTGCCGGATATGCCGCAAAATAAATAAATAAATAATAAATTTCTTGGGGGGGACTGGAGTGATAGCACAGCGGGTAGGGCATTTGCCTTGCATGCAGCCGACCGGGGTTTGATTTCCAGCATCCCGTATAGTCCCCCCGAGCACCACCAGGAGTAATTTCTGAGTGCAAAGCCAGGAGGAACCCCTAAACATTGCCAGGTGTGACCCAAAAAGGAAAAAAAATTTATTTTTTTATTACTTGATTTATTATTTTTTTTTAGTAAAGCAACATAGTTAAAAAATTTTTAGCAACATAGTTTTTATTGAATCTTATTTAGAAATACCTGAGGGGAGAGAAAATACGGGAGGGGAGATGTGCTCAAGAGAACACAGGAGGCGAAGAAACCCAAGAGACCGGCGAGCCAGCCGCGTGCCGAGGGACAGCAGGCCTGCAGGAGCAGACGGACGAGGCTGATGGGCTGAATCCTGACCCTCGCCCGCCCCGCCCCCCTTGGGTGCCCTTGCTGTGCGCTGGGCGGGGCGGGTGTCCGGAGCCTTCCAGCACCATCTCCGGCTCTTCCTTACGGCTCATCTGCTCCATCTTTGTTGTCTTTGGAACAAAATCTCCTGAAAATCAGATATTAGCGCACTCTATTTTGAGCACAGGAAGGGGGGGTTGGATGCCCTCCTGAGGGGAAGTCAGGCGGCTATTTGTGGAAGTGGTGGCTGCAGCCACTTTATGATCACGTTCACCCCGGGACAGGGCAGCCAGCCTCGGGGGGGCGGGGGCAGCTGCCGGGACGCCCCCACGTCAGGGTCCGGGGGCTCTGTCCAGGCGGCGGGGTGGGGGGAGTCCCTCCTGAGAGCTCAGCTGCCCCCCGAGACACAGGAGGCCCAGAGTGTGAATGCTGCCGCCCTGCACCCCTGCCCGCTGTGCCCGCGGGCACCCCCGTTCCCTGTGTACTCAGACCTGCTGAGATGCAAGAGTCGAGCTGGGCCGGGAGGTGGAGGGATCATGTCAGTCGTCAGCATGTCTGAGGCTAGATTCCCCAGGTGTGGACCCCGGGGGGTGTCTTCAGAGCAGCTCACTCTCTCTCTCTCTCTCTCTCTCTCTCTCTCTCTCTCTCTCTCTCTATTTGGGTCACACCCGGCAATGCTCAGGGTTCCTCCTGGCTCTGCACTCAGGAATGACTCCTGGAGGTGCTGGGGGACCCTATGGGATGCTGGGAATCGAACCTGGGTCGGCCACATGCAAGGCAAACGTCCTCCCTGCTGTGCTATCACTCCGGCCCCAAAGCATGTCTCATTTGTTTCTTGTTTTGCTGTTTTTGGTTTTTTGTTTTCTGGGGGGAACCACACAGGAGTTGGTGCTCAGGACCTCTTCTTGGCTCAGGGATCACTCGGGGACCATCTGGGGGGTGGGGAGATCGAACCCAGATCAGCTGTGTGCAAAAGGCAAGCCCCCCGACCCGATGTACTATCTCTCCTGCCCCCACACCCAAAAGATCTGTGACGAGGGCCTGGAGCGATAGCAGAGCGGGGAGGGCATTGGCCTTGCATGTGGCTGACCTGGGTTCGATTTCCAGCAGCCCCTAGGGTCCCCTGAGCACTGCCAGGAGTAATTCCTGAGTGCATGAGCCAGGAGTAACCACCGTGCATCTCTGGGTGTGCCCCCCCCCAAAAAAAAATATATTTGTGACGAAGTCGGGGAAGGCTCAGGTTGGGGCCTTGTGGTCCCCCGGGGTCCGTCCATCTCACTGTCTGCCTCTTCTCTCTCTCCCCCCTGTTCCTGCAGTTAAATGAACTGGTGGTGGGCGACACCAGCGGGAAGCTGTCTGTGTACAAGAACGACGACAGCCGGCCGTGGCACACCTGCTCCTGCCAGGGCATGGTCAGTCCCCAGCGGCGTGGGCTTGTGGGGAGGGACACAGGGCCCGGGCTTGGACCAGGCGCGGCCTCGCCGGGAGCTCCCGCTCGCCCCCTGGACTCCAGGGCGCGGTGACTAGGGGCAAGTGATGGCCATCAGAAACCAGCTGGCCCCTGGGCCCTGGAGGGCAGGGGGTCCCGGCGCCCCTCCCGGGGCCCCCCTGAGCCTCCCTCTCTCCTCTCGCAGCTGACCTGTGTGGGGGTGGGCGACGTATGCAATAAAGGGAAGGTAAGTACGAGCGGGACCCCTGACCTCTGGGCGCCAACCCACAGGGCCTGCACCCCTGCTTCCCCCCCCCCCCCCGAGCCTCCCCCCTGCGCTTCTGTCGCTCCCAGAACCTGGTGGTGGCCATCAGCGCCGAAGGCTGGTTTCACCTGTGTGACCTGACCCCCGCCAAGGCCCTCGATGCGTCCGGGCACCACGAGCCGCCGGCGGCCGAGGAGCAGCGCCCGGTCTTCAAGCAGCACGTCCCGGCCAACACCAAGGGCATGCTGATCCAAGACATCGGTGGGCATGCGGCCTGGGGCGCGGGGGCCTGGGGGCAGGGGCCGGCAGTCCCTCCGGCTCTCGGGTCGGTACTTCCTGTGAAATTGTGGTCCCCCCCCTTTTTTTTCCCCTAAAGTCTTTGGGTCACACCCAGCGGTGCTCAGGGGTCACTCCCGGCCCTGCGTTCCGGAATCGCACCGGGCAGGGGGCTCAGGGCCCTGTGGGGTGTTGGGGATCAGACCCCGGTCGGGCACGCGCAGAGCAAATGCCCTCCCCGCTGTGCTCTCGCTCCGGCCCCTTGAGCACTTTGAAATCGGCTGTGATTCTGCACACGGCACTTGCCGTTGGGAGTGGCACAGATGGAAACTGGGGCTGGGGGCCAGCCAGGGAGAGCCCCGAGGGCGGCGGTGTAGGCTGGAGTCCCGGGTGCGACCCCCAGCACCGCCGGCTCCCTGCATTACGCACACCGTGGGGCGCGGCCCCTGCACACAGCTGCTGTGTGTCCTTCCCTATCCCCCCCAAAAAAAAATAAAAAAGGAATTTGAGGCCCGGGAGAGAGCTCTGAGGGCAGGGGCACAGGCTTTGCGTGTAGGTGTCCCCGCCTGGACCCACCTCCACCCCCCAGTGCCGCTGGGTGTGGCTGGAAACCAAAATGAAACAAATATTTTGCTGCCCTTCCTGGACCGTTGCTCGGAAGGGACAGAAATAACGGAAAGACAATGAGACAGGGCCTGGCGCCCTAGAACAGCAGGCGGGCGCTTACCTTGCAGGCAGCTGCCTGGGTTCCATCCGCAGCCCCCTGGGTGGCCCCCTGAGCCCCCTGTCATGAGGGTCCCTGAGCACAGAGCCAGGGGGCGGCCCCGAGCAAACAAAAACGAGCCCACGGGGCTGGGATTCGGCTCAGCAGGCAGTGCTGTGCTCCCCTGTGGCCCCTGGTGCTGCAGTCAACAGAGTTTTTACTTTTTCATTGGGGGGAGGGCTTGGGGCCACACCGGCAGTGGGGGCTTGCTCTTGGCTCTGTGCTCAGGGATCATGCCTCCCAGGGCTCGGGGCACCACACCCGGTCAGCAGCGTGCCAGGCAGACGCCCTCCCCAGTGCACGGACTTCCTTCATCCCTGACCCCAGTAGGGTCCGAATCCAGTTATTGCTTTTTGGATCATGACAGCAGCCGTCCGTGACCAAGCTCTTACAGTTAAGCCTTATGGCACCTTCTCAGGACCCTGCCTTTGGGGGTGCTGGGAAGTAAGGGCACCTGAGGCTTAGGTCGAGAGAACAGAGCTTGGGTTGATTGGGTTACTCCCATCACAGTGCTCCCATTCCTCTGTGTTTCCTTGCAACTCCTTTCTTTGTGCTCTCCTGACTTGTAAATACTGTGTTTCTCTTCTCCTTAAGTCCTTTGCATAGTTAATTCAGAGCCATGTCCTTTTCGTAGGGGCACAAGAAGACAGTTAACGCTATGCTTTTGTCACCGGGGAGTTAATCGAGTCCAGATAATATTACCGTCCTCCCTCCGTCCGTCTGGAAGGTGGTCGGAGGGCAAGAGTCAGGACCCGCGGGTTGTGTTTTCGAGAGAAGATGGGGAAGTGCCGGGAGCGGGGCTGGAGGGGTGAGGCGGGAGGAGAGCTGCGGGGCCCAGGTGTGAAGTTAGCAGGGAAGGGGAGGGGCCTCGGGGGCTCCCCGCCCACCCAGGGCTCTGCCTGCAGACGGGGATGGACGCTGTGAGCTGCTGCTCGGCTACACGGACCGAGTGGTCCGAGCCTTCCGCTGGACGGACCTGGGCGAGGGCACCGACCACCTGGCCGGACAGCTGGTGTCCCTCAAGAAGTGGGTGCTGGAGGGGCAGGTGAGCAGCCGGGCGTGGCGCGGGGCCCCCAGAACAGGGAGGAAGGCCGGGGGCTGGGGGGGGCAGAAAGAAGGAAGGGAGGAAGCGGCCCTGCAGAGGGGGGTCTGTTCCCCGGGGTCTCGGCGGGCAGCGTGAGTGGGCGGCAGTGAGGAGGGATCCCAGGGCAGGTCCCCACAGCACCCGCGTGGGGGGTGACACCAGGCAGGCGCCTCCCTCCCCTCCACTCCCGCTCAGCCCCCGCCTCCCTGGCACAGGTGGACAGTCTGTCCGTGATGCCGGGGCCCCTGGGCACTCCTGAGCTGATGGTGTCGCAGCCCGGCTGTGCTTACGCCGTCCTCCTGTGCACCTGGAACAAGGACCCCGGGCCCCCTGCCGCCTCCGAGGGGGGCGCGGACGCCAGCAGGTAAGGGGCGCCAGCCTGTGCTCGGTGACGGGGGGAGCCTGGGGGCGGCCTCGGTTCTGTGTCCCACTGGAGATGGTTCTCAGGGGGCCCCAGGGACACAGGGCTCCCCCTCCCAGTGCTCCCCAGAAGACATCGACGGGCTGCCGCCCTTCCGCGCCCACCTGCGGCTGGGCACACGCGCCCAGCAGACTGAGCGATCGCTGTCGAGGCTGCTTCACGTCTCAGAGGCTCTCAGAGTCATTGCAGCCCGCCCAGGGCCCCGGGGATCTGGGCCGTGGGGTCACCCCGTGGCCCTCCGCTCCCTGCAGGGACGCCCCGGCTGCCCGCGACGTCGTGCTGCACCAGACGTCTGGCCGCATCCACAACAAGAACGTCTCCACCCACCTGGTCGGCAACATCCGGCGAGGTACGTGGGGGTCGCATGCAGCGAGCGAGGCCGCGGGGGGGACCGCCCGCACGCCTCGTCCCCTCACCCCGTCCGCTCTGGTCTCGCCCGGCCCTCCCCGTGCCTCTGTGTCCGTCCGTTGCTCACGCCAGCAGGCCACTCCCCGGACAGCACCGGCTCTGGCCTCTTTGCACTCTGCACGCTGGACGGTGAGTTTCCGGGCGGGGGGAGGGGTGGCGGCGTGCCCCGGGGTCGCGCCCCCCCACCTGGCCCCTCTCCCCGCTGCAGGGACGCTGAAGCTGATGGAGGGGGCCGACAGACTGCTGTGGTCTGTGCAGGTGGACCACCAGCTCTTCGCCCTGGAGAAACTGGACGTCACGGTGGGTGGGGGCCGCCGTCCCCCGACACCCTTCCCGAGGGCGGCAGCGCCCACCCCCGGCTCCCGCTCTGCCAGCATCTCGTTTGCTGGGGTGGGGCCGGGGCGCTGGGCCCGGCGGGGCGGGAAGGCCGTGCAGCCCGGGCACTGCCACCTGTGAGCCGTCGGGGAGCGCCCGGGCTGTGTCCCCGGGCTCCAGGGCGCAGAGTGTTTGGTGGCTCGTGTCTGGCGGTGAGGGCGAGGCTGTGGCCGCCCACCGGCCCCCCGAGCCAGCCCCGTCGCTGACTGCCCTGCTGGACGGGAGCTGGCCTTCCCTGCAGAGTGACCCTTCCCCTGCGGGCCTGCCCGGCCAGCCTATCAGTCCCAGCGCCGGATGCGCTTTATTTTTCTCCCCCGTCACGGTTCTCTGCGCTGTGGGCGGCGGGGCCCCGGGGGTGGGGGTGGGGCTGCAGTTCACGGCCGGCAGCCGGGCTGTGTGTCCTGAGTTGCCTCCGGCCGCCCGGGGATCTGGAGGATCACTTTGTTTCCGTAAGCTCCTGTTTCGAGAGCATGAAATCGGGAGGGCGACTGTCTGCCTCGCCTGTCTGCTCCCGGCCTGACGTCAGGGCCGGGCTGGCCGCCCCGCGGTGCCTCGCAGGGAGGACTTCTCAGTGGCCCGCGGCTGCCGACTCCCCCCAGCCCTCTGAGCCGGCCCCTGCCTGGGCCCCTTCCAGGGCGACGGGCAGGAGGAGGTGGTGGCCTGTGCCTGGGACGGACAAACGTACATCATCGACCAGAGCCGCACCGTCGTGCGCTTCCAGGTGGACGAGAACATCCGAGCCTTCTGCGCAGGTGGGCGGCCGTTTGCTCCCTCAGCACGCCCCTGCCGCCAGTCCACATACACACCCCGCACACACTATCACACACACAGTCTGAGACACAGACACTCACAGACACACAGAGACACAAACCCAGAAATACAAGAGAAGCATACAGACACACACACATGCACACACACACATACAGAGTCTCACAAACACAGACACACAGGCACACAAACACAGACCATAAACACACACAGAGTCTCACAGACACACAGAGACACAGACACACAAACACAGAAACAAAGAGAAACATACGGAGACACATAGATACATGCACACAGACACACACAGTCTCACACAGACAGGCTCAGACACAGAGACACACAGACACAGAAACACAAGAGAAACATACAGACATAGATACATGTGCACAGACACACACAGTCTCACACAGACAGACTCAGACACAGAGACACACAGACACACAAACAGAAACACAAAGAAACAGAGACATATAAACACAGACACACACACCTAGAGTCTCACAGACACACACTCACAGAGACACACAGACACACAAACAGAGAAAGACATGAACACACACACACACACACACACACACACACACACACGTTTGGCCCTCTGGTTAGTGGCTGGCACTGGGGCCGGGCACTCGCCTTTTTCCCTGATGCAGGGGCCGTGAGGGACAGTGACTTTCCATCTCTGAGTGTTGTGTTTGTTTATTTGGGCTTGGGGGCCACACCCAGCAGGGCCTAGAGGCTCTTCCGGTCGCTTAGGAATCACTCTTTCCCTTTCACGGTTTTTACTGCTTTGGCTTCGGGGCCACACCAAGCCGTGCTCGGGGGTGACTCCTGGCCCTGCACTCAGGAATTACTCCTGAGCTTGAACCACGGTCGCCCTCCCGGCCGCCCCGCGCCTGAGTGTTTGTGAGGCTGCGGTGGGGGGGGGTGTGAAGACTGGGAAAGCGCTTCCCCACAGACCCCGTCAGAACTCTGGGGAACGCCCGCCCGGGGCGTTCTCGCTCCTGCCCGGCCGAGACCTCGGTGGCAGCAGGAGTCTCCGGGGGGTCCAGGAGAGCTTTGGCCGCTGAGGTGTGGCGGGAAGCGGCCTGTGGGGGTTGGTCCCACACGCCCACGACCTGAGCCCTGCTCTCTGCCCCCGGGACGGTCGGCCCTGTCCCCGCCACTCCTGGGTCCGGAGCTTCCTCGGAGACCAGCTGACAGTGCTCGGGGCTTGCTGCTGGCTCGGGGATCACTCCTGGCAGTGCTCAGGGAGCCAGATGTGGTACCGGGGTTGACCGCAGACAAGCACCTCCTCCCTCCCCGCACCGGCTCCCCGGCCCCAGCTCTTGTTCCAATGGCGCCCCTCGGCCAGCCCACCGTGTGCTGAGTGCCCTGTGGGTCAGGGCTGTGGCGCCTGCCGTCTCGGGGCGGGTGGGGGGCCGCGCCGCTGTCTTACCCACTGCGGGCCCCCACACTTCTTCGCCTTGTCCTGCCCCCTCCCCCCCAGGGCTGTACGCGTGCAAAGAGGGCCACAACAGTCCTTGCTTCGTGTACGTGACCTTCAACCAGAAGATCTACGTGTACTGGGAGGTGCGGCTGGAGCGGATGGAGTCCACCAACCTGCTCAAGGTGCTGGGGCCCCAGCCCGAGTACCAGCGCCTGCTGGCCGAGCTGGGCGTGGGTAAGCGGCGGCACCGGCCAGGACAGGGCCTCGGTGCTCGGGGCACCCCCGGTAGTGGGCCCCCAGCCCGCACAAACAGGTCTACACCCGCAGTGCTCCCCCTCACTCCAGGGACTCGCCTCTGGCGGTGCTTGGGGGGGACCCTGAGCCCAAGCCAGGTGCCCCCTCCCCTTGCCCCGCCGTGCAGTCACTCTGGCCGCAGGTGTCCGTCCTGAGCTGGCCGGACGTGCACCTCGCGCCCGGCTGAGCCCGCGCTGGCGGCCCGCTCGGGGCCCCCCTCGGGGTTTGGGAGCCGTGTGGTCGGTGGGGGTCGGCCTGGGTTCCTTGGCGCGCACGGCCTGCCGCCCTGGCCCCAGTGCCCTGCCGCCCTGACCCCAGTGCCGTCTCCCGGTCTCGCCGGACCCTGTTGCGTTCAGCTTTGGGCCACCCCTGCCAGGGCTTCCTCCTGGCACTGCCCTCGGGGGTCACTCCTGCTGGGCCCCCATGGGGTTCTGTCCCCTGCAAGACGCGCCCCGAGCCCCGTCTGTGCTGTCTCCCTGGCCTGCCAACCCCCCGTGCTTCCCCCCTCAGACCCTGGCGACCTCCCCGCCGCCCGAAACCTGCTGCACCAGCTCCTGTACCATCCGCATCAGCCACTGCAGGGCGCCCCCGCCAGCCCCCGGACCCCACCCAGCTGGGCCGGCCTGGACGCCGCAGAGGATTGAGCCGATTGAGACCCCCTCCCCCACGGCCCCCAGGGCTGTGGTCTTGGCAGGAGGAGGGCCCACCTGGTCCAGAGGAGCCTGCGAATGGCGCCCCCGGGGGACCCGTGGGACCGCATAGCCCTCACGGGTGCTCCCTGGTGGAAGAAGCGACACGCGACACCACCCGTGTCCTTTTGGCGCCGCAGGGCTATGGGGCCCGCGCCTGCCCTGCCGAGAGCCCCCCGCCCTCGCAGGAGAGCGGGCTTGTCTGCGGGACAGCACAGATGACTGGGGTCGGGGCACGGGCTGGGACTCACCGGAGGGGCCACCCAGGACCCACTCCCGACTGCGGCTCAGGGGACCAGACACCGTGCCCAGGGGTGGCGTGGGGTCACACACACACACACACACACGCTGCCTACCCTTGGGGGAGGTTGGGGAGGGACAGCAGCGTGGTCGGGCAGGGGCCCGGGCTGCCTCCCCCTCGCCGCTGCCGTGGCCCCGGGCATCGCCGACTTGAGCCCTCCCCCCGGGACTGGCACGCGGGGTTGGCTTTCACCCCTGCAGCCCGGCCCTCCGTGCGCCCGGCGAGTCTGGTGGTTCACCTCCGTTGACCCCTGTGAGTGGCTCCGCGCTGCCTCGTGTGCAGGGGCGATGGCCCTGCCCGCCTACGGGGTGGGACACCCGCGCGTGGCACGCTGCACCCTGGCCCTGGGGGCCTTGAAAAGCCGGGCCGCTTTTCAGGTGGCTGTTTGCATACCCGGGGGGTGGGGGTGGCATCTCAGCCAGCAGTTTTGGAATAAATGAAAGCGGGCGGAGAGGAGACGGCCCGAATCTGTTGCTTGCAGCTGGGGGCAGGGTGCCCTGGGGCCTAGTGCCCACCTCTCCCCCGGGAGGGCTGGAGGGCTGGGTTCCGTGCAGGGAGCAGGACGCCAGAAGGGCAGCAGAGGCGTTTATTCCCGTGGAGAGCGGCCGAGGGGGCCCGCCCAGGGCCCAGGACTGCAGTGACAGTGGCAGGAAGCAGAGGGGCCCGAGGGTAAGACCCAGGACAGCGGAGGTGATGGTGCAGGCAGTGGCAGCTGGGCCCCGGGGCCAGGGAGCCCTTTCCTTGTGCGGGTGGGGAGCCAGCGAGCTGGGCAAGGCCCCAGTGTTGGTCGGGCTTAGCCCTGGCTCTGCACTCCGGGTCACTCCTGGCAGGGCTGGGGGGGCATATGGGTGCCGGGGTCAAACCCAGGTTGGCTCTGTGCAAGACCAGCGCCCTACCCACTGCACTCTCTCTCCAGCCCTCGGGTCAGCTTCTCGCTCCTCTTCCACCCGGCCCAAGGCTCCTGGTTCCACTTAGTCCCCGGGTGCTGCCACCCCCTCTGCTCCCTCACAGTGGCGGGGTAGGCCCCCGGGGTCTGGCTCCTGAGGACGGTCATGCCTCTCTCCGCAGGCAAGGCTGCAGAGGGGCTGCGTCTCTCTGCTCGGACCCTAGGGGGCGGCAGAGAGCCCCGAGTCCAAATCCAGACAGGCCCACACCCTGGGCCGCGGAGGTGAGTGGCAGGGAAGAGAGGCCCCGAGCCGGAGCCTTCTAGAATGAAGACACTTGTGGGGCTGGGGTGGGGTGGGGACCTGAGCATCCTGCCTTCCCCGCAGCCCCCCAGCGTGGGGGGTGGACACAGGGCAGGGACCGTGGGAGGGCCGGCTTCAGGACAGGGCCACCCCCCCACCCCTCCCACCCAGAACTGGCTTCCGACATGGCAGCCCCGGGCAGAGGGGCTGCTCGTGCTCATCCCACGAGTGGCTGGGGGCTCACCCTGCCCCCCTCACCCCACACCTAGGCTTTGCAGGACCAGGGCCCCCCCGCTGGTGAGGTGTGGCTGTGGGGGGGTGCAGAGACCCCAAGAGGTGATGTGAGAGCCGGGCATTTGAGGGGGTGGAGATGGGGGACAGGCGGGGGACAGCCGCCACTTCTGGGTCCTTCCTGCGCGGAGAGCAAGCTGGGGAGGGGACCTGGTGCTGGGTGCAGACTCCCCGGGGTGGGGGGCAGCAGGGGGGAGTGTGGCCACGGGCGGTGGACCGAGGGGCCAGCCGCAGTCACTGGTCCGGCTCCTGGTCCCCGGGCAGGAAGGGCAGCTCGGGGAAGGGGGCTCTTGGCCGCAGCACGCCGCGCTCCAGGTCGATGCAGCACTGGGGGGTGACACAGGCGGCTCAGCCCCTGCTTCCCGCGCGCCCCGCCCCCTCCCCGCGCCCCGCCCCCTCCCCGCGGGGAAGCCACCGCCTTACCTTGAGGGACAGCAGAGTCTGCAGGCCCAGGCAGAGTTCAGGGCTCTCCGCGTCTGCGGAAGGGTTTGGTCCCACAGGAGGTCGGGTGGGGCCCCCCCACACATCCCTCCCCCCCACCTCGGGCTGGAACCAGGGCCCAGGGCCCCCCTGGGGAGAGACTTACCCACCACCCGCGCCGAGCACGACACCGTCTCCTGGCCCAGCTGCAGCTCCAGCTGTTGCACCTGGGCCGGCCCGGCTGCCGGGGACACTAGCCTGTGGGGGCAGAGCCGCTGTGGCCGCCGTCCTGACCGCAAGAGCGGAAGCCCCCTGTATACACACGGACTGCGGGCCCTCGCCTAGCCCAGGGCTGTGGGGGGCTTGTCTCCCGTCGGCTGGTTTCAGTAAGAGCTTAGTGGAGGTGGGAACTAGAGCTCATGTATCCTGGGTTCTTTTTCTTTTCTTTTTTTCTATAGCTGTCAGAGGTTTTTATTATATATATATATGTGTGTGTGTGTGTGTGTGTGTGTGTGTGTTGGGCTGGAGCGATAGCACAGCGGTTGGGCATTCACCTTTCACGCGGCCAACCTGAGTTTGATTCCTCCGCCCCTCTCGGAGGGCCCAGCAAGCTACCGAGAGTATGGAGCCCACATGGCAGAGCCTGGCAAGCTGCCCGTGTGTATTGGATATGCCAAAAACAGTAACAATAAGTCTCTCAATGAGAGACGTTACTGGTGCCCGCTCGAACAAATTGATGAGCAACGGGATGACAGTGACCTCATATATATGTATTGGCTTATTTTTGGGTCACACCCAGGATGCTCACAGCTTCTTCCTGGCTCAGAAATCACTCCTGGTGGTGCTCGGGGGACTCTATGGGACGCCGGGGATCGAACCCAGGTCAGCCGCCTACAAGGCAAACGCCCTCCCCGCTGGACTGTGGTGCCAGGTCCCTCGAGGTCTTGACTATACCCAGAATGACATGGTGACCATCGCCGCGATCTGACCTGGGAATATCTCCTCCACCACCCCCTCCCGCCAGCCTCCCCCGCCTGGCACCCCGACTCAGGGCGGGCTCTTACCCCAGCCGGCGGAGGCATCCTGTCGAGATCTGATTGTGTTGGGTGCCCGTGTCCACGGCCGCTCGGAGCACCTGGTCCCGGCACTGATACAGAGGGGCTGCCGTGAGGGCTGGGGGCCGCAGGGCCGGGGGCCGCCTCACCCGTCCCAGCCCGCTCATGCTTCTCTTTCAGAAATGAGTGAAGGGCCTGAGCCGAGTCTTTAAAAACGATTTTTACGGGGGACACAGATGGCTGAGGCCGCACAGACCCCCAGAAACAGGATCCACACAGGCACTCAGCCACGCGGTGAGTGCCACACTTGGGGACACTGGCCGGAAGCGGGGACATATGTGTTGGGAATTGGGGGTGGGGGGGCTGAGCGCGTCTGATTAGAGGATCCTAGGCCAACCCTAGAGAGACGCGGAGAGCCAGAATGCCGGTGAGGACGTGCAGGTGCGGCTGCCCCGGGGACCCACTGGGGCCCACTGCACTTGCACCTCACAATCCAGCCGTTTCCTCTCTCCAGGCGTTGTGCGAGCGTCTGCGTGTGCCTAAGGGTGGCTGGAAGCACAGCAACTCCTGCTGCTGCTCTGGAGCGTGAGGGACGCGAGAGAGGGCGTAGCCCGAGCTTGGAGCACTTCCCTTGCCCATGGCCCGCCCTGAGTGGCCTCCGCCACTGCCCCCCGCCCCCCAGCACCTCCACGAGAGGCCCTGGGCACTGCCCGGTGTGGCCCTCCGAACAAAACACTAACAAGGAAAGGCCTTTTGTGGGGGCTGGAGCGATAGTCCAGCGGGGAGGGCGTTTCCCCGGCACATGGCAGACCCGGGTTCAATCCCCACCATCCCGTATGGTTCCCCGAGCACTGCCAGGAGTAAGCCCTGCGCACAGCCGGGTCTGACCCAGGAAGAGTAAAGGGAGCGTGAGCCATCATCCACTGGGTAGGGAACTTGTCTTTCTCACCGACCCGAGTTTGATCTCTGGCACCTCCACGGGTGACCCCTAAGCACAGAGCCGAGGGTAAGCCCTGAAGACTGCTGATTATGCCCTCCCTCCCCCACCAAAAATTTTTTTTAAAAGAACCAGCAGAAAAGAAAAGGCCACTGTGAATGCAAAACCAGAAAAGGAGGTAAGCACTGAGGCCGAAGAAAGAAACTGTGGGCGGAGGGCCAGCGGGCAGGCGTGCCCTGGTGCAGACAGCGGCAGAAGGGCCGCAGTGTTGGTTCAGCGTTGGTCAGTGGTGACTCCAGGCCCCGTGGGAGACACTTTGTCCAGGAGGTTACACGAGTGTCTGCAGAGCGCAGTGGAGGAGGATCCCGTGCCCGCACACTTTGATAAAAGGAGCGAGGGCAAGAATGATAGTATAGGGCCCGGAGCGATAGCATAGCAGGGAGGGCGTTTGCCTTGCACCCAGCCGACCCGGGTTCAGTTCCCAGCATCCCATAGGGTCCCCTGAGCACTGCCAGGAGTAATTCCTGAGTGCAGAGCCAGGAGTAACCCCTGAGCATCACCGGGTGTTACCCAAAAAGCAAATAATAATAATAAAGAATGACAGTACAGCGAGGAAGGCGCTGGTCTTACACGCGGCTGACTCGGGTCGAGACCCCAACACCTGAGCCAGCCCCGAGTCATCCCTGGGTGCAGAGCCAGGAGCAAGCCCTGAGCACCGCCGGGTGTGGCCCCAAACAACCACAAATAGGAGCAATGCTGATGGGAAGACATTCTAAGGAGAACGCGCCGCCCCCCCCCCCCCCCCCCCCGATTTCCCTGCAGGTTGGGCGAGGCTGGGATGCCGCCACGCCCCCTCTCCACCCAGGCGTGTCGGGGTCACACTCACCTTGCAGCTGACCAGCAGAGCTGGGATCTGGGTCTCGCTGGCCTCCCTTCTGCTCTCCTGGCCGTGAATCAGGGCCTGCACCAAGGCAGACTCGCCCTGGCGCCGGCTCTTGTCTCCCTCTGCCAGGCGTCTTTGGATCACACTGCGGGGCTGCTGGCTCCGACACAGAACAAGGAAGATGGTCCAGGCCCCCAAAGGCAGCCCCCCTCCCCGCCAGCCCTGCTGGTCGCTTCCCCCAGGCCCAGGAGCAGGGAGGGGTGGGAGCTTATCCCGTGGTCTCAACAGTCATTACAGGGTATAGGGGTCAGAGCAGTAAGACGTTTGCCACGGACGAGGCTGACCCAGGTTCAATCACTGGCATCTCGTATGGTTCCCCCAAGCACTGCCAGGCATAATTCCAAAGTGCAGAGCCAGGGGCTGGAGCGATAGCACAGCAGGTAGAGTGTTTGCCTTGCACGCGGCCGACCCGGGTTCGATTTTCAGCATCCCATAGGGTCCCCTGAGCACCTCCAGGGGTAATTCCTGAGTACAGAGCCAGGAGGAACCCCTGTGCATCGCCAGGTGGGACCACCCCCCCAAAAAAATAAAAATGTTGTACTCTTGAGTAGTCCAGAGAGAAGGGTGCTTGCCTTGCATGCGCTGACCCAGGTGTGCTCCCCAGCTCCCCGTAGGATCCCTGCAGCCCCACCAGGAGTGATCCCTGAGCACAGAGCCAGGAGTAAGCCCTGAGCATCACCGGGTGTGCCCCCCCACACACACACACACAAAGACGGGAAAACATTATGTTCTTATTTATTGGGGAGGGGGGTTAGAGGGGTGAAGGAAGCACCCCTGGCAGTGTGCAGAACCTTCACCCGGCCCTGTGCTCAGGGGTTGCTGCTGACCATGCTCAGGAGACCAGGGGGTGGTCGGGGTGCCACTCGGGGGCAGCCACGCCACAGAGCAAGCAGCGGAACCCCTGGACTCCATCTCTTGTCCTGTTGTTTGTCTAGAACCCTGGTTTGCTGAGAGGAGGGAAGAGAAGAGTCTGCTCCTCTAGGTTAGACTGACTACAGCTGACAGGACCTTTCAGAACTGGGGGCTTGTGGGGGGCAGATTTGTGCTTGAGGGGAAAATACTATCTCCGGCCTTCAACCTAGTTCTTTGCCAGTTCTCCCCGCCGAGAGCGCGCCCTTCCGAGGGCTGCCAAGCCCGGGTCTGAGGGGTAAGGCACAGAAATCAAAGTCAATGGAAGGGGCTGGAGTGATGGCACAGCGGGTAGGGCATTTGCCTTGCGTGCGGCCGACCCCAGTTCAATTCCCAGCATCCCGTAGAGTCCCCCGAGCACCGCCAGGGGTAATTCCTGAGTGCAGAGCCAGGAGGAACCCCCGTGCATCGCCGGGTGGGACCCAAAAAGCAAAAATAATAAAGAAGTTAGTACTTGCCAACTTAAACGAATGGGAAGGGGCTGGAGAGAAAGTCAAGGGGGTCAAGATTCTTCCCCTGCTCACGGCTGACCAGGGGCCCTGCCAGAAACATCCCTGAGTGTGGCCCCCCAGCCAGGCACCAACACAGGACAGCGCTAACTCTCAGGGCCGGGCCTCGGGTAGTGCTCTAGAACCCGGCTTCCAACTCTGTGATCTGAGCGACCCCAAGACCTGAAGAAGCCAGAGGGAGGCGGCATCCCTGCCGCCACCCACCCCTCTGCCCCACCCACCCCCGCCTCCACCACAAGGTGCAGAAACCCACCCCAGAGGCTGGAGGATAGCATAGCAGGGAGGGCGTTTGCCTTGTGCGTGGCTGACCCGGGTTCCATACCCAGTGACCCATCAGGTCCCCCGAGCACCGCCTGGAGGGAGTGCAGAGCCAGGAGGAAGCCCTGAGCACTGCCGCGGGGCTGGAGTGATAGCACAGCGTGTAGGGCTTTTGCCTTGCACGCGGCCGACCCGGCTTCAAATCCCAGCATCCCATATGGTCTCCTGAGCACCACCAGGAGTAATTCCTGAGTGCAGAGCCAGGAGGAACCCCTGTGCATCGCCGGGTGTGACCCAAAAAGCAAAAAAAAAAAAAAAACCGAAAAAACCGAACCAGCGCCTTTCTCCCAGGATGTCCCAAACCTGCCCCCGGCCGCGACCACAGCCCCTCAGACATGCCTGCGGGGGTCCTGTGGGCCCGCATGCCCCTCTCGAGTATGCCCCAAGCAAGAGGCTTCTCCAGTGCCTGCCCTGTGCGCTGTCAGGCGCCTCCTTTCAACCACGTCCAGGCAGGTACGCTCTGGAGGGGCACAGGGAGAGCGAAGCCGCAGCCCTGCACAGCCCTCGTCCCGGTGCTCAGGGGAGAGCGGTCCCGCTCTCTGTCTCTGTGGTGCTGCTGGGGGCGCCCCAGGGCCCCACCCAGTGCGCTTGGAGTCTCAACCTGCGTCCTGACCCCAAGCTGGTTTTTGTTGCTGCTGTTGTTTTGCTTTTTGGGTCACACCCAGCGTTGCACAGGGGTTACTCCTGGCTCATGCACTCAGGAATTACCCCTGGCTGTGCTCGGGGGAACCTATGGGATGCTGGGAATTGAACCCGGGTCGGCCGTGTGCAAGGCAAACGCCCTCCCCGCTGTGCTATCACTCCAGCCCTGAGCCCACACTTTAAAGTTTGTTGTGGTACCGGCCCGAGCAGTGCTCAGCTCTCACTCCCAGGGACCGGGGCAGGAGCCAGAGATGGAACCCCGCTTGGCTGCATGCAAGGCAAACCCAATACCCACGTACTCTCCAGCCCCAGGTTTTAAATTAGTGTGGGGGAGTCACACTAACCAGGTTCCTGGAAACGTGCGGCTGCTTCACGGCCCCGTGACATCTTATGGCCTAGTTCTCCCTCTCAGAGAACCAGGCAAGCTACCGGGAGTTGGGAGTTTCCTGCCCACATGGGAGAGCCTCGCAAACTCCCCATGGCGTATTCTATGCCAAAACCAGTAACAGTGCTGGGTCTCATTCCCCTGACCCTGAAAGAGCCTCCAATGCGGCACCGTTGGGAAGGACAAGTAAAGAGAGGCTGCTAAAGTCTCGGGCTAGGACAAACGGAGACATTTCTGAGACTGCTTGAGAAATTCAACAATCAACAGAATGATGATGATGATGATGATGTGGGGGTCAGGAAGGGCACTTGGTAGGGGGTCCTCCCCGGAGGCTGCTCCTGGTGGTGCTGGGGGGACCTGCACTTGGGGCTCATGCCCTTTGGGCCATCTCCCCACCCCCATCATTCTCATTCAAAATTGTTTTTGCAGGGAAGGGAGCCAATCAGGGCCCTCACAGGTGTCAGGTGCGTGCTCCATACTGGCAGTGCTCAGGGCTCTGAGCTTAGGGATCCCTCCTGGTGGCCTCAGAAGACCAGCTAGGGTGCCAGGAATCAAATCCGAGTTGGCCGCATGCAGGACATGCACCTTGCCCACTGTACTATGGCTCTGACCCACCTTCTCGTGTGTGTGTGGGGGGGAGGGGGTGTCACTCCCTGTGGTGCTCAGGGGACCCTACTGTCTTGGGGATCTCCTACATGCAAAGCGTATCGACTCTCAGTGCGTGGAGCTCTCTGGCCCCGGGCTTGCAGGGGCTGCAAGACCCGGTGATGTCGTGCGGCATCGGAGGGTCAAACCCAGGGCCTTGCGAGCGTTCTTCCGCCTGAGGCATAGCCCTTGCTCTGAGCCCACTTTGAGGACCTCCTGCTCCTGTGGTGCCTGGACTCTGCTTGCTGCTTGGCTTTGGGGGTGCCCCCAGCACTGCTCAGGACTCAGCCCTGGCTCTGTGCTCCGTAGTCACTCCTGGCGGGCTCGGGGGACCCTCTGGGATGCCCGGCGCCAACCCTGGGTTGGCTGCAGGCAAGGCGCGCACCCTCCCCGCTGTACTAGCGCTCCGGCCCTGCTCTTCGCCCCGCAGCTGGGCTCAGCGCCCTTGGTGTGAGCGTGTTCAGTCCCTGTGATGAAGCTGGTGATGCAGGGGTGAGGTTGGCCTCCTCCATGCAGCCCTCTCTGACTGCTCTGGACTCACCCTGGGCTAAGGATGACGCCAGGTCTGAGAGATGTCTCGGGGGTGGGGGGTGGTTATTTCCCTCAGCCCAGGGACATGCACCCAGCCCACCCGGGCTCGGCCTGGGTCTCGTCCTTGCATTGCCAAGCCGCGCTGAGCACTCGGGCAGACTCTGGGTAAATGGTCACCGAGAGCGGCCGCACCCCCAGCCCCTCACCGCCGGCTCGCCAACTGCCCTCCCTGCCCGGGCTTGTTTTTCTGTCCTTGGCGTAATGAGGCCCTGGAGGCCGCCGGCTGCCAGCAGGAGCCCGGCTCTGGGCCAGAAGGGGCCTGTGTGTTCCCACCCTCCACCTTTCCCACGGCTGCCGAGCTCCTGGCCCCATGCGGGCCCGGGGAGGGGCCCCGGGGTCTCCCCACCTGCTTTGGTCTTTTTTTTGGGGGGGCCACACTTGATGGTGCTCAGGGCTTTCTCCTGGCTCTGCACCTGGGAATCACTCCTGGCGGTGCCCCGGCGGCCATGTGGGATGCCGGGGGTCGAACCCGGTTCAGCCGCGTGCAAGGCGACCCGTCCTCTCCGTGCTATCCTCTCTGGTCCCCCTTCTCGCTTGGGGGACCACCCCATTAGTGCTCAGGGCTTACTCCTCGCTCTGTGCTGAGGGATCCCTCCTGGCATACTCGGGGGACTGTCTGGGAGTGCCAGGCATCAAACTTGGGTCAGATGTGTGCAGGGCAGGTGTCCTGACCATTGTACTAGCCCTCCGGCCCCACACTTTTCTCTTTACCATCCCCCACCTCCTCCAAAAAATAAATAAATAAATAAACACCAGAATCAAATCACTGCTAGAGGCCAGCTCAGGAGCTGGGAGCAGCAGGGCAGAGAGGGGGGAGCGGCGGGTGGAGGACTCAGCTGCAGCGCGTGCAGGCATGCTGGAGCCGGGCTCCACACACCGCAAGTCCCCCGAGCACTGCGCCAGGAGCAGCCCCTGGGCACCACCAGGAGCCCAAGAACTTCCCAGCAGAAGCGGCCCTCTGGCCTGGCTTGCCAACAGAACCCCCCCAGGGCCAGGTGCCTGGAGCAGGCCCACCCCCCCTCCCACCCCACTGGGTCGAAGCCACAGGGTGGCCCTCAACCCCACGGGGCCTCTGAACGGGCCTCTTCCCCACCCGGGGAGGCTGCGAGCGGGCCGCTGGGCCGCTGGGCCCGGAGCAGGCAGGGGAGGTGGTGAGGCGAGCAGGCTGCACCCCAGGAGGGCACGGGGCACTCCCAAGTCTTTCTGGAAAAGTCCGCCTCCTTCCTCTGTACCCGCAGGAGCTGGAATAGGGGGGACACGCCGGGCGCCCCCGCCACATCTTCCTCCGCCCATGTTCTAATCCCTCACCCCTGCAGCTCAGGTCAGGGGCTCAGCGCGCCTCCTCTGACCGCTGCTGATTCCGCCCTCTAGTAGAGGAAGATGGGGAGAGGGTCGGCGGGTGGGCTGGCACGCAGGAAGGGGGGGGGTCCTTCCTCAGCACCGCGGGGGCGCTGCCTGGAGCAGCTCCCACGCAGAGAGCCAGGAGTAGTCCCTCAGGCATCTGGGGCGCTCCCCACAGTGAAGATGGCTCGGAGGGCCCAGCCTCACATGGTCCGCCCCCACCGCCCCCCAGGAAAAGCAGAGAAGTGTAGGCCGCAGGGGGCGGGGGTGGGGAGGAGTGGGCAGCGCGCAGGGCAGCGGGGAGGGCCTTTTCCTAGCATGCAGCTGACCCAGGTTCAATCCCCGGCTCCCCAGGTGCTCTCCCCAGCCCCTCCAGGAGTGATCCCTGAGTGCAGAGCCAGGAGGAAGCCCTGAATATCGCGGGGTGCGGCCCCCCAACCCCCCAAAAAAACGGGCGTGTGGGCTGGGAGACACAGTCACCTTAGCCCGAGCAGGTGGCAGTGCCCGCTTCTGACCACGCTGACGCTTGTCCTGGCAGGGCTCGCTTGGAGAGCTGACCTCCCCCACGCCCCCAGGCCTGGCCAGAGCCCCTGGCCCCCACCCCCGCCCCAGGCCAGAGCAGCCTCGGTGAGTGGAAGAAAGAGGGAGCCGGGGAGGGTCTTCCCTGCTAGGAAGGTGTTGGCATGCAGGGAGACCAGTGGCCCCCGGCCAACACCATATGCCCAGGCTGATGTCCTGGCACCGAGGGTCCTTGATTTTTTGACTCCCCGAGGGGAATGGCCTACTAAGAGGGGACCCGCGGTGTGGGGTGGAGAGGAGTCCCAGCGGCCAAGTGACCAGCCCTGGGGGGGGGGGTGCCCTGCTGTCCTGTGGCGGGGAGGGGGGGCTCCGTGGCCCCTCTTGTTTCTGAGCGCCAGGGTCTCGGCGGGGAGCTGGAGGTTTGGGCTGGTACCCCCCTCGGCTCTTGAGCGGCTCCTCTCTGGGGGCCGGGGCGGGAAGGGGGGCCTCACCGGGTCCTTGGAGGTGCCCAGCCTCTTGAGACTGTCGATGGGGAGCAGGTCGGCGGAGTCCTGGTGCAGGAACTGTGTGGCCTGTTTGAGCCGGCGCTGCTGGCCCAGGTGGGCAGGGCCCCTCCGAGCCGCCGCCGCCGCCGCCGCCGCCGCCGGGGGTCCCCCGCTCCGGGCGCCTGCCTCCCCTCTGCTGGCCTCGGACCCCGCGCTCATGGCCCCGGCGGGGGCTGGCTGCAGGGGCCGAAGGGGCTCGGCAGGAGGGGGAGCGGGCGCGCAGCCTCCACTTTCCAGGGACGCGGGGAGGGAGGGCCGGGGCCGGCCACCGCGGGTGGACACGGCGGGACCCTGCCCGCGGGGGCGGCGCCGGCGTGCGTGCGCGCTGCCCGGCCTCACCTGCGCTCCGCGTTGGGGTGCGAGCGGGGGAGGGGGATCCCGGCGGGAAAGGGGCGCATCCGAAAGCGCACCAGCTCTCGCCCGGCCCGCCGGCAGACTGGCTCAGGACCGGCCCCCAGGGGTGCTGAGAGCAGCTAAGAATCTCCCTAAAAATAGGTGCTTGCTTCTCCTCCTCCTCCTCCTCCTCCCCTCCCCCTCCCCCTCCTCCTCCTCCTCCTCCTTCTCTTCCTCCTCTTCCTCCTCTCCCTTCTCCCCCTCCTTCCCTCCCCCTCCTCCTTGTTCCCCTCCTCCTCCTCCCTGTCCCTCTCCTCCTCCTCTTCCTCCTCCTCTTCCTTCTCCTCCCCTGCGTCCTCTCCTCCCCCCTCTCTCCCTCTCCTCCTCCTCCTCCTCCTTCTCCTCCTCCTCTTCTTCCTCCTCCTCTCTCTTCTCCCCCTCCTTCCCTCCCCCTCCTCCTTGTTCCCCTCCTCCTCCTCCCTGTCCCTCTCCTCCTCCTCTTCCTCCTCCTCTTCCTTCTCCTCCCCTGCGTCCTCTCCTCCCCCCTCTCTCCCTCTCCTCCTCCTCCTTCTCCTCCTCCTCTTCCTCCTCCTCTTCTTCCTCCTCCTCTCCCTTCTCCCCCTCCTTCCCTCCCCCTCCTCCTTGTTCCCCTCCTCCTCCTCCTCCTCCTCTCCCTTCTCCCCCTCCTTCCCTCCCCCTCCTCCTTGTTCCCCTTCCCCTCCTCTCTCTCCTCCTCCTCATCCTCCTCTTCCTTCTCCTCCCCTGCATCCTCTCCTCCCCCTCCTCTCTCCCTCTCCTCCTCTTCCTCCTCCTTTCTTTCTCCACCTCCTCTTCCTCCACCCCTTCCTCCTCATTCCTCTTACATCCTCCTCTTCTTCCTCCTCCTTCTTCCCCTTCCTCTTACCATTTTCCTCCTCTTCCTCCTTTCTCCTCCTCCTCCACTTCCTAATCCTCCTCCTCCTTTCCCTTCCTCTTCCCCTTCTCCTCTTCCTCCTCCTTCCTTCTCCCCCCCTCATCCCCATGCTGGGCTCAGGGATCCCCAAGTGATGCTGAGAATTCCACCTGGGTCCCAGGGGCAAGCACCCTATCCGAATGGCCCCTGATCTCAGAACCAGGATGACAGCCAGGTGCGAGCCCTGAGCCCCACTGAAGTCCAGACCTTCTTTTCCGTGGGGCTGGGGGTGGATCCCAGCCTGGTCTCATGATGCAGGCGGGTGTATCTCCCCTGAACTACACCCCTGGCCCTTTCCTATTCTCAGGGAGGAGGGCCCACCTGGTGGTGCTCAAGGCACACTCCTGGCTCTTTTCTAAACTGTTATCATGGAACTGGAGTGGTCGTACAGGGGCAAGGCTCTTGCTTTGCATGTGGCTGATTCTGGTTTGATCCCTGGCCCCACATAGGGTCTCCTGGGCCCCCACGGAGAGGTCCCTGAGCACAGAGCCTGGAGTAAGCCCTGAGCACAGCCCGGTGTGGCCCAACACCCCCCCCCAATAAAAACTCCAAAATATCGGGGCTGGAGCAATAGCAGAGCAGGTAGGGCATTTGCCTTGCACGCCGCCGACCCGGGTTCGATTCCCAGCATCCCATAGGGTCCCCTGAGCACCGCCAGGAGTAATTCTGAGTGCAGAGCCAGGAGTAACCCCTGTGCATCGCCGGGTGTGACCCCCCCCAAAAAAAAAGCAAAAAATTGTCATTCACTGGCCAGAGAGGTAGTGCCACAGACTTTTCAGGCAGGAGCCCGGGCTCATCCCCAGCACGGCATGGACCCCAGGGCTAGGCACGACCCTTCCAGAGGCGGGAGCAGCCGCTCACTGCCGCTAAGAGTGGTCTCCAAACACAAACCTAAATCACACTGAAATGAAAATGTTAGTGCTCTGACGTAAAGGAAGTCTCTCTGGGGATCTTATGCCTGGAAATGTGGATTATGGGACAGAAATAATACCATTCGGTTGTCAGTTTATTCAAAACAAGTACTTATACCCGAAAGAATCCAATAGAATAAGAAAAAGGAAATAAAATGTTAACCTTCAACTATGACAATGATTGTCGGAAATGATCACTCTGGATAAGAACCGGGTGCTGAGAGCTGGTAAAGTGATGTACATGATACCCTTTCAGTAACAGTATTGCAAACCACAGTGCCTAAAAGAAAAGAGAGTGAAAGAGAAATGGAGAGAGGAGAGGAAGAGATGGAGAGAGGTGAGAGAGAGAAATAGAGTAGAGAAAAAGAAGTGAGAGAGAAATAGGAGAGGAAGAGATGGAGAGAGGTGAGAGAGAAATAGAGAGGAGAGGAAGAGATGGAGAGAGGTGAGAGAGGAGAGAAATAGATGGAGAGAGGTGAGAGAGAAATAGAGAGGAGAAGAAGAGATGGAGAGAGGTGAGAGGAGAGAAAGAGATGGAGGGAGATGAGAGAGGAGAGGAGAAGGGAGAGAGGGAAGGAGGGAGAGAGAAAAGTGTGGTGGAGGCAGACTGGGTGTGGAGCAGAGGACGTGGGGGTCATTGGTTGCAGGAAATGTGCACTGATGAGGGGACAGGTGTTGGAACATTATATGACTGAATCTCAATCATGAGCAACTATAATTGTATATCAGTGATCCAAAAAAAAAAAAGTAAAATAAAATGTTAGCATTCAGGGCCAGAGACATATCTCAGCTGACGGGAACATGCTTTGCATGTAGATGGCTCGGGTTTGATCCTTGGCACCACATGGTCCCCTGAGCACCAATGAGTGCAGCCCCCAAACTAAAAAAGTTATAGAAACATGTAGAAAGTTATATTTTGTATATCAAATGAATGCGGTCATTCTATATCTGTCCCTCTCCTTCTGACTCGTTTCACTTAGCATGATACTCTCCATATGCATCCATTTATAAGCAAATTTCATGACTTCATTCCTTCTAACAGTTGCATAGTATTCCACGGTGTAGATGTACCAAGTTTCTTTATCTGTTCTTGGGCACTCCATTGTTTCCAGTTTCTGGTTCCTGTGAACAGTGCTACAGTGTTCAGAGAAATGCAGATGACATTTCTGCTGTGTTTTTGGGCACCCAGGATATATTCTGAGAAGTCTAACCCTGGTTTGATCTCTGGCACTGCATATGGTCCCCGGATCACTTCAAGGAGTGCTCCCTGAGCACAGAACCAGGGGAAGCCCTGAGCACTGCTGGGTGTGGCCCCAAAACAAAAAATAAATTCTATGATAACTCCCTTTCACAGGGGTAGAATCCACTTTACACGTCAGGGTTGGACTGTGTCGTTTCCCCCACATTCATATGTTGAAGTCCTACTCCCCAGAAGGAACTCTTGTTTGGGGGCTGGAGTGATAGCACAGCGGGCAGGGTGTTTGCCTTGCACACAGCTGACCCGGGTTCGATTTCCAGCATCCCATAGGGTCCCCCAAGCACTGCCAGGAGTAATTCCTGAGTGCAGAGCCAGGAGTAAGTCCTGTGCATTGCATTGCTGGGTGTGACCCAAAAAGCAAAAAAAGAAGAAGAAGAAGGAGAAGGAGGAGAAGGAGGAGGAGAAGGAGAAGAAGAAGAAGAAGAAGGAGAAGAAGAAGAAGAAGAATGAGAATGAGAATGAGAAGGAGAAGAAGAAACTCTTGTTTGGAGAAATGGTCTTTCCAGAGACAATTTAGGGAAGTTAAGGCGAGCTCAGAACCAATATGATTGTGTTCTTAGCAGAAGGGAAAGCTTCTCTTCTGGAGGGCTTTTTTTTTTTTGTTTTGGGGCCACAGTTGGCATTGCTGGGAGGCGGCTCCCTGGCAGTGCTCGGGGGACCGTGATGTGCGGGGGATCGAATTCACCCTCCTGAGGGGCAGGTGCTTAGCCCACGGCACCTTCTCGCCAGCCCAAGGGGGAGTATTTGGACACAGAGAGATGCACAGGGCAGGAACGCCGTGTGAGCGTGAAGGCACAAAGACACGCTGCCTCTCTGGCCCGAGGAATGCCACGGGCAGAGGCGAAGGAGGGGGCAGACGCTGAGAGCGGCTCCCGGAGGAACCTGCCCTTCATCTGGAGCAGCAGCCCCTGGAACGGTGAGTCAGTACGTTTCCTCTTGTTTCTTTTTTCCTGTTTTCGTTTTGCTGCCGATCAAATTCCTGGGTCCCCACCTGCACAGTTTGCACTCAGCCCTTTGTGCTGTCTCCCCGGCCCCGTTTCACTTGAGGCCGCTCCAGTGCTGATGTGTTCTGCCTGCAGCGCCAGAAAACTGCCCAGAGACTTAGAAAACTTTTTTTTTTCTTTTTTTTTTTTTTATTTTTGGGTCATACCTGGTGATGCACAAGGGTTCCTCCTGGCTCTGCACTCAGGAATTACTCCTGGCAGTGCTCAGGGGCCCCTATGGGATGCTGGGAATCGAACCCGGGTTGGCCGCGTGCAAGGAAAACACCCTACCCGCTGTACTATTACTCCAGCCCCGAAAACTTTTTTTTTTTACTTTTTGGGTCACACCCGGCGATGCTCAGGGGTTCCTCCTGGCTCTGCACTCAGGAATTACTCCTGGCAGTGCTCAGGGGACCCTATGGGATGCTGGGAATCAAACCCGGGTCAGCCACGTGCAAGGCAAACGCCCTCCCCGCTGTGCTATCACTCCAGCCCCAAGACTTAGAAAACTTGCCTTGAATTGTAGGGCAGAACCTGGAATTGAAGCCTTGTGTTTTGTTGTTGGATTCTTGCTCCGTTTCCACTCTGCCAAAAAGGATATTAAGGGAGACAGTAAAAACGGAATGAAGGGTCCTCGATGGTGGTGGTGGGGAGCAGAGGGGTTTATTTTTATTTTATTTTATTTATGTATTTTATTTTTTCTGTATGGGTCACACCTGGCGATGTCAGGAGTTACTCCTGGCTCTGCACTCAGGAATTACTCCGGCGATGCTCAGGGGACCCTGTGGGATGCTGGGAATCGAACCCGGGTTGGCGGCGTGCAAGGCAAACGCCCTCCCCGCTGTGCTATCGCCCCAGCCCCGAAGAGGGGTTTAACACAAAGGCCAAGAGCCCCTGGGAGCTGGAGAGATAGTTCACTGGGCCGCGTGCTCACCCTGCACACGACAGCCCAGGTTCTGTCCCTGACACACCAGGATGGCCCCATGATCCGGCTAGGAGTGATTCCTGAGCACGAGTCAATTGTGCCACTCTCCCCCCAAGAAATAAACCTCCAGTCCCTAGTTTGATCCCCAGTGCCACCTACCTGCACTAAACACAGTCTCAGTGAGTCTGCTGTTTGGGTCCCCCAGCACCCCACAACAGTGCGTGAAGTTGCGAGCACCTCAGCTAGACCTACAGTAGAACCAACATTGAAGTGTGGAACACCTGGCGGGCACCTCGGCCAAAGACACGAGCACCAAAACCAAGTGTGTGAAACCTTCACAAGCACGGGTCTGGCTTGTGTGCAACCCCCGGGTCACCAAAGCCGCGGTCCAGGAAAGGGGTACTGGGCGGGGGAGGGTATGAAGACCCGAGAGCCGGTGAGTCCATGTGTCCCTCCCTCCCTTGTGCAGAGGCTGACTTCCTGTCCGTTTTGTTTTCATGGAACATTCCAGCACCCTCCACTCCTTGACATGCATCGCCACCACAGCTAGGCCCGGGGTAGAGCTTGACGGGGATCCGTGGAAGGGCGGTCACAGTGAGTGATTGACTTAGTACGATGTTGGGGATGGGGCCAGAGCAATGGGATGGTGGGGAGGGCATCTGCCTTCGACAGCGACCTGGGTTTGATCCCCGGCGTCCCTGCCCCCCACCCATGAGCAGATGCTGAATAATTTATTTTGTATCGCTTGTTGTGAATAGTATGAGACGTCGCGTGACCATGTGCTCCTGGAATTCTAAAATTTTTAAATATTTGGGGTCCGGAGGCTTCTCTCTGGATCATGGCCGCTAATGTGCTGGAACGCAGTTCGTGGGTGTGGCTGCCAGGAAACTGGAAGGGCGGGGAGATGGGGGAGGTCACCCACCCCCGACTACATGAAGCCCGGAGTTTTCAGTCACTGGTCCCACGTACCTGGGTTTTTCAGAGGTTCATTCTCACACCTGGGGGGCTCTGGACGAGCCTGGGAAGGTCGGCCGTGAGTGTGGCAGGGATTGGACTCTGGAGGTTTGTGGCTGCCAGGGTTCTGTTGGGGCAGACAGAGGGACACACCTGTCCCCCTCCGAGGTGCCCTGCTGAAGTCAGCCTGGCGCGGGGTGGGTTGACATCTCTGCGGCGTGCTGCTCTCTCCCGAGATGCATCTGTGAGTTTGCTCTGATCTCTGTCGTGTGTGTTCCCTGTTTTCTCCCTCTACCACTGCAGGGAGATGGGGAATGTTCTGGCAAAGTCACGCGCGTCACACTCTGAGCACTTCCTCAGAGGCTTAAGAGGTACCCGGCCCCGGGAGGCAAGCATGCTTGGAGAGCAGGCTGGGTGTCTTGGTGGCCCCAGAAATGTTGGGGTGTTGATGCAAGAACTCGCCTTGGGGGCTGGAGCGATAGCACAGCGGGGAGGGCGTTTGCCTTGCACTCGGCCGGCCCGGGTTCGATTCCCAGCATCCCATAGGGTCCCCCAAGCAGGAGTAATTCCTGAGTGCATGAGCCAGGAGTCACCCCTGAGCATCACTGGGTGTGACCCAAAAGCTAAAAAAAAAAAAAGAAAAGAAACAAAGAAACAAAGGAAAGAACTCACCTTGGCTATTTCCAGCCAGAAAAACAAAGAGCCCGGGAAACAGCTATGGATGCCAAGGATCTGATCCGGGCCAGCCCTGTGCAAGGCGCCCTCCCCGCTCTGCTATGGCTCAGGGGCCGTTTCCTCCACCCTGATGTCGTGGCAACCAGGTGCCTTCGTGGGTGGGTTCCTCCCCAGCCTCTTAATTCCTTGTTCCCTTCATCCCAAGGCTGGGGCAGCCCGGTCTCCCTGAGGGCTGTGGGAGGAGGGGGAGGGCGCAGCGGCCAGTGAAATGCTGCGTGCCGGAGTTCCCAGAATATTCCTCCTGGTGCGGGTCACTCAGGGCCAGCCGGGCTCCTGGAGCCCCTGGAGGGTTCAGGGCAGATCTATTTCAGACCTTCTCCTCTGGCCCTGTCAGATCGGCCCATGACAACAGGGAGTTATTTTCCAGAATGTTCCTGGGGCCCCTTGAGCCACTTGGGATATTTCTGACCACCTCCACCACCCCCACACACACCACCACTATCCCCTAAAGGGAACTCTTCCAGAACTTTCCAGGCAGAGATCGCTTTATCTTTGACAGGGCGATGCTTTCACCTTGTTTCACTCACAGTCAGATGGAGAGCAAGTGTGTATCTGTGCCAGTGAAAGCTACTTTGTATCTTTGTTTTGTTTTTTTTTGGCTTTGTTTTTGTTGTTGTTTTTGCTTTTTGGGTCACACCCTGCAATGCACAGGGGTTACTCCTGGCTCTGCACTCAGGAATCACTCCTGGCGGTGCTTGGGGGACCATTTTGGGTGCTGGGGATTGAACCTGGGTCAGTTGAGTGCAAGGCAAACGCCCTCCCCGCTGTACTATCTCTTGGGACCTTCTCCTATTTTCTTTTTTTCTTTTTTTTTCTTTTGCTTTTTGGGTCACACCCAGCGATGCTCAGGGGTTACTCCTGGCTCTGCACTCAGGAATTACTCCTGGCGGTGCTTGGGGGACCATATGGGATGCCGGGGATCGAACCCGGGCTGGGCGCGTGCAAGGCAAACGCCCTACCCGCTGTGCTATCGCTCCGGCCCCCCTTCTCCTATTTTCTAAATTTTTTTTTGTTTTTTTTTGTGGGGGGTCACGAACAGTGATGCTCAGGGGTAAATCCTGGCTCTGCACTTAGGAATCACTCCTGGAGGTGCTTGGGGGACCTGGTGGGAAGCCTGGGATTGAATCCGGGGTTGGCCATGTGTAAGACAAACGCCCTCCCCACTAGCGGTACTATGGCTCCGGCCCCCTAGAAAGCATTTTTTGTTTTGTTTTTGCCTTTTGCATCACACCCGACGATGCTTAGGGGTGACTCCTAGCTCTTCACTCAGGAATCACTCCTGGCGATGCTCAGGGGACCCTATGGGATGCTGGAAATTGAACCTGGGTCAACCACGTGCAAGGCAAACGCCCTCCCCGCTGTGCTATTGCTCCAGTCCCCGAAAGCGTTATTTGTAAAGCCAGAGCTGGGACCGCATATGGTCCCCTGAGCACCAGCAGGAATAGTTCCTGAGTGCAGAGCCGTGAGTAAGCCCTAAACACAGCCAGATGAGGCCCCCCCAAAAACAAAAACAAAACAAAAGACCTCCCAAAAACTAAGAGCCTGAAAACCATGTGACATAAGCAGAGAAAATAAATACAGAACTGATTTAATGAGGCACATCACAGTGCAGGACAGAACTCCTGTCCAGGGGCTGGAGCGATAGCACAGTGGGGAGGGTGTTTGCCTTGCACAAGGCCAACCTGGGTTTGATTTCCAGCATCTTCATAGGGTACCCTGAGCACCGCCAGGAGTAATTCCTGAGTGCAAAGCCAGGAATAACCTCTGTGCATTGCCGGGTATGACCCAAAAAGGAAAAAAAAAAAAACCCTTAAAAAAACACAACTCCTGTCTACAAATGAAAATAAGTAGTTTTGATTGGAATTAGTGATTAGGGCCGTTATTTTCTTTCTTTTTCTTTTTCTTTTTTTTAATGCTTTTTGGGTCACAACCGGCGATGCACAGGGGTCACTCTTGGCTCTGCACTCAGGAATTACCCCTGGCAGGGCTCAGGGGACCCTATGGGATGCTGGGAATCAAATCCGAGTTGGCTGCGTGCAAGGCAAACGCCCTCCCCGCTGTGCTATCGCTCCAGCCCCCAGGGCTGTTACTTTCAGTTCTGTTCCAGGGCCTTCTTGTGATGTGGTTTGAAATGACTAAGTCTAGATCCTTGGGTGCCAGCTACCAAAGTGTCATCCCTCCGGTGTATGCCATTATGTAGCAGAAATGCGTGCTGTCGTTATTTGACTTTATTTGAAATATGCTTGCAGAGCAAAGACGCAAAATGACTGGCAGATTAGACATCATTTTCTCCAGAGACAAGACACTGAAAAAGGGGTGGGGAAAAGCCTTGGGAAAAGGGTTAGGTACCACTGAACCAGTGCCACCAGCGGGCAACCCTACAGGAATCCAGACTGGCTTTGCTCCGGGCTGGTAAGAAACAAATAGGGTCTCTGTCCACAGAACGGGCTCTCACTGTTACTGTATTTAAATTTGTGTTGAACAAAGTTGGGATGATGTGGTTGTTAGCCCAAATAACAAGGTTTTCACATCGGGGCTGGAGCGATAGCACAGCGGGGAGGGCGTTTGCCTTGCACGCGGCCAACCCGGGTTCAAATCCCAGCATCCCATATGGTTCCCTGAGCACTGCCAGGAGTAATTCCTGAGTGTAGAACCAGGAGTAACCCCTGTGCATCGCCGGGTGTGACCCAAAAAGCAAAAAACAAACAAACAAACAAACAAACAAACAAACAAAAAACAACAAACAACAACAAGGTTTTCACATCAACACCAGAAAATCATTTTAAAAAATTTATTGTGGGGCTGGAGAGATAGCACAGCGGGTAGGGCGTTTGCCTTGCACGCGGCCGACCCGGGTTCAAATCCCAGCATCCCATATGGTCCCCTGAGCATGGCCAGGGGTAATTCCTGAGTGCAGAGCCAGGAGTAACCCCTGTGCATCGCCAGGTGTGACCCAAAAAGAAAAAAAAAAAATATTTTAAATAAATAAATAAATAAATAAGTAAATTTGTTAGCTTCACAAAAGTTTCCTTCACTCTGTGGTAACACTAAATATGTCAGGTCACAGGTATGGATGTATACATATACATATATGCACGTGGTTTTGTTGAACGCAGGGGAGAGAGGTCCGTGTTGAACAACAGTGCCCTGAGGGGAAAGAGTAGGAAAGAGAGGCCCTTTCCTGGGTGCAATGTGCCCAAGGAAATGCAGAGTACAAACCTTTTTTGAACCCAGGTCAGACATGTGCAAAGCAAATGCCCTCAGCCCTTGCCCTCAGTTATTATTTAAAATACTGTCCCCCAGGGGTGCACCTTTGCGGTCCCTGCAGCACCTCTAGATGTAGCCCTAGTGGCCTTGAGCACTGCTGGGCGTGATCACTGAAACATCAGCCACATTGGCTGTGTTGGCAGGAGTGTCTTCCAGATCCCCTCAACGCTGCTTGGGAGCCACCCTCAAATATTAAAAACTAGGGGCCGGAGCGATAGCACAGCGGGGAGGGCGTTTGCCTTGCACGCGGCCGACCCGGGTTCCATCCCCAGCATCCCATAGGGTCCCCCCCGAGCACCGCCAGGAGTTATTCCTAAGTGCAGAGCCAGGAGGAACCCGAGCATCGCCGGGTGTGACCCAAAAAGCAAATATATATATATATATATATATATATATATATATATATATATATATATATATATATATAACTAAAACTCATACTGAAATATAAGTCTCTCATACACATACATTTGTTGAGAAATCAAATAAAAAATGTGGGGGTCTGTGTGTATATTGATAATTGTTGATCTTCTTGTGGATAATTTAGATGAAAAAAATGATTTCTCTGGGAAGGTAGACCTGGAATTCTACTCCATTATGGGAGGCCCTCCTTGGGAATATTATCAGTTAAAGACTTTGATAAATACCAGTCTTGGGCTGGAGCAATAGCACAGCGGGTAGGGCGTTTGCCTTGCACACGGCTGACCCGGGTTCGATTCCCAGCATCCCATATGGTCCCCTGAGCACCGCCAGGGGTGATTCCTGAGTGCATGAGCCAGGAGGAACCCCTGAGCATAGCTGGGTGTCACCCAAAAAGCAAAAAAAAAAAAAAAAAAAAAAAAAAAAAAACCAGTCTTTGGTTTTCCCTAACATCTGATGAACCACCCAAGTCATGGGACTAGACTGGGTCTGAAAGTTTGGAAAGTTTAGAAACACTATATACAGGGTCGGGATTATGACCAATCATTCATTGGCAGCATTCTAATCGAGAGTTGCTGCATTGTAAGCAAGATCTTGCAATTAATTGAAATATTTATATTTACATGTATATATTCTTTTTAAAAGAAATTTATTAGAGAATCACTGTGATGTAGTTACAAACTTAGGAACTTTTGTGTTTGCATTTCACTCATACAGTGATCGCTAACCCATCCCTCCACCAGTGCCCATTCTCCTCCACGAATGATCCCAGGATCCCTCTCACCACCCCCACCCCATCCCCCAACACCCCACCCTGCCTCTGTGGCAGGGCATCCCCTTTTGTTCTCTCTCCTTTTGAGTGTTGTAGTTTGCAGTAGAGGGATTGAGTGGCCTTCGTGTTTGGTCTATAGTCTACTTTCAGCTCACATCTTCCAACCCGAATGGGTCCTCCCGACATCCTCTCCTTGGTGTTCCCTTCTCTCTCTCAGCTGCCTTTTCCCCCAACATGTGAGGTCAGTTTCCAAGCTGTGGGGCAGACCTCCTGGTCCTTATCTCTACAACTCTTGGGTGTTAGTCTCCCACTCTATTTATATGTACATATTCTTAGATTATCATTTGTCAGCATTTGAGTGTTAGTTCTTATGTTCACTGTTTATATCTTTAGAGAGTATCCCGCCCGCACGGAAGAGCCTGGCAAGCTCCCCGTGGCGTATTCGATATGCCAAATACAGTGACAATAACAGGTCTCATTCCCCTAACCCTGAGAGAGCCTCCAATTATTGGGAAAGACGAGTAAAGAGAGGCTGCTTAAACCTCAAGGCTGGGACGAATGGAGACATTACTGGCGCCTGCTCGAGTAAATTGATGAGCAACGGATGACAGTGAGACAGTGGTAGCTGGGACCATGCCTCACCCGTATGGCTTCTGGTGTCTCCAGATGGTGACTGGGCCGGCCTAAGAACCTCCCTGTTGCCCGGCCAGTTCCAGAGGGTCATCGTCATCGCCGCGGTGGCAGTTTCTCTGGTGTGTGTGCTGTGGTGCTGGGAGCCCCAAGTGACAGAGCCACTCCCGGAGCTACTCATGTGCCCTGCGGTGTTGGGCTCGCACCCGGGCCTGACTGCCGGCCGAGCGCGTGCTTAGTGCAGTGATTCTCTCCCTCCCCTACTAATTGTTTCTGGTGGGGGCTTTGGGGTACACTCAGCAGCTCCCTCCTGCTCTGTGGTCACTCCTGTCTCAGTGCTCAGGAATCATTCCTGGCAATAACTGGGGGCTGTAGGCAGTGCTAGGGGCTCAGCCGAGGTCGGCAGCATGCAAGGCGGGCACCTTGCTCCAGTACTGTCTCTCCAGCACCAGCCTGGTCCGTCCTTCCCTCCCTCCCTCCCGCCTTCCTTCCTTCTTTCCCTTCCTCCCTCCTTCCCTCCTTTACTCCCTCCTTCTTTCCTTCCCTCCTTCCTTCCTTCCTTCCCTCCCTCCTTCCTTCCTTCCTTCCTTCCTTCCTTCCTTCCTTCCTTCCTTTCTTCCTTCCTTCCCTTCCTCCCTCATTTCTCTCCTTCCCTCCTTCCCTCTTCCTTCCTTCCTTCCTTCCTTCCTTCCTTCCTTCCTTCCTTCCTTCCTTCCTTCCTTCCTTCCTTCCTTCCTTCCTTCCTCCCTCATTTCTCTCCTTCCCTCCTTCCCCCTTCCTTCCTTCCTTCCTTCCTTCCTTCCTTCCTTCCTTCCTTCCTTCCTTCCTTCCTTCCTTCCTTCCTCCCTCCCTCCCTCCCTTCCTTCCTTCCTTCCCTTCCTCCCTCCTTCCCTCCTTCCTTCCTTCCTCTCCTCTCTTGGGTGTGGGGGGAGGCTGGGGGAAGATTGGGGAGTACTTAGGGTTTCCCCCTGGCTCGGTGCTCAGGGATTCTTCCTGTCAGGGCTTGGGGATCAAACCTGGGTCACCCGTGTGCAATGCAAGCACACTTACCCAACGTGTGCTCTCTAGCCCCGGCCTGGTAATTTCCTTTTCTTTCTTTCTTTTTCTTTTTTTTTTTTTTTTTGCTTTTTGGGTCACACCTGGCGATGCACAGGGGTTACTCCTGGTTCTACACTCAGGAATTACTCCTGGCGGTGCTCAGGGGACCATATGGGATGCTGGGATTCGAACCCGGGTCGGCCATGTGCAAGGCAAACGCCCTCCCTGCTGTGCTATTGCTCCAGCCCCCTCTTTTTCTTTTTTTTGATCCATTCTGGTCACACTCAGGGGTTACTCCGGGCTCTGCACTCAGGAATCACTCCTGGCGGTGCTCAGGGATGGGATGCTGGGACTCGAGCCCGGGTCGGCCGTGTGCAAGGCAAACGCCCTCCCCGCTGTGCTATCACCCCAGCCCCCATATCTGTATTTCTTCGATGTCTTTCCCCTTGCTCCAGCCACTGCCTTCCTCCCAGTCCCGGGTTTTGTCCCAAGAACGGGCCCTCTGTCTCTGCGCTTCCTTCTCACTGTCTCCCCCTGGCGGAGGATTCGCCAAGAAAAATACGACAGCTTTGCGTTTCAGTAGCGTCCCCTGTCGGCCTTGCGAGATGGCTCTGTCCTTTCTTCAGTCACCGCGGACGCTGCTTGCCCGAGGGGCACTGGCTGGGCCTTCTGGAGCGGGAGCTGTGGGGACCCCAGCCCCACCCCACGGCCCCCACCCTCCTGGAGATGCCCCCGGGTATGTCCGTGGCCTTGACTTTCTCCTCCGCCGAGACACGCGGGCACGTTGCCCCGCGGAGTGACAGAGGGGCAGGACCAGCCTGTCCTCCGTGAGGGTGACGAATCTGCTCACCATGTCCTGGCTCAGGGGGGCGCGGGGCTGCAGGACCAGCCCGAAGGCCTTCTGCTGGTAGTGAGGCAGCGGGTTGGGGCATGGCAGGCGCCTGGCGAACAGGTTGGGGAGCGGGTTGGGCAGGAGCTGGGAGCCCTGGGCCTGGTACCTTCCGCCAGCAGAGATGTGCGGGAACCTGTACAGGGCAAGGCGGGGAGAGAAGAGAGAGGTCAAAGGGGAGATCCAGGCGGGAGGATGGGGAGGGAAAGAGTGGTCCCTGGGACCAGGGCCATAGTGCCCTGGGGAGGGAGTTTGCCTTGCACACGGCTGATCCGGGTTCGATCCCTGGCATCCCATGTGGTCCCCTGAGCATTGCCAGTAGTAGTTCTTGAGTGCAGAGCCAGGAGTCACCCCTGGGCACCTCAAGGTGTGGCCCGGGGGCTGGAGTGATAGCACAGCGGGGAGGGCGTTTGCCTTGCACGCGGCTGACCCGGGTTCGATTTCCAGCATTCCATATGGTCCCTTGAGCACCACCAGGAGTAATTCCTGAGTGCAGAGCCAGGAGTAACCCCTGTGCATCGCTGGGTGTGACCCAAAAAGAAAAAAAAAAAAAGGTGTGGCCCAAACACACACACACACACACACACACACACACACACACACAGTGGTTCCCAAACTGGCAAACCTTTGGAATCAGGGACCCTCCCTCCACCTCTCTTCATGGCTCCTGACCTCAGTGTCCTGCCTCTGTGTGTACACATATATGTGTGTGTGCATGACCTATGCATGTGAACTGACCTATGTGGGGTTATTACCACTGTCACTGTAGCACTGTCAGCCCGTTGCTCACCGATTTGCTCGAGCGGGCACCAGTAACGTCTCCATTGTGAAACTTGTTGTGACTGTTTTTGGCATATCCAATACACCACGGGGAGCTTGCCAGGCTCTGCCGTGCAGGTGGGATACTCTCGGTAGCTTGCCAGGCTCTCTCTGAGAGGGGCGGAGGAATCAAACCCGGGTCGGCCGTGTGCAAGGCAAATGCCCTACCGCTGTGCTATCGCTCCAGCCCAGGGGTTATTATAGTCGGGGGAAATATCTTTGGTTGTACTGGTGGTTGTTGGTGTGGGGGCCATAGCCAGTGATGCTCAGTGGCTACTCCTGGCTTGGTGCTTGTGTGTGTGTGTGTGTGTGTGTGTGTGTGTGTGTGTGTGTGAGTGTGTGTGTGTGTGTGGTGGTGGTGGTAGGGGGGTCATCCCCAGGGGTACTCAGGACCGTGTGGAACTGGGCCTGGAACCTGCGGCTCCCGTAGGCACTGCATGCACCCCAGCTTGAAATAATGCACTTCACACGGTCAGACACCCAACTTTTTTGTTTGTTTGTTTTGTGTTTGGTTTTGGGAGTCTTACCTGGCAGTGCTCAGCGCTTACTGCAGGCCCTGTGCTCAGGGATCAGCCCTGGTGGGACTCGGGGGACCATATGGGGTGCCGGGGATCGGACCCACATGTGTAAGGCCAGCACCTATTCACTGGAGCTGGTGTAGTGTGAGGCCTGTACTGTGAAGGGGTGACCTTTATTTTTGTCTGTTGTTTTTGTCTTGTTGGCCACACCTGGCGATGCTCAGGGCTACCTCCTGGCTCTGCACTCAGGAATCACTCCTGGAGGTGCTGGGGGACCCTATGGGAGCCGGGGATGGAACCCAGGTCAGCTGCATGCAAGGCAAACGCCCTCCCCACTGTGCTGTGGCTCCGGGCCCCTCAGTCCGTGCATCTATTCCCCTGGTGCCTGAGGTGGGTAGAGAGGAAGGTGACATCACTGCCCTCACCTGTCGCTCCGCCCGGCTGCCGTCCCTTTGGTCTGCGGCCCATAGTGCCGTCCACGCTTCACCTCTGACCCCGCGTAACACGTACCCCAGGAGCCAACTTCTTCTCATCTCCGGGGAACGAGGTGGTGCTCAAGGACCCCACGCTCGCCAGCTGCTTCCACGCCCTCTTCCCCGGGCACTGGGTTTTGGAGTGGGGAGCCGAGCTGAATGTTGGGGACCACGTCTGGCAGTTGCTGGGGGGCCACTGCAGCCGGCGTGTGCCAGGGCTGGAAGCCAGCCCTGCTCTGCCGCCTGGGCCCTGGCCCCGGCCCCAACTGAGGTGACCTAGTGCTTTTGCTTATTTTGGTGTTGTGTTTTTTTTTATTTATTTTTAATTTTTTAAATTTTTGGGTCACATCCGGCGATGCACAGGGGTTTCTTCTGGCTCTGCACTCAGGAATTACCCCTGGCGGTTCTCAGGGGACCCTATGGGATGCTGGGGATCGAACCCGGGTCGGCCGCGTGCAAGGCAAACGCCCTCCCCGCTGTGCTATCGCTCCAGCCCCGTGTTGTGTTTTTTAGATTTGCCACGAAGAGGGGGCGTACCCAGCTGTGCATAGGGCTTCCTCCTGGCAGGGCTCAGGGCACACTGTGTGGTGGCGGGGATTGAACCTGGGGTGGCCACCTGCCCGGCGAGTGCCCCGCCCCTTGTTCTCCCTCCCGTCCTCTCTGCTCTTTCCGCTCCCGCCTGGGGAGCCTGACTCGTCCTTCAAGGTTGCAGCCTGAGTCCCGCTTCCTCTGTGTAAGCCGCATGCGAGACCCCTGGCTCAGCAGCAAGCCCACCCTGCCTCTTGCTCTTGAGTTCTTCCTCCCCCTCCTCCTCGCCTTGGTGCGCGGGCTTCCTCTTGGCCCTGCACTCTGGGACAGCTATTGATGGCGCTCAGGGGACCGGGTGTGTTGCCTGGGGTAGAACCGGGGAGGGCCACGAGTAAGGCAGGTGCCCTCCCGCTGTGCTATCTTTCAGGGCCTCAGGACCACCCTTCTCCTCCTCCTCTTCCTCTTCCTGTTTTGGTTTTTGAGCCACGCCTGGCAATGCTCAGGGGTGACTCCTGGCTTTGCTGCACTCAGGAATCACTCCTATGGGCTGTAGCGATAGGGCGGGGAGGGCGTTTGCTTTGCACGAGGCCGACCCGGGTTCGATTCCCAGCATCCCCTATGGTCCCCTGAGCACCGCCAGGGGTCATTCCTGAATGCAGAGTCAGGAGTAATCCCTGTGTATTGCTGGGTGTGACCCAAAAAGCAAAAAAAAAAAAAAAAAAAAAAAGAATGACTCCTGGTGATGTTCAGGGGACACTATGGGATGCTGGGGATCGAACCCAGGCCGGCCACATGCAAGGCAAGTGCTATGTACTCTGCCCTCTGCCCTGCCCCCCCACACCCTCTTGTCTTTTTTTTTTTTTTTTTGCTTTTTGGGTCACACCCGGCGATACTCAGGGGTTACTCCTTGCTCTGCACTCAGGAATTACTCCTGGTGGTGCTCGAGGGATCCTGTGGTTTGCCGGGGATCGAACCCGGGTCGGCTGCGTGCAAGGCAAAGGCTCTACCTACTGTGCTGTCACTCCGGCCCCAGGACCCTCTTTTGAGGCCCCTCTCAGTGTGCTGGGCTTCGAGCCTGAGCAGTTTCCTGACAGCCAGTGGGCTCTCTCGGGAGCCTGCCTCGTCCCTCCGGCCCCCGCCGTACCGCCCGCCAGCAGCCGTGCGGAGCTCCTCGGGTCGCTGTGACTGTGGGGGCCACGCCTGGCGATGCTCAGGAGCTCCTGCTAGCTCTGTACTCGGAAGCGGCTCCTGGCAGTGCTCAGGGACCATGCGCGGCCCTGGGGATAAGCCCTGGCCTCTCAGACCCTTAAGCTGTCTCGGTCCAGGGCTGAGCTTTGGACGAAAGATTCTTCTCTCTCTTTCCTTTTGTAGTTTGTGTTTGGGGGGGGCACGCCTGGCGATGCTCAGGGGTTCCTCTCGGCTCTGCGCTCAGGAATACCCACTGGGGGGCTGGGGGCTGTGTAGGGTGCTGGGGGTCAAACCTGGCCGGGCCATGTGCAAGGCAGGCGCCCTGCCTGCTGTCCCCTCTCTCTCTCCCTCTCTCTCTCCCTCTCTCTCTCTTTCCCTCTCTCTCTCCCTTTATCTCTCTCTCCCTCTCTCTCTCCCTCTCTCCCTCTCTCTCTCCCTCTCTCTCTCCCTCTCTCTCTTTCCCTCTCTCTCTCCCTTTATCTCTCTCTCCCTCTCTCTCTCTCTCTCCCTCTCTCTCCCTCTCTCTCCCTCTCTCTCCCTCTCTCTCTCCCTCTCTTCCTCTGTCTCTCTCCCTCTGTCTCTCTCCCCCTCTGTCTCTCTCCCTCTGTCTCTCTCCCCCTCTGTCTCTCTCCCTCTGTCTCTCTCTCCCTCTGTCTCTCTCCCTCTCTCTCTCTCCCTCTTTCTTCCTTTATATCTCTCCCTTTATCTCTCTCTCCCTTTATCTCTCTCTCCCTCTCTCTCCCTCTCTCTCTCTCCCACTCTCTCTCCCTTTATCTCTCTCTCCCTCTCTCTCTCCCTCTCTCCCTCTCTCTCCCTCTCTCTCTCCCTATATCTCTCTCTCCCTTTCTCTCTCTCCCTCTCTCTCTCCCTCTCTTTTTTCTTTTTTTTGCTTTTTGGGTCACACCCAGCGATGCTCAGGGGTTACTCCTGGCTTTACACTCAGGAATTACTCCTGGCGGTGCTTGGGGGACCATATGGGATGCCGGGGATCGAACCCGGGTCAGCCGCGTTCAAGGCAAACGCCCTCCCTGCTGTGCTATCGCTCCGGCCCCTCTCTGTCCCTCTCTCCCTCTCTCTCCCTCTTTTTCTCTCCCTCTCTCTCCCTCTCCCTCTCTCTCTCTCCCTCCCTCTCTCTCTCTCTCTCTCTCTCTCTCTCTCTCTCGCCCTCTCTCTCGTTTATGTTTGAACCCAGCACTTCATGCATGCAAGACAATTATACTTTTCCTTTTGTTTGGCAGGGGGAGAACCACACCTGCTGCTTCGGGGGTGGGGGTGGGGCTGGGGGTGTATACTCTGCTCAGGGGCATCTGCTCATTGCCAGGATCCCAGCTCTCGGCTGGAGCGATAGCACAGTGGGGAGGGCGTTTGCCTTGCACGCGGCCAACTGGGTTTGATTCCCAACTTCCCATAGGGTCCCCCCACCCCCGGAGCACCGCCAGGAGTCATTCCTGAGTGCAGAGCCAGGAGTAACCCCTATGCATTGCTGGGTATGACCCAAAAGGCAGGATCCCAGCTCTGCTCTTGGGGTTCACTTCCTGCAGTGCTCCTGGTGTGAGAAGTGCACTAACCCTTGTGCTTTCTCTCTGGCCCCTAGGGGATTTTGTTTATTTTTTTCAAGGAGTGATTCCCATTTACTTTTTTTTTCTTTTTTTTTTCTTTTTGGGTCACACCCAGCGGTGCTCAGGAGTTACTCCTGGCTCTGCACTCAGGAATGACTCCTGGCAGTGCTCGGGGGACCCTATGGGATGCTGGGAATAGAACGCGGGTGGGCCACGTGTAAGGCAAACGCCCTCCCCGCTGTGCTATCACTCCAGCCCCCCCCCCATTTACTTTTGTAAAATACATAGTAACAATCTAGAATCTTCCTTCCTGGATAGCAGGAAGAGAAGCCAAGTGCGGAATAAGTCTCTCAAAATCACCAACTTTTTCTTTTTTCTTTTTCTTTTCCTGCAGAGGGAGGAGTCCTTCCCGCCCGCTCAGGGTGGCCCCGACACGGACCCTGCCTTCTGCGGTCAGGGTCAGCCAGAGAGCGAGGGAGAGGACGGGTTTGGGGAGAAAAGCATCGACTCTCAGCACGTGTTGTGATTATTATGTGGCACGAAGCGTTGAGCCGGTGGCTGTGGCCGTGTCCGCCCTGCGAGCAGAGACCGGTGCCACCCGCCGTCGTTCTACCCGGGGCCCTGGCGCCATGGAGCCCAGTGCCCCGCCCCCCGCCCCCGGCACGGTGCTGCCCACTGCAGCCCTCCCTGGGCTGTCCCCAGGGGACTCAGGCGCCCTCCACTCCTTCTATCCGCCCACACTGACGGGTGGGGCCAGACGTGTGGGCCATACCCAGCAGGGCCAGAGGGCTGCTCCGCGCTCGGTGCTCAGGTGTGAGCCTTGGCTGTGATCAGGGGGCCCTACGCGGTGCCTGGGGATTCAAACCAGGGTCGGCAGGATGCCAGGTGAGTGCCTTACCCCTGGACACTCTCTCTCTCTCTCTCTCTCCCTCTCTTCCCCTCTCTCTCTCTCTCTCCCTCTCTTCTTCTCTCCCTCTCTTTCTCTCTCTTCATCTCTTGCCCTCTCTCTCTCCCTCTCTCCCTCTCTCTCTCCCTCCCTCTCTTCCTCTCTCCCTCTCTCTCTTCCTCTCTTCCTCTCTCTCTCCCTCTCCCTCTCTTCCTCTCTCCCTCTCTTTCTCTCTTCCTCTCTTCCCCTCTCTCTCTCTTCCCCTCTCCCTCTCTCTCTTCTTCTCTTCCCCTCTCTCCCTCTCTCTCTCCCTCTCTCCCTTCCTCTCTTCCCCTCTCTCCCTCTCTCTCTCTTCCCCTCTCCCTCTCTCTCTTCTTCTCTTCCCCTCTCTCTCCCTCTCTCTCTCCCTCTCTCACTCTCTCTTCCTCTCTTCCCCTCTCTTCCCCTCTCTCCCTCCCTCACTCTCTCTCTCTCTCTCTCTCTCTCTCTCTCTCTCTCTCTCTCTCTCTCCAGCCCACCACATTTGGAAGACAGATCGTTATCTGGTGATCATAAGCAGGCGGTGAGTACCGGAGGTCCGAGAGTGCTGGACACCAGCGAGTCCGCACGTGGCTGGGGAGGAGTGTGGGGGGCGTGCCCGGAGCCAGGAGCTCCTCTTACTTCTTGAAGTTCTTGGGGGCCAGGATGTTGCCCTTGGCGTCCAGCGGCGGAACCCTGGCCTCGCTCCTCAGCTGGAGCTTCTCGCTCTCTCGCAGCATCTTCTGCGTCCTGGCGAGCACCTGCTTCTTCCTCTGGGCGTCCAGGAAGATGGGGTTGCAGTGCAGGAAGGTGAGGAAGCTGTGGGCCCCCAGGCGGGACGGAGGGGGCACCCGCGTGTCCGTGGGGGCCTGGCGGTGGGCCCCGGCGTTGGTGAGCCAGCGCCAGACATTGCTGTCGTAGAGGACGCCGGGCCTGGCGGGGAAGGCGGCCGGCAGCTGGCCCACGTCCTGCCACGTGTGGAAGCCCCAGGTGTGGCGGGCCTCGCTCTCCTGGGGACCGAGCTCGAGGCGCCGCACCTGTGCCCTCCTGTCCACGGCCGACAGCGGCCGCAGGAGCGCCTGCTGGTACTTCTGCCAGGTGAAGCCGGGTAGCTCCGCGGGCCTGTGGGGCAGGAGGAACTCCCGCTGAGAGCGCGTCTGCGCGGGGGGCCGGGGGCACTCTGGGGCGTGCACCATCTGCGGAGAGACCGAAGGACACGGCAAGCAGGGAAGGGGTCTCGTGGCGGAGCACATGCCTGGCTTGGCAGGCGCCCGTGGGCCCGATGCCACGCGGAAGAGACGAGTCCGGGCCGGACGCGTGGCACAGGGGCCTGGGGCCACGGGCCGGGCACGCAGGCAGCCCACGTGTGGGTTTCATCCCTGGCGCTGCCGCGCGTGGCCCCTGGCCACTTCCCCGGAGTGACCCCCTGTTTCTGTTGTCAGAAAGCCCTCGCTGGAGCCACCGTGCAGTGGCCGAGCCAGATTCAAACCCGGCACCCCACAGGGATCTCCCACTTCAACCCTGCCAGGGGTGGCCCCCCAGATGAAAAATAAATGGGGGGGCTGGAGTGATAGCACAGCGGGGAGGGCGTTTGCCTGCAGGAGGCCGACCTGGGTTTTTTTTTTTTTTTTTGCTTTTTGGGTCACTCCTGGCTCTGCACTCAGGAATGACTTCTGGCAGTGCTCAGGGGACCCTATGGGATGCTGGGATTCAAACCCGGGTCATCCACGTGCAAGGCAAAGGCCCTCCCCGCTATGCTTTTGCTCCAGCCCCCGACCTGGGTTTAATCCCTGGCATCCTATAGGGTCCCCTGAGCACCGCCAGGAGTGATTCCTGAGTGCGGAGCCAGGAGGAACCCCTGAGCATCGCCGGGTGTGACCCTAAAAGCAAAATAAATAAATAAATAAATAAATAAAGAGTCGGGGTAGATGGGAAAGTAGCCAAGGGAAAGCCAGCTGCGGGCTCTGTGCACACGGGGCCTGGCCCCCCACCTGCTCCCGGCCCGTCCCCCCTAACGCCCCCCACGTCCCGTCACCCCCCTCCATTCCTGCCCAGGCACTCCTGCAGGCTGGAGCCCCTCGGGAGGAAAGAGCCCAGAGAACAGGCCTTCCCTCCCCCAGGCCCCCCGGGACGCCCCTCTCTGCCCCGGCTGGGTGTCCTTCACGGCCACTGAAGCACCAGCACGGGTGGGGCTCCCACGGGGGCCGCCCTGCCCGCCAGCCCGCACTGCTGGGGTCACACCCGCCGCCCGGTGTGAGCGAGAGCCCGGGAGCTTCTGGAGTGCTGACCCCCTTCCCCTCTCTGGCCCCGATCGCCGGCAGGTCAGCGGGAACCTGGACAGCTCGGCACCGTGGCTGCAGCCTCTCTCCCCTGCAGCAGCCGCGCCTGCCCCAGTAGGAGCCGGCCCCGCCTGAGAGGGGCTGCAGAGCGGGGAGGGCACCCAGCCTGGGTGCCCGAGTGGGCTGTGGCCGGGCTGGACCCCGAGCATTTGGCTGTCGTTGCTGGCGGCCCCTGAGGCCCCACCCGGCAGTGCTCGGAAGACCGTGTGGTGAAGGGGATCCCACCTGGGGCCCTGTGCTCCAGCCCTCGGGGCCAGCACCCCAGGATTTCTCGTTGTTATTTTATTTATTTTTTGCTTTTTGGGTCACACCCGGTGATACACAGGGGTTACTCCTGGCTCTGCACTCAGGAATTACTCCTGGCGGTGCTCAGGGGACCCTATGGGATGCTGGGATTCGAACCCGGGTTGGCCGCGTGCAAGGCAAACGCCCTCCCCGCTGTGCTGTCGCTCCAGCCCCTCGTTGTTATTTTATGGGCCCCCTCGGCGCGTGCGCAGGGCGTACCTGGGAACTACTCCTGGTGGTGCTCGGGGTGGGGTGGGGGTGCCACTTGGGATGTCAGGGATCGAACCATCGAACCCTGGTCGGCAGCGTGAGGGGCGAACACCCTCCCCTCTGTGCTGTCACTCTGGGCCCTTCTGACTCCCAAGCCGCACTGGGACACGCCAGCCCCAGGCGGGCCTGGGAGCCCGGGAGGGGGGCAGCAGGGCCACCCTGGTGCCGAGCTGAGGCCCCTCTCGGGCGGGAAGGGACCACCCGGCCAGCTGGGCCTACCTGCAGGAAAGGCTCTGGGAGCGGGGAGGTGTCCCTCCGCCCGAAGGGGGACCTTTGCTGGGTTCTGGCCATTTTCTTTCCCCCTCCTGGGCCTGTCTGGGCAGCTACTGAGGGAGGACGAGCAGGCAGCATTGTTTGCTGCTGGGGTCGCCATGGTGATGCGTCTGCGGGAGTGGCTCAGCGGGAAGGCCCTTCCCTCTGTGGAGGCCCCCGCCTCGGGGCGCACAGACAGGGGGTAGCACTGTAGCTCTGTCATCCCATTGTTCATATTGTTCATCTGTTTGCTGGAGCGGGCACCAGTAGCGTCTCCATGGTGAGACTTGTTGTTACTGTGTTTGTCATATCGAATCCGCCACAGGTAGCTAGCCAGGCTCTGCTGGGTGGGCGGGATACTCTCGGTAGCTTGCCGGGCTCTCCGAGAGGGACGGAGGAATCGAAGCCAGGTCGGCCGTGTGCAAGGCAAACACCCTACCCGTTGTGCTATTGCTCCAGCCCAGACAGGGAGGGTATCACTGTATCACTGTCATCCCGTTGTTCATCGATTTGCTCGAGCGGGCGCCAATAAGGTCTCCATTCATCCTAGCCCTGAGATTTTAGCAGCCTCTCCTTACTCGTCCTTCCCAACGGTGCCGCATTGGAGGCTCTTTCGGGGTCAGGGGAATGAGACCCAGCATTGTTACTGTTTTGGGCATATCAAATACGCCATGGGGAGCTTGCCAGGCTCTGCTGTACAGACAGGATACTCTCGGTAGCTTGCTGGGTTCTCCGAGAGGGAGAGCTAGACAATAAGAGGGAGGTAGAATGGCTAAATCCTGACTTAGCCCTGGGGCTTTGCGGGCGAGGCCCTGAGTTCAAGTGCCGCATCCTCCCATCCCCGACAGTGCTAACCAGAAGCTGGTCACGAGAGCTGCTTCAAGGACTTGCCTTGGGAGATGGGGAGGGCTTCAAGAGAGCAGTGGGCTTGTGCCGGGGGCCCTCAGGCGCCTTTCTGGCCAGGGAGGGGCTCTCGATTAGCCTGTCGGCTCAGAGGCCCAAACCAGAGCCGGGCTGGACAGAGCCAGGTACCGGCAATTGGCGTGAGGCGGTGTGAGGCCTGGAGATGGCAGGAGGGGCTGCCGCGATGCCGGGCCCACAGCACCCAGCCAGGGGTGGCGCTGAGCAGCATGTGGGGCGGCCCCCAAACAAAGCGACGGTCTGAGCCGTGAGCAGGGAGCTTGCCTTGCATGTCGCCAACCAGGTTCGATCCCTGGTATCCCAGGTGGTCTCCCGAGCCCTGCCAGGAGCAGAGTCAGGACTTAAATCCTGAGCACTGCTGGGTGTGACCCCCAAACAGAGGCGGTTCTACCACTGAACTACATCCCCTGGTCTGTATGGGAGGCCCCAGGTTTGATCCCCTGCACTGCAAAATAAAAAAAAGGAAGAGCGAGATAGTATAACAGGGAAGGGCGTCTGCCTGGCACCCCATAAGGTCGCCCCAACACTACCTGGAGTGACCCCTGAGTGAAGAGCAAGGAGTGAGCCCTGAGCACTGCTGGGTGGGCCCCGTGCAGGTCCGACGTCTCTGTGCTGGCTCCTTCCCCGTCACCACTCCCCCCTCCATCACTCTGTCCCCCCCAACTCCCCCCCCACAGGGACCAGACACCAACACGGAGCGCAGCGTTCCCACCCTGGCTTTTATTGAGCAGGGGTTAGTGTTCTCCAGCCACCCAGCAGGCCGTGGGCAGCGGCGGCCAGGCCAGGGGTCAGCCAGGACCCCCTGCCTCCCCTCCGGGCTGGGGTCTCTGGCACGATTCAGGAACATCATCAGAAGGGTCTCCCGGGCACACATCAGGGCGCCCCACCCTGTGCTTCTGACGCATCTGTCCCCCACCCCCAACTCCACCTCAATCTGCTGACCAGGACCTCTTCTGGGGGAAGCTGACTCGGAAAGGGGCGGCGGGGAGGGAGGGGAGGGAAACCGTGCAGTGCTCTGGGTTCTAGCCTCTCTCCAGCGGAAAGCGAGGGAGGGCCAGCCGCGGCGGCTCCCGGCAGCCTCTCCGCAATGATCTGAGCCAAGCAGCTTACGTTTACAACTCGAGGGTCATTTGGCAAATAAACACGACGGACGGACGGGTACAAGGGCTGCCCCGGGAAGGAGCAGGGAGGGGGGCACAGCGGCAGACATCTGGGAGAGGCACGAGCCCCCCACCTGATCTTGACAGGCAGGGTGCTGGGCCGGGGAGGGGAGCAGGTGCTCGTGCTCGGGGAGGGCCTGGGCAGAACGGGGGGCTGGAGGAGCCTGGCAGGGCCTCGCTCGGAGGCCAGGGGCGCCCTGAAAGTGCTGGGGGGGGCAGGGGGAGCGAGGCTGGGCCTCTAGCGCAGCTCGGGAAGGATCTGGGCCCAGTTGATGCCGTCGGGGCCCAGCGGGTCCTCGTCAAGGCCGGGGAAGCTGATGTCCAGCAGGATCTTGCTGAGGCTGTCGTTCATGGTGTCCAACACCAGGCCCTCGGTCAGGGACCTGTTGGCCAAGAGGCCCGAGTCCTGGGGCTCGGGGGAGCCGGCCTGGGGGACCTCCACGTCGGAGGGGGAGTAGCCGCCAAAGGGGTCCGCGGCGAGCTCGAAGGGCTCGGGGTGGAGGAGTTCCCGGGGGGAGTCGAAGAGGGGGACGCCCCGGAGCGGGGTGGTGCTGAGCTCGGGGGGCCGCGGGGTTCTCACGGGGCTGAACTGCAGCCCCCCGGCCGCGCCCGGCGGGGTGAGGCGCCAGGGGCCCGGGCTGCGCGGGAGGCCGGCCTTGCTGGGCGTGGAGGACGCGGGGGGCTCTGGGGGCGGGGGGCTGAGCGGCTCGGGGGGCTGCAGGCGCTGCTTGCGGCGCGAGCGGCTCCGGTCCCGCTGCTCCCGCCGCCGGGTGACCAGCATCTCCGAGACGCGCCGCGCGGGGGACCGGGGCGCGCTGGGGGGGCCCTGCGGGGTCGCGGTGGGCGAGTGGGACGAGTCCTCCCAGGAGCACGACGCCTCCTCCTTGACGGAGGGGCTGGGCGAGGGCCACTCCGCCAGCGGGGGGCTCTGCGCCCGCAGCGGGCCCCGGGGTAGGGGCCACTCCACGGCCTCCTCCTTGACGGGCAGCGGTGGCGCCCTCTCCTCGGACCCTGTGCCCGCGGTGGGCAGCGGGCCGACGCCCTCCTCCGCCAGCAGCACCTGCAAGGGAAGCGGGGGGGACGGTAAAGGGGAGCCCCCCTGCCCGGCCCCGGCACAGCGGGGACACGAGGTGGGGGGCTCCAGGAAGGCTCAGGCCGATCCCCCCCACACCGCCCCATTTCTCTTTTTATCCAACTTTAGCCACACCCGGAGATGCTCAGGGGTTATTCCTGGCTCTGCACTCAGTAGTCACTTCTGGTGGTGCTCCGGGGGACCCTATGGGATGTAGGAGATCGAACCTGGGCCCACCGCGGGCAAGGCGAACGCCCTCCCGGCTGGACTATGGCTTCGGCCCCTTTTCCCTTCTATTTTTGGAGATTAGAAGGATGAGCCCTACAAATGGCCAAGAAGGTGAGAGTTCAGTTTGGGGGTGCGTGAGGGGGTGGGGGGGCAGACAGTACCAAACATGTTGGCAGAATTAATATCCACCTGGGAGATGGATGTTAATATTATATAATATAATAATATAGTATTATAATATATAATAATACACCATGTAATATATTATTATGATATAATATGTAATAATATATATAATATAATAATACTGGGTGTATCAGAGACTTAAACAGAAAATCGGGACCATACAAATCCTGACAGAATCTAGGAGACTACGTGTACAATCTGGGGGGGGGGATGGGTGGCCTTCTTAGCCAACAATGGAAACCCAGAAGCTGTAAAAGAGAAGAGACATAGTTGACTATCAAAACTTCACATATTACTGTGGCACGAGATACCATAAACAAAGAAAAGAAACAATAGAAACGCCCTCACCCGGCAAAAGCCTCGCTTCAGTATAAAAAAGGTAAATTTCATTGATAAAGAAAGAACTCTGACAAATGAACAAAACCTGTAGAAAATGGGCAGTGTCCATTAATACTGTGTGTCGGTTAATATTATTATTGTGACCAAACAATGTGAAGGGGCTCAAGCCTACTCATAAGCAAAGAAAGATAAAATATGCCACAGAGATGTTTAATAAATAGTACTTGGGCCAGTACTTCAGAGATTAATAATTTCTGGTAAAGACAGGTGCTGTTGGGGCTAGAAGGGGCGGTGCAGGGCTCAAGTTGCTTGCCTTGCAACTATAGCATCACGTATGGTTTCTCAGAAGAGCCTGGCAAACTCCCCATGGCGTATTCTATGCCAAAACCAGTAACAATGCTGGGTCTCATTCCTTTGACCCTGAAAGAGCTTCCAATGTGGCACCGTTGGGAAGGACGAGTACAGAGAGGCTGCTAAAATCTCAGGGCTAGGACGAATGGAGACGTTACTGAGACTGCTCGAGAAAATCTATGATCAAGAGGAGGAGGAGGATAATGATGATGATGATGATGATGATGATGTTCCCACCAAGCACCACCAGGGGTCACTCCTGAGCACAGAGCCAGGAATAGCCTCTGAGTACCCACTAACCCCCACCCTCTAAATCGAGATCATTGTTTTTAAATATGTTGCTGGTGGAAATGAATATTACTACAGCTGGGGTTTTGTTGGTTTGGTTTTTGGTGGGGCCACACCTGGCGATGCTCTGGGCTTACTCCTGGCTCTATGCTTAGGACTCACTCCTGGCGGTACTTGGGGGACCATATGGGATATCAGGGATTGAACCTGGGTCGGCCACATGCAAGGCAGCCCTACTGGCTGTGCTATCTCTTCAGCCCCATTTGTTTTGTATTGGATCCCAAGCAGTGCTCAGGGCACACCCAGCTGACCCAGGTTCGATCCCCAGCACCCCATATGGTCCCCTGAGCCCCGCCAGGAGTGATCCCTGAGTGCAGAGCCAGGAGTAAGCCCTGAGCACTGCCAGGTGTGGCCCAAAACAATAAAACAAGCAAATACTTTTTAATTGCAAAATTGATGAATAAGGACAGGAAAAAAATTTAAAAAAAAAAAAAAAAACAACCCAAAATCAACCCTAGGAACAAAATGGTCCCTACGAGTGGAATTGCAGAGACAGTCGAAAAGGCTAGAGCGGGCTAACTTTGGTTCGATCCTGAGCACTGCCCCTGGACCTGACCCTAATCTCCCTCCCAGGTTGGGGAGCGAGCTCACAGAGGTGGTGCACAGTCTCTGCCTGGAGGAGGACCAGGGTCCATTCCCGCCATCGTGTGGTCTGCCGGGTGACCACCAGGAATCGTGTCACCACCAGGGGTGACCCTACTGGGAGCACGAAGGATTATCTAGCCCCTCAGTGTCAGAGATTCCGAAGTTGAGTGAGTCTGACTCACTCTGGACTCTCATCCACTCTGGTGATTCTGGGTACAACAGCACTGTATATGTATGTATAAAATGGGGGGAGTGTTTGTGTGTGTGTGTGTGTGTGTGTGTGTGTGTGTGTATGTGTGTGTGTACACGCATGCGCTTGCACCTGTGTACACATAGCAGCTGTGGCTATATAACACTAGGCATGGATAAAACATGGAAGAAAACGGGCTAAATTCTCACACATCTGGGGAGCAGAAGGGGCTCATCGGCACGTCTGTTGCTCCCCTAAATCTGCTTCTGTTCATTTATTTCCTGGCTTCTGGGCAACACCCAGCAGTACTCGGGGCTTACTCCTTGCAGGCTTCGGGGACCATATGGGGTGCCGGGGATAGAATTCAGGTCAGCTGCAGGCAAGGCAAGCACCCACCGTACTATCTCTCTAGCCCTCCAGTCTGCTTCTGTTTAGTACCTACTTCACTTGTGAACTTTCTTTTTGGTTTTTGGTTACACCAAGGGGCTGGAGCGATAGCACAGCGGGTAGGGGCGTTTGCCTTGCACGCGGCCGACCCAGGTTCAATTCCTCCACCCCTCTCGGAGAGCCCGGCAAGCTACCGAGAGTATCTCGCCTGCACGGCAGAGCCTGGCAAGCTCCCGGTGGTGTATTCGATATGGCAAAAACAGTCACAACAAGTCTCACAGTGGAGACGTTACTGGTGCCCGCTCGAGCAAAATTGATGAGCAACAGGTTACACCCAGAGGTGCTTACGAGTCACTCGGGCTGGTGCTGGCGGGAACCAGGAGGTGTGGGGGATTGATCCTCCCTCTCAACAGGACTTCCAAACTCTTAGCCACTCCAGCCCATTCCGGATCGATCACCTCAACTGAATTCTTACCAACTCACTTTGGACATGTGAGGGCTTCCTTCCTTTACGTTTTTGTTTTTTTTTTGGTGGGGGGCAGTGGGGCACACCCCCATCAGTGCTCAGGGCTTATCCCTATCTCTGCACACAAGGATCGTTCGTGGCGAGGCTTGAGGGCCTGTCTGGGATGCCGGAGACGGAACCTGGGATCGACTGCCGGCCAGGCGAGTGCCCTCCCCACTGGGCGCTCTCTGGCTCCTGACACCGTTTGCACGGTCCCCTAACGTTGCTCCTGAGCGCGGAGAAGGCCGTGCCGACCCTGCCCCTCCTCCTGCCCGGTCTCTCCCGCTAGGTTCCCGAGAACACCTCGTCTGGTGCTCCGCACGCCTTGGCTCCCGCCTAGCCTGGCGTCCCTCCAAGGAGAAGCTCGGGAGCCACTCACCTTGGGGGCAATTCGGACCCGCTTGCCGTGGCGGGCAAGCTCTGAGCTCACGAGGGAGGCGGCCAGGGGCATTGGCACCTTTACCGAGGGCTGCAGCACCAGGGATGGGTTCGCCGGGAACTGGATGGGCACCAGGTAGGAGCTGACCCTTGGCAGCAGGGGCTTCATCTTCCGCCCTGGGGGGGTGGGGGGGAGGACAGGAGAGATCAGCAGCAGGGCGCCGGGGCCGCAGCCCTCTCAGCCCCCAGAGCCCGGCTCTGCTGCTCGGGGCCCGGCCCGAGGCCCCGCAGCGCCCCCATACTAACGTGCGCCCAGGGGGAGTTCAGTTTTGATGGCCACGTTCCGGCGGAGCTCCGTGTGGGGTCGTTTCTGCTGCTGCTCATGGCAGAGGCGGGGGGAGAGAGAGGAGCCTGGGTTAACAGAGCCGGGGCGGGCGGAGAACCCCACCCGCCGCTCTGGTGCTGCCTGGAGCTAACCACTCACCCGGGCAGGAAGACAAGAGCCAGTGGGGGCCGTGCAGGGGTGCGGGGAGGGGGGAAGCGTGGCTGTTTCCGAGCCTTGGTTAGTCCGTGGTGACTCGCCGGCTGGCTGGCCGCCTCCCCACCCGCCAAGCCCCTCTCCACCCCGGGGGGCACTCGAGCCGGGGGCTTCGGGAGCAGCCAAGGAAGGCCAGGGGGCTACAGAACAGAACTGCCAGCCATCGGGCCAGCCCTCGGCCGGGCTCTCGGTCTTGGTGCTGACTCGCATCCAGCCCCGCCTGGCCCCACTACGCTCACCTCACCTCTCACCTTCGCCTCGTCTGGGGGGCGGCGTGGGGATCCCGTCTCCCCCTCACACAGAGAAGTGGCCCTGAGCCCAACTCCTGGGGGGGAGGGGGAGGCAGTGGCCACGGGCCGTGCCCTTCCCCCGCCTTGTCCCTGTCCCCTAAGCCATGCCGAGCAGAGAAGGGGAAGCGAGGCCAGGCCCCCGCCGGAGGAGAGAGTCTTACTGATTGCAAGTGCTCGGGCGATTGTGGAGCCCCGGGGTCCAGTGGCTGGTGGTGGTCAGGCATTGGGGGAGAGAAATGAGATAAAGTTAACCACCAACATGGTCGGTCTCAGCAGGCGGGGGGAAAAACAGCTAGTCCTGATGGAGGCTGAGGACCGCCCTATGCGACGGCCCTCCGGGAGATAAGGGGTATGTTCAGTCTTGGTGTGTGTGGGGGGGCGCCCCAAAATCACCCGACATTCGCTTCCGTCTGGAAAGCTGTTCTGGGGCTGTTCCCTGCGCTCCAGCCTAAAGCAAGGCGGTTGCTTTTCATCAGTTGGTTGGTTCGGGGGCCATACCCGGCAATGCTCAGGGGGACTGAGCAGTCGGTGCTCAGGGGACCATATGGGATGCCGGGGACTAAACCTGTGCAATCTCTCCGGCCCCAGAGCGAGGTCTAGGGCTCACCCGGGATGTGCTAGATCCCGCCCCGAGCAGTGAGAGACTCCAAAGGGGCCAGGGATGCTGGCTGTGTGTGTGTGTGTGTGTGTGTGTGTGTGTGTGTGTGTGTGTGTGTGTGATTTGGGGTCACCCCTGGCAACGCTCAGGGCTTCCTCCTGGCTCTGCACTCAGGAATCACACCTGGTGGGGCTCAGGGCGGACCTTACGGGATGCCGGGGATCGAACCTGGGTCAGCCACACGCAGGGCAGCAGCCCTACTGGCTGTGCTATCTCTTAGGCCCCCTTGGGTTTGGTTTCGTATTAGCTGCCCAAGCAGTGCTCAGGGCACACCCAGCTGACCCGGGTTCGATCCCCAGTACTCAGCCATGTGAGAGACAAGCGCCCTGGGGCTGGAGCCATAGCACAGCGGGGAGGGCGTTTGCCTGGCATGCGGCCGACCTGGTTCGATGCCCAGCATCCCATAGGGTCCACCAAGCACTGCCAGGGGTAATTCCTGAGTTCAGAGCCAGGAGGAACCCCTGAGCATTGCCGGGTGTGACCCAAAAAAGAAAAAAAAAGACAAGCGCCCTGCCCACTGTCCTCTCTCTCTGGGCCTGAGGAATCGGTGCTTTGGCAAGCGCCCTGGGCAGGGGGGGAGGACAGTGACACTGGACAGTGCCTGAGCTGGGTTGGAGCTGTCCTCTCCCCGTCTGGCCTGGCCCAGTGGTGTGTCCTGTGGTCTTTGTCCATGGGACGCCACTCAGCGGGTGGCACCGGGGCACTAAGGGGCTGGCTGGCACAGGAGCCCCGGGGTCACCGTCGTCCTTCCGAGGGGGAGGGGACGGCGTCCAGCCCGGGCCCCTCCACACGAGAGCAGGGGGCTCACCTTGAACACCTGGTCCAGCGTCAGGTAGCGGTTGGCACTGGGGTGAATGGTCCAGAAGGAGACTTTGCCGTTGCCAGACGTCTCCCGGACAAACATGTCGTGGAGGGAAAGGTTGTGGCGGATGGAATTCTGGAGGGAGGGAGGGAGGGAGGGACAGACAGCCAGTGAGCAGCCAGCTGAGTAGACGGCAGCCTCTTGTGTCCGTGTGACCTAGCCCACGGCCGAGCCGGCCACCTCAGCCAGGAACCCGTCACCGTACGGGGGTAGAGAGCCGCACGTTCCTGGGGCCAGAGGGAGACTAGGCAGGAAGGAGAGGCCCAGGCAGAGAGAGGCTAGCACGGAAGCGAAGACAGGCCGCCTCCTGTTAAGAGCCTTGGAAGAGGGGCTGGAGCCATAGCACAGCGGGGAGGGTGTTTGCCTTGCACCCGGCCGACCCAAGGTTTGATTCCCAGCATCCCATAGGGTCCCCGAGCACCACTAGGGGTAATTCCTGAGTGCAGAGCCAGGAGGAACCCCGGAGCATCACCAGGCATATGCCTCCTGACAAAGAAAGTGAAAAAGTCAAGTGCCCCCCTTCTGCGGAGGGTGGGTGGCCCTCGGGGAGGTGGGGGCCCAGAGCCCAGGGCCGGCTGGGGAGACAGTGAGAGGTGGGGAGCTTGCCTCACTCGTGTCTGCTCCCCACGTGGGTTGGACCCCCAGCACCCACGTGGAGCAGAAACCCCTGAACACAGCGCCAGGAGTAAGCCAGAGCACCGCTGGGGGGGGGCCCAAACAAACAAAACCAACCCCCCCATTGTTAAAAGAGAACAATCTTTTTGGCTCACACCCGGCGATACACAGGGGTCACTCCTGGCTCTGCGCTCAGGAATTACCTGGCGGTGCTCGGGGGACCCTATGGGATGCTGGGAATCGAACCCGGGTCGGCCGCGTGCAAGGCATACACCCTCCCCGCTGTGCTCTCGCTCCGGCCCCCATGTTCTCTTTCGTATAGACGCTCAGTTTCACCGAGTCGCTGGGGATGTCAGGGCCTGGGGCCGTCCTGAAGCCCCTCCCTGAAGCCCCGGGGTGGAGTCGCTGGGCAGTTGGGGCTGGGCAGGCCGGGGAGGCCAGCCGTGGGCAGCGGCAGGTAGTGTCTAGTCCTGACACCCCTGGCACAGAACCTCTCTCCTCCCTGGGGCACCACACACAGACGGGCCCATCTGGGCGGCTGGGCTGGTGGCCGGGGTGGGCGTGGCCGGGCCGGGGACCGTGGCACCTTCCAGCCTGGCTTGGCGATGTGCTTGAAGTAGGGGAAGTGGTCCTCTATCCACGCGTAGATGTCCTTCAGGGTCATGCGCTTCCTCTCCGTGCTGTTGATGGCGAACTGGATCATGGCCATGTAAGAGTAGGGCGGCCGCTCGGACACCGACTCCGGCCAGGACGTGGACGATTCCGGGGCCTCCTCGACCTGCGGGTTAGGAGAGAGAGGCCGGCGGGAAGGTCTCAGGAGAGCCCTCAGGCCCTCCCGGGGCTGCCGGGCTGGCATGGTGGGCATGGCGCTTGCCTGGCACCCAGCGGGCCCCCGACGTGGCACATCACCCCAAGCCTGCCAGGAGGGACCCCTGAGCCCCTGAGCGCAGAGCCAGGACTAAGTCGGGTGTGGCCCCAAAGCTAAGCTAAAACCACACGGCTGGGTGTGGCTCTAAAAAGAAATAAACAAATAGATTAATAAAGGCTGCACCGCCTCTAGAGAGAAACCTGGCGTTTATTTACTTCTTTTTTTGTTTTCTTTTTGGGTCACACCCAGTGATGCACAGGGGTTCCTCCTGGCTCTGCACTCAGGAATGACTCCTGGCGGTGCTCGGGGGACCATATGGGATGCTGGGAATCGAACCCGGGTCAGCTGCATGCAAGGCAAACGCCCTCCCCGCTGTCCTATTGCTCCAGCCCCTATTTGGTGAGGGCTGGGCTGTTCCCTGGTCCAAGGAAACCTTTCAGCCCACAGGACCCTGCTAGAGGAACCAGAGCGCTAGGAGACAGCTGGGCCCATGCGGGGCACTGCATAGGGTCCCCTGAGCCCTGACAGGAGTGACCCCTAAGCACAGCTGGATGTGGCCTAACCCTCTCACTCACTCCCTGCTTACCCTCCCTGTGCCCCCCACCCCCACCCCTACAAAGAATCATGCTAGAGACAAACTCAGCAGAGACCCCATCCTCACAAGCGGGGTAACTCCTGGCGGACATCAGTCAAGCCCAGACAGCGCACAGCAACTTGTCTGTCCTTGTGCATTTTGAAGATGTTGGCTGGTAGCAAGCGGCGATGCAGAGTTTGTGTGTGCGCTCGGGGGCTGTTCGCAGCAATGTATGTGGGACCATGCAGTGGCAGAGACTGAACCTGGGCCCTTGATGCACAGAGCATGTTCTGAGTGTCCTCTGTCCACTGAGCTGCCTCAGCAGCCCTAGGAGCCCAGTCCTTGGCCAGTTGAAACCTCTCAAGAAAGCCTGCATAGGGGCTGGAGCGATAGCACAGCGGGTAGGGTGTTTGCCTTGCACGTGGCCGACCCGGGTTCGAATCCCAGCATCCCATATGGTCTCCTGAGCACCACCAGGGGTAATTTCTGAGTGCATGAGCCAGGAATGACCCCTGTGTATTGCCGGGTGTGACCCAAAAAGCAAAAAAAAAAGAAAGCCTGCATAGATGCATAGATTATTCCTTCCTTCCTTCCTTCCTTCCTTCCTTCCTTCCTTCCTTCCTTCCTTCCTTCCTTCCTTCCTTCCTTCCTTCCTTCCTTCCTTCCTGCCTTCCTTCCTTCCTTCCTTCCTTCCTTCCTTCCTTCCTTCCTTCCTTCCTTCCTTCCTTCCTTCCTTCCTGCCTTCCTTCCTGCCTTCCTGCGATGCTCAGGGGTGACTCCCGGCTCTGCACTCAGGAATCACCCCTGGTGGTGCTCAGGGGACCACATGGGATGCTGAGGATTGAACCCAGGTTGACCATGCGGAAGGCAAATATGCCCTCCCCGCTGTCCTATCTCTCCTGCCTGAGATTATGATACATAAAGCATTATTTAATACTAAAACCATTACCCCTCTTCCTTTTCAGACCTGGGAGTGAAGACCCCTGCGTCTTAGGTCAGTTCCGACTCCTGCGGGGTGAGAGAAGCTGTCCTGAGTGGCACAGACGGGTGTCCACACACACCTCTGGCGAAGGCTCAGGCACTCTCTGACGCTGAGGTACTGAGCTGCATCCTCTGCAGGGTGGTCTTCAGTGCCCACCTGCTGAGCTGTGGCCACGGCCCCTCAGTGTGCAGATGGATTTTCACTTACATACACAATCCATGTTGTTTGGGTTTCTGGAGCACACCCAGCAGCGCTCGGGGTTGTTTCTGGGGTGCTCGGGGTACCCTGTGGTACCAGGGATCGAGCCCAGGACCTCCTGCCTGCAAAGCATGTCCTCAGCCCCCTGGAGCTTTTTTTCTAGTCCCTGATTTTCACTTTTTGTTTGGTTTTTGTTTGGGGCCACACCCAGTGGTGCTCAGGGCTTACTCCTGGCTCTGTGCTCAGGGACCCCTACTGACAGTGCTCAGGGGGCCATCTGGAGTGGTGGGGAATTGAATCCAGGTCAGCCACGCACAGGACAAGTGCCCTGCCCAGTGTGCACTCGCTCCAGTCTGATGAAATGCCTGCTTTAAGCCCAAACGGTTTCTCACACTGAGACCTCTTCAGTACTTCCTGAGTACCTCCCTGTCCCTCATTTGGGAACAGATTTCAGATTGGTCTTGGGGGCCATACCCGGCGGTGTGCTGGGCTTACTCCTGGCTCTGTGCTCAGGGATCCCTCCTGGTCAGCCCAGGGGACTGTATGTGGTGCCGGGTAACGAACCCTGTTCAGGTACCAAGGGTCCGATTCCTAATAGGTCCGAGGGAGCAGCCTGCAAGGAAACGTCAGAAGCTTCCAGACAAAAAAGTGGGTCACGGGGCGGGGGGGGGTGGGGTGGGGCGTTTGCATTGCACGCGGCCAACTGGGGGGTTCGATTCCCAGCATCCCATAGGGTCCCCCGAGCACCGCCAGGAGTCATTCCTGAGTACAGAGCCAGGAGTAACCCCTGTGCATCGCTGGGTGTGACCCAAAAAAGAGCAAAAAAAAAAAAAAAAGAAAAGTAGGTCATCCTTTATCCAGACTAACACCCGGAGATGAAACTCACAGGCCCCCTGACCCCTGCACTGGCCCCGACTCACCCCCCAGGGGCCACACGGTTGGTTTACCTTGACCTGACTGGGCTCCAGGTGCCGATTCTCCTTCTCCTCCACCTCCTGCTTGATGGGGCAGGACCCCACTCTGTCGTTGTGCCACTGGACGTTGAGCGCACAGCCAGCTGCCTCACTGCCCGCTGGAGGGAGGGAGCAATGCAAGAGGCCACTGAGCTCCCGGCAGGCCCACGGGAGCTGGTGGTTAGGGACCCCCTGCTCCTACACTCTCAGGGACCGAAGCACGAGGGAACCTACTGGCACCCTCAGGCCTGCTGGAAGACCTCGCGCCAGAGAAACGTGCGGTCCCAGCAGCATCGCAGGCTGGGCTCCGGCAGGGCTACCGAGAGCCTCCGAGGGAACCTTAGGAAAGTTGCCGGCAAGGGAAAGTCACTTCTCCCTCCTCTACTTATTTATTTTCTCCGATAGTAAGTAGAGAAAGATGGCTACTTCCTCCTTCCTCCTCCTGGGGAGGCGGAACAGAAACCGCAAAACGCCCTTCTCCGACATAAAAAAGGTAAGAAATGCCCATCTAGAACTGCAGCCCTCTGGGGTGCCCAAGGAGAGGGCTCGGGGCTTCAAGAGGGGGCCAGGGGTCCAGCCAAGTGGGAACATCATTGCTTTGCATCTGTGAAGCCCTAAGTTCTGTCCTCCGTGCGGAGAATGGAAGGAAGGGAGGAGGGAAGGGAGAGAAGAGAAAAGAGGAAAAAAAAAAAAGGAAAGGCAAGAAAAGAAAAAGAAATAGGTAAAGAAATGGCCAGAGCTTGGGCCGGAGCTACAGCACAGCGGGAAGGCCGTTTGCCTTGCACATGGCCAACCCGGGTTTGATTCCCAGCATCCCATAGGGTCCCCCGAGCACCACCAGGAGTGATTCCTGAGTGCAGAGCCAGGAGTAACCCGTGTGCATCACCGGGTGACCCAAAAGCAAGAAGAAAGAAAGAAAGAAATGTCCAGAGCTATAGCACAGCAGGTAGGGCATCTGCCTTGCATGGGCCATCCCAGGTTCAATGCCCAGCATCCTGTAGGGTCCCCTAAACCCCACCAGGAGTGGCCCCTGAGCGCAGAGCCAGGAATAAGCCCCGAGGCCCACTGAGTGTGACCCAAAAATCAGAGAAGAGAGAAAGAAAGAAAGAAAGAAAGAAAGAAAGAAAGAAAGAAAGAAAGAAAGAAAGAAAGAAAGAAAGAAAGAAAGAAAGAAAGAAAGAAAGAAAGAAAGAAAGAGAGAGAGAGAAAGAGAGAGAGAGAGAGAGAGAAAGAGAGAGAGAGGAAGGAAAGATTAAATTTAGGAAGAAGAGGAAGACTGCCCAGCCGGGCGGATGCCGCCGGCGGGTGGCGGGTCCGACGTGCCGGCCCGCATTCCTGCCGGCCGCGGGCGGGGCGCGCCCACATACCGCAGCTCTCCCACCGGTGCCCGGGAAGGGCGGCGAGCGGCCGGGGGCGATTCCCGTCCCTCGCTGCAGGCCGGGGCCCCGGGGCCTCGGCGCCCACTTGGGTCCTCCTGGGCTCGTTGCCGGCGGGGGCCGCAGGCGGGCGCCCCGCGGGGTGGGGGGCGCCGCCCCCCCCGCAGCTGACCAGGATGAACTTGGTGGGCCCGCTGCTGCCGCTCTCCTTGCCCTTGGCCGTCAGCGCCGCGATGATGCTCTGTATGTCGGCGTCGCTGGGGATGGCCACCACCTGGGTGTCGGGCACCGTGGGGTGGTTGATGATCCTGATCCCGGCCGGAAACTGGCAGGCCCCGGCCTCTGCCCTCTCCTGGGGGGCCTGGGCGGGCCCCGCCTCTCTCTGGGCCGGGGGCCTCTTGGGGTCCTCTTGGGGCGCTTCGCCGGGGGCATTCTGCGCGGGAAGGGGCAGCCTCCGTCTCTTGAGAATCAGTGGCCGGCGGGGGCTGGTTCTCATGGTGAATCTGGGCCTTCTCTCTCCATGGAGAAGCTCGGGCCCTGCAGGCAGACAGCAGCGCGGTCGGGCCGAGGGACCAGAGGGACCCCCGCCAGGGCGTCCCGCAGCTGGACACTCTGTACCCACAAAAGAGTCAAAACCAACCAACGCCATGCAGAGCGGCGAGGGCTTACCCTGGGTGCGTTCTCAAAGGTCTCTGAGCGTTTATGAAGGGGGGAGGGGAGGAGAGTGAGCAGAGGGGTCTTTGGGACGGGGTGGAGTGGAACTTTGGTGGCAGGGATGGTGAGAGTGACACGGGGCCAGAGAGATAGTAAAGGGGTTAAGGTAGGGGCCTTGCAGGCGGCCGACCCTGGTTCAATCCCCAGCACCAGCGGGAGTGATCCCTGAGCACAGAGCCAGGAGTAAGCCTGGGCTTACTACACTGCCGTACGTGATCCCCCTTCACCCCAACCCGACCCCCTGCAAACAGAAGGATGTATGAAGCTAAACTCCTGAAAGTCCCCACACTTGAAGTCCGTGAGTCGGGCCATGAAAACCAAAGAATTCTTTGCGAGAATGTTTGGCTACAGAAACCAACGCGGGAGAGGGCCGGAGAGATGGTTTACAGCAGGTGGGGCGTGGTCCTGCACCTGGCTGACTCAGGTTCGATCCCCGGTACCCCATACAGTCCCCTGGGCCAGGCCAGGAATGAGCCCAGAGTGCAGAGCCGGGAGTAAACCCCGAGTGTGGCTGGTCGCGCCCAAAAGCCAAAGCCAGAAGCAGATGGGAGGGGGCTGGAGCAACAGCACAGCGGGGAGGGCATTCGCCCTGCACGCGGCCAACCGGGTTCTATTCCCAGCATCCCATACGGTTCCCCGAATACCACCAGGAGTGATTCCTGAGTGCATGAGGCAAGAGTAACCCCTGTGCATCACCAGGTGTGACCCAAAAAGCAAAAAAAAAAAAAAAGGGAGAGAGAAACAGATGGAAGAGTGACCCAAACAGGACCAATGCCCCATCACTGCCTAGGATCAGGCTTGCTGCAGGATGGGGGTGGGGACTGGAGGGGCTGTTGGGGAGTTGGGGTCGGGGAAAGACACACGTACTGTCTGTCCTAGGAGGCCCTTAGGAGCCAGTCAGTGCCCACAGAGGCAGCCCGGCAGGCTGGTCAGTGGCACCGTGGCTGACACCCTCCACCTGCTCCTGGTCGCCAGAGCACCATGCCACCCGGGCTGCTGTCACCGGGCAGCGTGAGGAGAAGCAGAGCAGGGCGCCCCCTCCCCCAGCGGGCCGTGCACAGGAGCTGCTTAGCCGACCTCCCTGGCCGCCGGCTTCATCTGTCAGTGTCCTTTTTTTTTTTTGCTTTTTGGGTCACACCTGGTGATGCTGCTCAGGGGTTCCTCCTGGCTCTGCACTCAGGAATTACTCCTGGCGTGCTTGGGGGACCATATGGGATGCTGGGAATCGAACCCGGGTCAGCCACGTGCAAGGCAAACGCCCTCCCTGCTGTGCTATCGCTCCAGCCCCATCTGTCAGCGTTTTTATTTGTGGTTTGTTTTCGGGCCACACCTGGAGGTGCTCAGGGGCTAGCCACACCTGCCTCTGTGCTCAGGGGTCACTCTGATTTTTTTTTTTTTTGGTCTGTTTGGGGGCGACACCCGGTGGTGCTCAGGGATCAATGCAGGCAGTGCTGGGGGAACCAAAGGGGATACCTGGGGTAGAAGAATCTGGGTGGGCTGCATGCACGTCAAGTGCCCACCCCACTGTGCTCTGTCTGCAGCCCCCATCAGGGCTCGGCGCCCCGTAGGTGGTGGCGGGATTAGAACCGGGATAGTGGTGACCCGGCTGCGTGCTGGGCAGGCTCCTTGACTCTCGTGCTCTCTCCCCCGGCCTTCCATTTCTTTCAGAACCAACCCTACCTTCCCGTCTCCGACTCCCAGAATGCAGTTACGGCTCCAGCCTCAGGTGCTCACTGGCAAAGTTGGGGCGGGGTGGGGGCCTGGGGGGGTTGAGGGGGTGGGGAGGAAGGTTTTGTCTGTCCAAAGCTGTACTTTGTTGCTTTCTCTGGCTACAGAAACTACTCCACCACGGTCTGATATAGAGGTGGTCCAAGAAACGGGTTGGGGGGTCCCTGCTTTCACCCTCAGAACGAGTGTCACCCTCCCGGCCATTTGCCATCTGGCCAGGGCTCTGGTTCCTCTGCACCCGGCTGCCCCCCTTTTTCCGGTTCAAACCTCAGTTTTACTTCCGCCTCTTTGGTGGGGGGCCTCCCCCCAACTCCGGAGAGGGCAGGCCATGTCGTTCTGTCCTCACCATCCCAGCTGAGTTCCCTGGTCATGGCTTCATCCTCCCGTCTACCCTCTCGTCTGTCTCCCCCCACGCTCTCTAGCCCAGGGGCCTCCAGGGTGACCCTTCTGAGCCCGTCCCCTGACCTAGGAACGCTGGCCGGGTGCTCAGGGGCCAGGGGAACCCGGGGAAAAACGCTCAGGGGCCCAGACAGCCTTGGGGTGGGGGCGGGGAGACAGCACCGAGGGCCAGAGGCTTGGCCTGGATGCACCATGAATGCAACGTTCCTGCGGGCGCCCGGGGGCGCGGCCGGGGCTGCTGACCCCCACCCCCCAACTCCCGGGGAGCGGGTCGGGCGCAGGGGGCCCGGCTCTGCTCGGGGGGAGAAGCTCGGCCCAGGCAGGAGGCGGGATGCAGGGAAAAATACAATTGCAGCATTGCTCGCAGCCCGGCCCGCGGGCGCCCCTTCGGGGACCTCCCCCACCCCCAGACCCCCAGCCCGCCCCGGCCCCCGCCGCGGCCCCAGCCCCGACCTCGCTCCTGCCGTGCACGGCCGGGCCCGGGCTCACCTCGGCTCTGCAGCTGCCCGGCGGGCTCCGCGCTTCCTCCGGGCGGGCCCGGCCGGCCGCCCCGGCGGTGCGGGCGCGGAGGGAGCCCCGGGGGATCCCGGGAGGGGAGGGGGTCCCGGGCCGGGGGCCGGGGGTGGGGTCGGCCGCCGGAGCTTTCAGTTTGTTCCGCTGTTTGAAATTGGCGCCGGCGGAGCGTTGCGGTCACGTGACGGGGCGCAGCCAATCGGCGCCGGCACTTGTCTCCGCGTTCCCGGCCCGAACGCGGCGGCGGCGGCGGCGGCGGCGGTGGTGTTGGTGTTGGTGGTCCCGGCCGGGTAAGACGGGGCGGCGGGGGATTCCTTACCCGCGGGAGGCGATCGGAGCCCCAGCCCCAGGCCCGGGGATTCCTGCAGGACCCAGCTCCAGCCCCCGGCCTGGGGGTTCCTGCGGGACCCAGCTCCAGCCCCCGGCCCCCGGGGTTCCTGCGGGACCCAGCTCCAGTCCCCGGCCCCGGGGTTCCTGCGGGACCCAGCTCCGGCCCCCGGCCCCGGGGTTCCTGCAGGACCCAGCTCCAGCCCTCGGCCCCCGGGGGGCCCTGCAGAACCCAGATCCAGCCCTCGCCCCGGGGGGGCCCTGCAGAACCCAGATCCAGCCCTCGCCCCGGGGGACCCTGCAGGACCCAGATCCAGCCCCAGACCCGGGGGTTTCTGCAGAACCCAGCTCCAGGCCCCGGCCCGGGGGCCCTGCTAGACCCAGCCCCAGCCCCAGCCCAGGGTCTTGGGATCCCTAGACCCAGCCTTCTTGGGGGGCAGCTGAGAGTGGGAGCTCATGTGTCTCGGTCCTTTTCATATCCACCAGTGGCCCCTGCACCGCACAGCCTGCCTCACTGTAGATCTTAGGGTTCCAACAGGACCCCCCCCCCCATACAGCGCCTCTTGGACCTGACAGAGATCTCAGGCGCCCACCGGCAGGGTGCTTGGGGGGCCGGGAGTCCCCGTGTTTGGGGAAGGGCCTCAGAAGCGTCATGGGTGGGGAGTTGGAGCCCGCATGGCCTTACCCCAGAGCAAGGAGCGCGTCCTTGGCTGGCCCGAGAGATGGGAAGAAGCCAGCTGTTTCCCTAGCCAGCCCGGGTTCAAGTCCCGGTAGCACCTCCAGGCGCGATCCCTGAGCTCAGAGCCAGGAGTCTCCACTAGGTGTGGCTCCCCAAAACGGCAAAGTTTTAAGTAGAAGTGAGTTAATATCTTGTGGGGCCGGAGTGATAGCACAGCGGGTAGGGCGTTTGCCTTGCACGCGGCCGACCTGGGTTCGATCCCCAGCATCCCATATGGTCCCCCAAGCACTGCCAGGAGCAATTCCTGAGTGCAAAGCCAGGCGTAACCCCTGAGCATCGCTGGGTGTGACCCAAAAAGCAAAAAAAAAAAAAAAAAAGAAGTGAGTTAATATCTGTTTTATGTGTTTATTTTTTTGGGGGGGAGAGGAGGAGGACACACCCAGCAGTGCTCAGGGCTGACTCCTAGCTCTGTGCTCAGGGATCACTCCTGGTGAGGCTTGGGAGACTCCAGAGCGACCAGAAGCCGGGTCTGGCTGTGTGCCAGGTGAGCACGCTCCCCCTCCCACCCCTCACACATCCTTTTCTCTTGTGCTTTCGGGGGTCGCGTCCCTTAGTTGTGGTGACCTGACATTGTTGACAGTGCTGGGGTTGTGGCAGAGCTGCCAGGGTTCCACTCAGGCGCATGTGGTAGCATCAGGGATCGGACTCATGACCGTACGCTTGCTGGCCAGGCATTTGAAGCCCGAGCTGCTTGCTGCTTCCTCCCCACCCCATGCCACCTTTTTTTTTTTTTTGAGCCATATCTGGTGGCACTCTGCACTTACTCCTGGCACTGTGCTCCGGGAGTCACTCCTGGTGGTGCTCAGGGGACTTTCTGTGGTACTGGAGAGCCCCACGCAAGGCAAGCATCCTGTCTGCTGCACAATACCCCTGGTCCCCCACCGTAGTTTCTTGTACTGTGTAAATGTGGGGATTATGGGAAATCCTGAAAGTTTGTTATAAAAGAAATTTGGGTGGGGCGCTGGAGTGATAGCACAGTGGGGAGGGCGTTTGCCTTGCACACGGCCGACCCGGGTTCAAATCCCAGCATCCCATAGGGTCCCCCGAGCACCGCCAGGAGTAATTCCTGAGTGCAAGAGCCAGGAGTAACCCCTGAGCATAGCTGGGTGTGACCCAAAAAGAAAAAAAGAGAGAGAAAGAAATTTTGGGGGCCAGGGATGTGGCTTGGTGGGTGACCACTTGCTTTGCGTGTGTGAAAACCTGACTACAAGTTCTCCCCAGCACCTCCAGGAGCGACCCCCCCACCCCTCGTCAGGAATTGCCCCAGCCCCCGCCAGCTGTGACTCCACGCCCAGAGAAGTCAGTTAACTTCTGGTCTGTTGCCAGTAAGCGAGGTGTGACAGGCTGGGGCAGGCGGACCTTTCTCAGGCTGCGGAGGGGGGGAGGGGGAGGTCAGATCTTCGGCCTCCCCCTTCAAAGGCGCCAAGCTAGTCAGAATTCCTCCCCCCCATTTGCATTATTAAAAATTTGGTTTTGGGGAGGGGGCTACTGTTGATGCCCGGGGCATCAACTCCTGGTTCTGTGCTCGGGGACCGCTCCTGGCCGGGGTCAGGACATCTGATGTCGTGCTGGGATTGAACCCCGATGGGCCGTGTGCAAAGCAAGCGCCCTACCCACCGTATTATCTCTTTGCAGCCCTCTCCCACACCTTTTTCTTTTCTGTTTTTCCTGTTTGGGGGCCACACCCGGCAGTGCTCAGGGATTACTCGTGGCTCTGTACTCAGGCGTCACTCCTGGCTGTGCTCCAGGGACCATATGGGATGCTGGGGATTGAATCTAGGTGGTCTGCATGCAAGGCAAGTCCCTCCCCACTGTGCTATCTCCCTGCCCCTCCTCCCCCTTCCCGCCTTTTGCATTTTTAAAAGGTTCCTTTGTCCGATGGTGTTGGAGAGGGGTAGGACATGCATCACAAGGTTGGTGGGGAGAGACCCAGAGAGGGTAGGTGAGGCAGGAAAAATTATTCATATTTTCATTTTTGAATATTTCCTTTTTTTCCTTTTTTTCTTTTTCCTTTTCTTTTCTTTTATCTTTTTTTAAATTTTTTTTTGCTTTTTGGGTCACACCCAGCAATGCACAGGGGTTACTCTTGGCTCATGCACTCAGGAATTACCCCTGGCGGTGCTCAGGGCTGTAAATATGTCTTTAGGTTGAAGTATTTCGGGATGAGGGCTGAGACGGGAGGGCATGGTGCCTAAGAAGGGCGTCTGTGAGGCCAGGAGATACAGAAGTTAAGGTGTTTGCCTCACATGCAGCCGACCGCAGTTCAAATCCCCCTGCCATGCAGGGTTCCCTGAACGCCACCAGGGGTCACTCCTGAGCACAGAGCCAGGAATAGCCTGAGCCTTCCTCCACCACGAAAATCATCTGTTAAAGGAGTTAGGAAGCTCTCAAGTTTCAAGAAAGTGGGGCTGGAGCAATAGTACAGCCGGTAGGGTTTGCCTTGCACGCTGCTGACCCGGGTTCAATTTCCCGGCATCCCCTGTGGTCCCCCAGCACCACCAGGAGTAATTCCTGAGTGCTGAGCCAGGAGTAACCCCTGAGCATCACTGGGTGTGACCCAAAAGCATCAAAAAAAAAAAAAAAAAGTAAATAAGTTTCAAGAAAGTGGGAAAGGGGAAGAGATAGTACAGTGGGGCAGTCACTTGACTTTCACATGGCTTCAATCCCTGGCACCGCATATTTCCCCCTGAGCCCTGCCAGGAGGGACCCCTGAACAGAGCCAGGAGTAAGCCCTGAGCACCACTGTGTGTGGCCTTAAAATCAAAACAGAACAGAAACCATCATGAAATGGCTCAAAACTTGCTCTGCGTGTTTGATGGTGAGGAATTTGTCGAGCTCGATATTTATGTATGTAAATAGGCACTACGAATATATTTGCATATGCATAATTGAGCTCAATGTTTGTTTATGTAAATAGGCACTATGAATATATTTGCATATGCATTGTCGAGCTTGATATTTGTTTATGTAAATAGGCACTATGCCTATATTTGCACATGTATCCTGTGTGACACTGGGGCTAACCTAATAGTAATGTGATATCCTTTCCTCAGGTAGAGGACTCCAGGAATCGAAGTGCACGCTTTGCCTCTGGTCCCTGGCTCGCTCCCCCATACTGCCTCTTGGGACCCCAAGAGCAAACAAAATTATCACAGGGGCTGGGGGAGGGGTGGAGGTGGGGGTTTGATCTCAATAGGCCTTGGTGCTGGGCTGGGCTCGGCTCGCTGGGGCCCTGATTTGGTCTCCTTTTGCGTGTGTGTGTGTGTGTGTGTGTGTGTGTGTGTGTGTGTGTGTGTGTGTGTGTGAGCTGGGGGTAGACAGGATCCAGGGGTGGTGATCTTAAAATCTGCTTGCCATGGGGGCTGGAGAGATAGCACAGCGGGTAGGGCGTTTGCCTTGCACGCGGCCGACCCGGGTTCAAATCCCAGCATCCCATATGGTCCCCTGAGCACGGCCAGGGGTAATTCCTGAGTGCAAAGCCAGGAGTAACCCCTGTGCATCGCCAGGTGTGACCCAAAAAGCAAATAAAAAAAAAAAAAAAAAAAAAGAAATCTGCTTGCCAGGGGCTGGAGAGATAGCACAGCGGGGAGGGTGTTTGCCTTTCACGCAGCCGACCCGGGTTCAAATCCCAGCATCCCATATCGTCCCCTGAGCACCGCCAGGAGTAATTTCTGAGTGCAGAGACAGGAGTAACCCCTGTACATTGCCGGGTGTGACCCAAAAACCCCCAAAAAAAAAAAAAGTTCTGCTTGCCTGGGGAGATTTCCTGGGACGCCCAGACCTGACCTGGCGGACCCTCAGTTCTTTTTTTTTTTTTCCTTTTGGGTCACACCCAGCGATGCTCAGGGGTTACTCCTGGCTCTGGACTTACTAATCATTCCTGGCAGTGCTCGGGGGACCCTATGGGATGCTGGGAACCGAACCTGGGTCGGCTACATGCAAGGCAGACGCCCTCCCCACCGTGCTATCGCTCCAGTCCCGCAGCCTCAGTTCTTGTCATTTGGCCGGTCGTTCGGCTCCCGAACTGGTCATCAGTTTTTGTCGATCGGGCTCCGCCCCCCCTCCAGGTCTCTGTCCCCCTGTGTGACTGCCGGTGTCTCATGTGACTGTCCCCACCCGGTCCATACTTGGCTGCTCTCAACCGCTCCAGAAAATTGCTGCGTGGCTGAGACGGCCTCTCCTGGTCGCCATTCTCCAGGGCTTTTTCCACTCATGGGCCGCTTTGTGCCCAAGGGGAAAGAACTGTTTTGTTTTGTTTTGGGCCACACCTGGCGGTGTGCAGGGCTTACTCCCAGCTCTGTGCTCAGGGATCACACCTGGCAGTGCTCGGGGACCCTATGGGATGCCGAGGATGGAACCCGGGTCGGCCATGTGCACGGCAAGCGCCCTCCCCGCTGGACTATCTCTGCGGCCCCTTGTGCCTGAGACTTTTATGTGGCCCCACCACCAGCACTGCCAGGAGTAATTTCTGAGTGCGGAGCCAGGAGTAACGCCTGTGCATTGCTGGGAGTAACCCAAAAGCAGAGAAGAGGAAGGAAGGAAGGGAGGGAGGGAGGAAGGGAGGAAGGAAGGAAGGAAGGAAGGAAGGAAGGGAGGGAGGGAGGGAGGGAGGGAGGGAGGAAGGAAGGAAGGAAGGAAGGAAGGAAGGAAGGAAGGAAGGAAGGAAGGAAGGAAGGAAGGAAGGAAGGAAGGAAAAAAAGAAGCCCCTTTGTGGAGAGCAGAGAGCCAGCACCACCAGGAGTAATTCCTGAGCATTGCTGGGTATGACCCAAAAGCAGAAAGGGAGGAGGGAGGGCTCCTCTGTGGAGAGGGGGGAGCCAGCCACAGGCCTGGAAGCCCTGTTAGTGGAACTCAGTGGCGGGAAGTGGCCGCGAAGGAAGCCCGAGCCCCCGCCCTCAGCCCCTGCCCCGGCCCTGCGGCCTCTCTGTTCTTTGACGCTGCCCCTCGATTGCTTCCTTCCAGTCTGGTTTGGTTTTGGACTGTGCCCAGTGGTGCTCAGGGCCTCTTTCTGGCTCAGGGATTGCTCCTGGCAGCACTTGGAACCATTGGGGTGCAGGAGCTGACCCGGCTCTTACCCACAGTACTCTCCAGCCTGCCCCTTTCTTGACAATTTTTTGGGGGAGGAGGGGCCCACCTGATGATGCTCAGGAATCACTCTTGGTGGTGCTCGGGGGGCTGGGGTGCCAGGGATCAAACCCAGGTCAGCTGCAGGCAAGGCAAATGCCCTCTCCTCTGTCTCCAGCACCCCTGCATCTATCTTCTTTCTTCCTTCCCTTCTTCCTTTCTTCCTTCCCTTCTTCCTTTCTTCCTTCCTTCCTTTCTCTCTCTTTCTCTCTTTTTTCTCTCTTTCTTTCTTCCTTCCTTCTTTCTTTCTTTCTTTCTTTCTTTCTTTCTTTCTTTCTTTCTTTCTTTCTTTCTTTCTTTCTTTCTTTCTTTCTTTCTTTCTTTCTTTCTTTCTTTCTTTCTTTCTTTGCTTTTTGGGTCGCACAGGGGTTGCTCCTGGCTCTGCACTCAGGAATTACTCCTGGCAGTGCTCAGGGGACCCTTTGGGATTTGGGGGATTGAACCCAGGTCGGGTGCATGCAAGGCAAACGCCCTCCCTGCTGTGCTATCGATCCACACCCCCACACACCCCCCATCTTTCTTCTGGCTGGTGTTAAAGGACTGGAGAAATAGTACAGGGATTAAGGCACTGGCCCTGTTTGATCCCTGACCCTCCATGGGGTCCCTAGCACCAGCAGGGGACATGCCTGAGCACAGAGTCAGGAATCATCCTTGAGCACCGCTAAGTGTCACCCCAGAACCAGAAAAACTCAGCTGGGCCAGAGAGGAACGACAGCGGGGAGGGTGCTTGCCTTACGTGCGGCCGACCCAGGCTTGATTCCCGGCATCCCATAGGGTCCCCTGAGCACGCCAGGAGTAAACTGCTGAGCGCAGAGCCAGGAGTGACCCCTCACCTATGCGTGTGTCCCCCTCCCAGCCTGCAAAATAAAAAAATAGCAACCGAATCACTCAATCATGCAGCAGTTGGAGTTAGAGGTGCCTGCCTGAATGGTGGAACTGGTCGCAGCTGATCTCGGTCACTCGGTTTTCCATGTGCTCCTCAGGGCTGGCGGCACCCCACAGCCACGCACCCCCTCTCCGCGTGTCCTAAGAAACGCTGAGCCCGGGTTGTTGTAAGCCGAACCTTGCTGTTCTGGGTAACGCCCGTGTGGGCCCCCGCCTGCAGTGTTGGGGCACAGGGTTCGGGAGAGTTCTGGAATTACCCGGTGGTGACAAGGGGCTGGAGTGATAGCACAGCGGGGAGGGCGTTTCCTTGCACGCGGCCGACCCGGGTTCGATTCCCAGCATCCCATAGGGTCCCCTGAGCACCACCAGGAGTGATTCCTGAGTGCAGAGCCAGGAGGAACGCCTGTGCATCGCCGGGTGTGACCCAAAAAGATAAAAAATTGCAAGGCAGTGACGTGTGCTGGCCTTTCCGGGGTGGCCCTGGCGGCTTTCAGGGGACCCTCCTCCCCACTCCGGGGCCAGCGGGCAGGCTTGATGGGTGAGGGGGAGCCAGCCCTGCTCTCTGAGCGTTGGACGTGTTTCATAGGCTGGTTCTCCCCCTGCCGCTTCGTGCATGGCCCTAGGGACCAGGAGGATTCGGGGTCTGCACCCTCCTGGAGTCCAGAGGGGAGAAGAAGGGCCCTGGCAGCTTCAAGATGTGTCCAAGCCACTGGTGTCCTGTGCCCTGCCCCACCGGCGCCTGAGGTCTGGCCGCACTGTCCAGTCCACTGGCCATGGGCCGTGGATGAGGCTCTTGCCCGTCCCACAGTGCATGAAGCAATAGAGGAGGAATGGGGTGGGGGCGGGGTAACCAGGCTGCTGGGTTCTGGGCTGGGGGGTGGGTTTGGGCAAACCCAGAGCAAAAGCCACTGTCATTTTTTTTTTTTTTTTTTGCTTTTTGGGTCACACTGGGCAATGCACAGGGGTTCCTCCTGGCTCTGCACTCAGGAATGACTCCTGGCGGTGCTCAGGGGACCCTATGAGATGCTGGGAATCGAACCCGGGTCGGCTGTGTGCAAGGCAAACGCCCTCCCTGCTGTGCTATTGCTCCAGCCCCTGTCAATAAATTTTTGTTTTTTTCTTTTGTGAAATAAAGGGCTGGGTTTTTTTTTTGTTTGGTTGTTTTTGTTTGTTTGTTTGTTTGTTTGGTTGGTTGGTTAAAATAAAGAAGCCCGGTCTGTGTCCCTCAGCTAGACAGGGACACGCTGACCTTTGTGTCCCTACAAGGACTTGGCAGGAAATGGCAATAGAGCCGTTATAAAGCCCCACACTCAGCATTGCTCCTGTCTTTGTTTGCTTGTTTTCGGTTTGGGGGCCAAACCCAGCGATGCTCAGGGGTTACTCCTGGCTCTGGACTCCCTAATCATTCCTGACGGTGCTCGGGGGACCCTAAGGGTTGCCAGGAACTGAACCCGGGTCTGCTGCGTGCAAGGCACGCGCCCTCCCCGCTGTGCCGTCGCCCCAGTCCCCAGGGTTGGAGAAACTGTCACTGAGCTGCAGGGAGGGTGCCCGACGCCCTGGTCTCTGCCGGGCCCTGCATCGGGGCGAGCCGGGCCTCCTGCAGGCGCCCCCAGTGCCCGCCCCCCCCCCCATGCCCACGGCAGTGGACGCTGCCTGCAGCAAGTCCAGCCCCGGAGCCCGCGCGAGCAGCTCTGCGGACTGGCCTCTCGGCGTCTTCTCCGCAGGCATGGGATGGACCCGGAGCCCCGCGGGCACGCTGACCTGGGCCCGCACCATGCTGCCCGCGCCCCTCCGCCCGCTCCTTGATGCCGCGCGGGAGGAAGCGCGCTGGACCCGCCCCGAAGGCGCCGCTGCAATTCCGCCAAGAGCCACTGGAGGGCCCTCGCCGCCGCCCGGCCGCGTCCCCGCGCCCCGTCACCCGAGCTAGGACTGTGCCCAGCCGACCCATAGACGCCAGCACCGCCGCCTCCTGGGTAGGTTCCGGGCCGTCGGCAGCCCCAGCGCTGAGCTAGCCGGCCCAAGGGGTTCAGGTCTGCTGGCCCCTGACGGCCGGCACGTGGGGGTCGCCTGCCCTCGTGCGCAGGCGTGCTGCGGGGCGAGGGTGGGGGGGTGGTGAGGGGTTGGAGATGTGACACTGGGGGTCACGCTTAGGTCCCGACCCCGAGCTGTCTCCCTGGCTCCGCTTTTTTTTTTTGCAGTACCAAGGATTACACACGGGGTCAGACTCATTTGTGGTACATGTTCTACCACTGACCCACATCCCTGGTCCTTAGAGATTAAATAAGCCCACCCGCCCGCACTCCCTCCCTCCCTCCCTCCCTCCCTCCCTCCCTCCCTCCCTCCCTCCCTCCCTTCCTTCCTTCCTTCCTTCCTTCCTTCCTTCCTTCCTTCCTTCCTTCCTTCCTTCCTTCCTTCCTTCCTTCCTTCCTTCCTGCCTTCCTTCCTGCCTTCCTTCTTTCCTTCCTCCCTCCCTCTCTCCCTCCCTCCTTCCCTTTCTCCCTTCCTTCCTTCCTTCTTTCCTTCCTTCCTCCCTCCTTCCCATCCTCCCTTCTTTCCTCCCTCCCCCTTCCCTCCCTCCCTCCCTCCCTCCCTCCCTTCCTTCCTTCCTTCCTTCCTTCCTTCCTCCCTCCTTCCCATCCTCCCTTCTTTCCTCCCTCCCCCTTCCCTCCCTCCCTTCCCCCTCCCTCCCTCCCTCCCTCCCTCCCTCCCTTCCTTCCTTCCTTCCTTCCTTCCTTCCTTCCTTCCTTCCTTCCTTCCTTCCTTCCTTCTTTCCTTCCTTCCTCCCTCCCTCCCTCCCTCCCTCCTTCCCTTCTTTCCTCCTTACCTCCTTCCCTCCTTTTCTCCATCATGCCTTCCCTGAGCTTGGAAGTCACTCTTGGCAGTTCTCAGGAGACCACATGGTACCAGGGATAGAACCCAATCCTCGTACTTGTGAAATATACTCTTAGTCTGTAGAATGATCTCTCCAGTTCGTGTGTGTGTGTGTGTGTGTGTGTGTGTGTGTGTGTGTGTGTGTGTGTGTTGGGGGGGGGTCACACCTGGCGATGCTCAGGGGTTACTCCTGCCTCTGCACTCAGGAATCACTCCTGGTGGTGCCCGGGGGACCATATGGGATGCCGGGGATGGAACCGGGTCGGCTGCGTGCAAGGTAAGCACCCGACCCACCGTACTATCGCTCCAGCTCCTTTCTCACCCTTATTTGCTTTCTTATTCTACTTATTACTTCTTGTCCTACTTACTATTTATTCTAAATACCTATTCCTTTTTTTTTCTTTTTTTTTTTTTTGTGGATGCACCCACACCCAGTGATGCTCAGGGGTTACTCCTGGCTCTTTCCTCAGGAATCGCTCCTAGTGGTGCTTGAGGGACCCTGTGGGATGCCGGGGATCAAACCCAGGTCAGTCATACGCAATACAAGCGCCCTACTGGCTGTGCTACTTCTCCAGCCTCTATTTACTACTTCTTATGTACCCCCTGGCTAGGGCTAGGGCTAGGGCTAGGGCTAGCGTAGGGTTGGGGGTCAATGTTAAATTTTAGTGCTGGGGACTAGTTTGGGTCTGTTTATTTGGTTTCTAGACCTCATCCAGCGGGGTTCAGGGGCTATTCTCTGCTCTGTGTTGAGAAGGGGTTGATTCTAGACGTGTGTGTGTGTGGGCTGGGGGGGTATGTAGTGCCAGGGATCGAACTGGGATTAGCTGCATGCAAGACAAGTGCCATGACTAGATAGTATCTCTCCTGCCCTAGGATTAGTGTTACAATTTGGGTTAGGGTTATTATTGGGGTTAGAATTAGGTTTAGTGCTAAGGATTAGTATTAGGTTTCACCTTAGGGGTTGGGGTACGTGTATCACTGGGATTTTGCTTAGATTTTATTTGTCCTTAGGCTGGTTCTCGGGAATATTCATTGCTCAGGGTCATTCCAGTCGGAATCTAGAAGAAACGGATAAGTGCAGTGAACCTAGAAGAAATGGATAAATGTTTTGACTCCTATAACGTTCCCTGGTTGAATCAAGAGGAAACAGAGCACTTGAATCACTTACCAAGGAAATAAAAATTAGTAACCAGAAGTTTTCCCAAAAACAAAAACTCAGGCTCAGATGGGTTTTCTAGTGAGTTCTACCAAACCTTAATTTTTGAAAATTTTTGGTTTTGGGGTCATACCCAGCGGTGCTTAGAACTCACTCCTGGCTCTGCTTACGGATCTCTCCTGCCGGAGCTCCAGGGACCATATGGGATGCCGGGGATCAAGCCCAGGTCGGCCGCACGCACAGCAAGCGCCTTCGTCCCTGTACGTTATGCCAGCCCCCGGGGTTCTTCCAGACCTTTAAAGAAGACCTACTCCCAATCTTTTTCATGCTCTTTTGGAAAGTTGAAGAAACAGGAGTCCTCCTGGACAGTTTCTTTGATGCAAACATTATCCTTATACCAAAAGCAGGTAAGAATCACCAAAACCAGAAAAACCACAACACAGAACCAAATTATAGACCTGTGTGTCTGATAAACACGGATTGCAAAGCTCTTCTGATAAGCATGGATGCAAGCTATCTGTTATATCAAAAGATCATGGACCATGACCACGTGGAATTCAGCCCTGAGACACAGTCAAGCAACCTTAATACAATATATCAATGGAAGGAACAGCAAACCTCACAGGATCATATCAGTAGATGCGGGGAAAGCATGTGACAAGACCCAACGCCCGTTTGTGATAAAAATGCTCAATAAAATCAGGGCTCAAGGAACTTTCTTACCATAAAGACATTTAGTACAAGCCCACAATGAGCATCACAGTCCGTGGTGAGAAGCTGAAACCCTTCCCTCCAAGTGGGCCCAGGACAAGGGTGCCCACCCTCACCACTTCTGTTCAATATTGTACTGGAGGTACTTGCCATAGCAATTAGGCAAGAAAGAGATATTAAGGGTTTCCGGATTGGGAAAAAAAAAAGTAGTAGAACTCTCACTCTAGGCAGATGGATGAAGAGACACTACCTGGAAAAGCTCACCCCAAAGCTCCTAGAAACAGTAGACTTGTGTAGTGGCAGGCTACAACATCAGTGCACGGAGATCCATGGCTTTACTGTGTAAAATAACGAAATAGAAGAGAGGAATTAAAAGACGGTATCATTCATTGAGCCGGAGAAAAAGTATAGCAGACAGGGTGCTTGCCTGGCATGCTGCTAACCCAGGTTTGATCAGAGAAACCCCATATCTGATCCGCTCACCCCCACCAGGGGTGATGTCTGAGCACAGAGCCAGGAGTAAGCCCTGAGCACTGCTGGGCGTGGCCCCAAAACTTTATTTTTTTTTTTAAGATAAAAGAAAAAAGTACCATTCACACTTGTGCCTCAGAAAGTCAAGTACCTGAGAATCAGCTTAACAAAAGAGCTAAAAGACTTGGAGCGGTAGTACAGCGGGTAGGGCATTTGCCTTGCACGCAGCCGACCAGGATTCGATTCCCAGCATCCCATGTGGTTCCCTGAGCACCGCCAGGAGTGATTCCTGAGTGCAGAGCCAGGAATAACCCCTGTGCATCGTCGGGTGTGACCCAAAAAGACAAAAAAAAAAAAAAAAGATTTAGGGGCTGGAGTGATAGCACAGCGGGTAGGACGTTTGCCTTGCACGCAGCCAACCCGGGTTCGAATCCCATATGGTCCCCTGAGCACCACCAGGGGTAATTCCTGAGTGCAGAGCCAGGAGTGACCCTTGTGCATCCATGGTGTGACCCAAAAAGCAAAATTAAAAAAAAAAAATGTATACAGGGTTGCCAAAGCAATCCTCCGAGAGAGGAAGATGGGCGGCTTCTCTCTCCCCAACTTCAAACTGTTCTAAAGCTGCAGCAATCAGGAGTGTGGTAGTAGCACAAGGTTAGACTCTTCAGACTAATGGGATGGAAATGGGAGTCCAGATACAGACCCGCAGGTGGGCGTCAGTTTACTTCCATAAAGGAGCAAAACATAAGGCATGGAGCCAGGAAAGCCCCCTTGGCAAATGGTGCTGGGGGAACTGCCTGGTCACACGGTGAAACCTGAATTCAGCCCCTTTCTAACACTGCACAAAGTGTGACGAACCAAAGTGGATTAAAGATCTCAATATTAGATCACACTGAAGGGGGAAAAAAAAACCTTTTCGTGACATTGAAGCAAGAGGTTTTGTTCAATGATTCACTGCCTTTCTACTAGCAACCAGAGTCCAAGATAAACAAACAGGACTGTATCAAATGTAGACGCTTCTGCACCGAAAAAAGAAACAATGACTGGAATAAGAAACGACATCCCACAGGAGCTGGAGCGATAGCACAGCGGGGAGGGCGTTTGCCTTGCACGCGGCTGACCCGGGTTCAGTTCCCAGCATCCCATGAGGTCCCCAAACACCTCCAGGAGTGATTCCTGAGTGCAGAGCCAGGAGGAACCCTTGTGCATCGCCAGGTGTGACCCGAAAAGAAAAAAAAGGAAAAAAAAAAAAAGACACCCCACAGACTGGGAAAGAATATTTGCCCACCACTCAGGTGGAAGGCTTGATATCTAAGATATATAAAACACTGGTAGAACTTGACAAGAAAAAAATTAACCGATCCCAGCAAAAAACGAGGGAAGAGAAAAATGAAAACTTCCTTAAAAAAGACATACAGAAAAAAAAAAAAAAAGAAGAAGAAGACATACAGGTGGTCAAAAGTTGTACCAAAAAGTGCTCTGCGGGCCGGAGAGATAATACAGTGGGTAAGGCATGGCCTTGCTCAGAGCTGACCTGGGTTCGATTCCTGGAATCCCATATGGTCCCCCAAGCCTGTCAGGAATGATTCCTGAGTACAGAGCCAGGAGTAACCCCTGAACATCACTGGGTGTTGCCCCCAAACAAGCAAACAAACAAACAACAATGCTCTGAATCATTTATCATCAGGGAAATGCAAATCAAAGCCACGAGATATCGCACACCAGTGAGATTGGCATGTTGCACAGAACGACAACCACCAGTGTCAGTGTGACTGTGGAGACAAAAGGGGACCCTCATTCACAGCTGGCGGGAGTGTCCAGCCTTTTTGGAAAACAATATGGACATTTCCCCAAAAAACTAGGACTTGAGCTTCCAGATCGTCCCGAAATTGCAGTTCTTGGCATCGATCCCCAAAGTCCATTCATAAAAGACATTTGTATTCCTTCACTGCAGCACTGTTCACAGCAGCCCGTTCCTGGAAACGCCCCAAATGGCCAAGAGCTGATGACTGGATGGTGGAACTATGCAATAAGTACACCATGGGATATCCGCAGCTTTAAGAAAAGATGAAATCATGCATCTTTGCCGCTGTGTGGATGGGTTCGGAGGAGTAGCACACCGAAGTTGTGAGAGGGACCGACGGAGATGGTCTCACCCATACCAGGGGAATAACCAGGACTCAGAGGCCACAGAAACCGGGGACAGGCTCTTCACTAGAGAACTAACCACTGGAGGGAGCGTAGGAGGGAAGGGCGTGGTGGCAGAGGTGCAGGGAAGTGAACAGTTGGTGAAGGGCGTGGCCTGGAAAGTTCTGTGTTCCCTGCCAGCAACAGCTTTGTAAGCCACAGTGCCTAAAGTAAAAATCCAGTTAGTGTTAAATTAGCGGTTGGGATCGGGCTAGTCTTGCTGTTAGGATTGGGGTTAGGGCTGGAAAGACAATAAAGGTGCTGGTAACGCATGCAGCCGCCTCTAGACACCACACGATCCCCTGGCACCACCTGCAGGGACCCCCCCAAGCTTAGAGCTCGGGGTAGCCCCTTACACTGCCAGGCGTGTTCCCAAACAATGCCCCCCGCATGCAATAAGAAAGATGATATGAGGGGCTAGAGCAACAGCACAGCGGGTAGGCGCTTGCCTTGCACGCGGCCGACCCAGGTTCGAATCCCAGCATCCCATGGGGTCCCCCGAGCACTGCCAGGAGGAATTCCTGAGTGCAGAGCCAGGAGTGACCCCTGTGCATTGCCGGGTGTGACCCAAAAACCAAAAAGAAAAAAAGATGATATGAGGATGATGGTTCCACTCAGGTCAGTTTAGGGCCTGGTGAGGGTTAGGGCCAGTACGAGGTTTGGTCTTAGTGTTCTGTGTGGATTTAGGATTAGATTTATGGTTAGGGTATTTGTGGGATTAGATTGGGGTCAGGCTGCACGTTAGAGCTAGCAGGGCTGGAGCGATAGCACAGCGGGGAGGGCGTTTGCCTTGCACACGGCCAGCCCTGGATCGATTCCCAGCATCCCATATGGTCCCCCAAGCACCGCCGGGAGTAACCCCTGAGTGCATGAGCCAGGAGAAACCCCTGTGCAACATCGGTGTGACCCCAAAAAAAGTAGGTGAGAGTTAGCTTTAGTGTTGGGATTTTAGTTCGGGTTGGCGTGAAGATTAGGATTAGGGTCAGATCCTAAATTTAGGGTTGGGCTTAGAGTTGAATGTTGAGGTCAACTTGTGGAGCTGGAGTGATAGCACAGCAGGGAGGGCGTTTGCCTTGTATGCGGCTGACCCAGGTTCGATTTCCAGCATACATATGGTTCCCTGAGCACCGCCAGGAGTAATTCCTGAGTGCAGAGCCAGGAGTAACCCCTGTGCATCACTGGGTGTGACCCAAATGCTTAGAGTAAGGGTTCGGGTTGCTTTGGTGTTGCTTTAGGCTTTGAATTATTCTTAGGGTTTAGGTAATTTCAGGTTTAGTTTTGGGGTTCGGGACAGGTTTCCTGTTGAGGTCAAATCAAGGGTTCCAGTTATTTTGAGAGTTAGGCTTTGGGTTAGATTTTCTAAGTGTAGGTTTGTTGTTAGGCTGGGGTTAGGGGCATGGTTGGGGTTAGGGCATGGTTAGGGTTAAGGTTAGGTTTATGTTGGGGTTATGGTTAATTTAGAATTAGGGTTAGAGTGATGCTTAGGGTTAGTGTTGGGCGTAGATTCACAGTTTCAGTTAAAATAAGACTCAGGGGTAAGGCAGAGTTCCTATTAGGCATAGTGTCTGTTTTAGAGTAGGTTCAGATTTATGTTAGGGTAGCGTCAACCTTAGGGTTAGAGTTAATGTGAGGGTAGGATTTATGAGTAGGGTTAGGGTTAGGGTCAGGCATCACTGTCATCCCATTGCTCATCGATTTGCTCGAGCGGGCACCAGTAATGTCTCCATTGTAAGACTTATTGTTACTGTTTTTGGCATATCGAATACACCACGGATAGCTTGCCAGGTTCTGCCATGTGGGCGGGATACTCTTGGCAGCTTGAGCAGTACAGAGGAATCGAACCCGGGTCAGCTGTGTGCAAGGCAAACACCCTAGCCGCTGTGCTACTTTTTTTTTTTTTTAGATTTTTTGGTCACACCCGGCAATGCACAGGGGCTACTCCCAACTCTGCACACAGAAATTACTCCTGGCAGTGCTCGGGGGACCATAGGGGATGCTGGGAGTCGAATCCCGGTCAGTGGCATGCAAGGCAAACGCCCTACCCGCTGTGCTATCACTCTAGCTCTTAACTTACTCTACTTTTAATGGTGCTTAGCTTGTCCCTTCTCAGTGCCAGGGTAGCTTACAACTTGCCCTGGGTCCATCCAAGTCCCTTCGGGACCCTCCTTTTGGGGATGTTAGGAACTAAGGGCAACTGAGTCAAGTAAATGTGATGGATGCCTAGGCGTAATTCAGGGTCAGTTCACTCCCAAGTTACAAAAGCATAGCATTAGCTGTCTTCCTGTGTCTCCACAGAAAGGACATTTGCTCTAAAGTAAACTATGCGAGGTACATAAAGCAAAGAGAAAAGCAGTCTTTCACTTACATATACAAAATCCAGAGCTTTTAGAAGATTTAACCTACAGGTTACAAGGTCTGATTTGGGGATATTTGTGATTAACAAATAGGGGAAGAAGAGCACAGAGGAGAGGATAAAGATAAACACAGAGGATTAGGAGTGCCAGATGGAATTGGGTGGGCCTTGGGAGCACTGTGACGGGAGTAACTCAATAAACCCAAGATAGCTCCCTGCGGAGGGCAGGGGGAGAAGGACAAACCAATGTTATTTTTTTTTTTTTTTTTTTTTTTTTTTGCTTTTTGGGTCACACCCAGCGATGCTCAGGGGTTACTCCTGGCTTTGCACTCAGGAATTGCTCCTGGCGGTGCTTGGGGGACCATATGGGATGCCGAGGATCGAACCCGGGTCGTCCGCGTGCAAGGCAAACGTCCTACCCGTTGTGCTATCGCTCTGGCCCACCAATGTTATTTTTTAAAATGCTTGGGACTGTGATCCAACATCAGCCGGTGGTGCTCAGGGCTTGCTTGAGCCCAGCCCGGGCCAGCGACACGGAGAGCCCGGGGCTCCGGTCCATGGAACAGTCCCGCACCAGAGTGAGCGTGAATCTTAGTGGTGGTGTTCAGGGGTCGCATCACGCCAAGCTAGGGTGTGGGACACATTTTCTTAGGATTAGAATCACAGTTTCTTAGAGTTTTTCTGTAGGGTCAGAATTAGGGGACAAGGTGGAAATGGGGCCCAGGGCTAGAATGCCAGCCTTGCGTGTGGGCGGCCTCGGGTTTGATTCCTGGTACCACGTGGGAATCTCTGGGACACCCCCACAGTGGCGTCTGGCCACCGCCAAGTGTGATTCCCCGAAGAGAAAGACAAAAGAATTAGGGTGAGGCTGTGGCTGCTGTTGGAGTTAGTGTTCGGCTAAGGTTAGGATTAATATTGGGGCGGAAGTGATGGCACAGCGGGGAGGACGTTCGCCTTGCACTCGGCCAACCTGGGTTCGATCCCCGGCATCCCATAGGGTCCCCTGAGCACCGCCAGGAGTAATTCCTGAGTGCAGAGCCAGGAGGAACCCCTGAGCATCGCCGGGTGTGACCCAAAAAGAAAAAAAAAAAAAGAAAGCCTGGCAAGCTCCCCGTATGTATTGGATATGCCAAAAACAGTAACAATAAGTCTCTCAATGAGAGACGTTACTGGTCCCTGCCCGAACAAATCGATAAGCAACGGGATGACAGTGACAGTGACAGGATTAATGTTAACAAGTGAGGGTTAGGGGAGGGTTTCCGGTCAGATGAGGAGCAGGGGTAAGCCTAGAGTTAGACTAGGGTCAGAGTCGTGCTAGGGGCGAGGCTAAGGTTAGAACTCCTTGCCATCCCCTGGCAGAGATGGACAGCAGGTAGGACACTTGTCTTGCACGCAGTCACCCTGGGTTTGGTCCTCGGCATCCCCTCTGGTGTGATTCCTGAGGAGCTCTGAGCGTTGCTGGGTGTGGCCCCCAAACTCAGAATATAAAAAATCAGGGGGCTGGGGAGATAGTCCAGCAGGTAAGATGCTTACCTTGCATGTGGCCGACCTGGGTTTGATCCCCAGCATCCCATACGGTTGCCTGAGCACCGCCAGGGGTAATTCACAAGTGCAGAGCCAGGTGTGACCCCAGTTTTGGGCCCCAAAACCATATAAATACATATACATACATATATATATATATAGCATACATATACATATATATATATATATATATATCACTGTAATCCCGTTGTTCATCAATTTGCTCGAGCGGGCACCAGTAACATCTCCATTGTTAGACTTGTTGTGACTCTTTTTTGGCATATCGAATACGCCACAGGGAGCTTGCCAGCCTCTGCCATGCGGGCGAGATACTCTCGGTAGCTTGCCGGGCTCTCCGAGAGGGATGGAGGAATCGAACCTGGGTCAGCCGCATGCAAGACGAACACACTACCCGCTGCGCTATTGCTCCAGCCCAGAGAATATTTAATGTACTTTATTATTCAGAGATAAAACTAGGTTTCAGTCAACTCAATGCCTACTGCTTAGAATGAGCTCCCCGCTTATTACTTTGGTAAAAAGAACTTCTTACTCTTAGAATCCTTGACCCTCAGATGGGCAGTTTTGAGGGTGACAAACATATGAGGAAGACTGGTGCCAAATTTGAGGCTCTACATAGCTATTCTGATCATTTGATTTCTCTGTGCGTTTAGGTTTAGGGGGCTCCAGCTCAGGGTGGTCCTGGATACCAGCGAGATTCTCGTATATATCTATGGGTTGAAATTGGAACATATATATATATGTGTGTGTGTGGGGGGGGTTACGGTTCTCTCTTTTTTGCTTTTTGGGTCACACCCGGCGATGCACAGGGGTTACTCCTGGCTCTGCACTCAGGAATCACTCCTGGCGGTGCTCAGGGGACCCTATGGGATGCTGGGAATCGAACCTGGGTCAGCCACGTGCAAGGCAAACGCCCTACCCGCTGTGCCATCGCCCCAGCCCCTTAGGGCTCTCTTTAGTATCAAGATGTTATACTGGATTTAGGGCTTGATTTCAGGTTATTTTTAGGACATTGTCAGTATTAGAGGTGATTTTGGGGTAGCGTTAAGGTCAGATCTGGGGGAAATAGCAAATGCTGAACACTGAGAACAGAGGGCTGGAGACACAGCCCAGGGGTCAGGTGCTGGCCTGCACCCTGCCCCCCGTGGTTTGGGTCCCCAGCCTCCACCGGAAGCCAGGGCTCATCTATGAGCACAGAGCCAGGAGTAGCCCTGTCGAGCACCACTGGTGTGGTGCCCCTTAGATAAATAAACGGTCCTGAATACTTGAACCATGGGTATTATGAAATGAGGTCTTTCTGTCTTTCCCCTCACGTTCCTCGGATGAATTTTATATAAAGATTCACTCCAGGGCTGGAGCGATAGCACAGTGGGCAGGGCATTGGCCTTGCATGCAGCCGACCCAGGTTCTATTTCCGGCTTCCTACATAGTCCCCTGAGCACCGCCAGAGTAATTCCTGAGTGCAGAGCCAGCAGGAACCCCTGAGCATCACCAGGTGTGACCCATAAAACAAAATAAATTAAAAACTAAGGATTCACTCCATATCAGGTGAGAAGGAGAGACAATGGGGCTAGAGATGCAGTTCTGGGTAGGGCACAGGCTCTCCGCTCAGGAGTCCCGAGTTCCATTCCCAGCTCTGTATTGGGTCCCCAGCACTGCCAGCTGGGTCCCAGAATCCAAAGAAAAAGAAGTGACCCAGAGATATAGTACAGGGGCCGGAGCGATAGCACAGCGGGTTAGGCATTTGCCTGGCATGCGGCCGATCCCGGTTTAGTCCTCAGCATCCCATATGGTCCCCCAACCACCACCAGGAGTGATTCCTGAGTGCAGAGCCAGGAGGAACCCAGAGCATCGCCGGGTGTGACCCATGAAGCAAAACCCCAGAGATATAGCACAGCAGTTTAAGCTCTTATCTTACAGTTGCTCAACGCTTGGTCCAGTACCTGGCATATGGTCCCCCAAGCACTGCCAGGAGTAATCCCTGAGCACAGAGCCAGGGGCACTCTGAGTACCACCAGGTGTGACCCCAAAATGAAAAATAAAATGAAAAGGAAAGAGGGCAGAATAAGTAAAAGATGAGGTTGTTGGGGCTGGAGAGCTAGTATAGAAGGGAGGACGTTTGTCTTGCATGTGGCAGACCCAGGTTCGATCCCCAGCATCCCGTATGGTCCCCCCCCCCCCTGCCAGGAGTGACACTGAGCACAGGGGGGTGTAGCCCACAAACAAAACCGAAAAAGAGTGGTGATAATGCTCCGGGGACCACGTGGGGTGCAGAGGACTGAACCCAGGTCAGCCGCCCGAAAGACAAACGTCCTAGCTGCTGTCCTGTGTCTCTAGCTGCATCCCTCCCTGCTCTGATGTTCATTACTAGGGGCCTTCAGTGGGCTGGGTGGTCTGCTAAGATGGTGGGACTCATGATAAACAAAATTGCTGGTACCCGCTCTCAGTATAAAATAACTTGCAGGGCTGGAGCGATAGCACAGTGAGGAGGGCATTTGCCTTGCACGTGGCCGACTCTGGTTCGGTCCTCAGCATCCCATAGGGTCCCCTGAGCACCGCCAGGAGTAATTCCTGAATGCATGAACCAGGAATAACCTTTGTGCATCGCCAGGTGTGACCCAAAAAAGAAAAAAAAAATTAAATAAATAACTTGCAGCCACGGGATGGTGATGATGTGGAAGGTATATCCTCCCCCGCCCCCCCCCCTTTTTTTTTGACTTTATATATTTGACTCAAACATGCTGGTGCTCAGCTACCCCTACCTCCAGCTTCTATCGGGGGTCCACGTGGTGCGAGGGGACGGAAACCAAGACTCTTCAAAGCTCCAGTGCTCAAGCGCATTGAACTACCTCCGCAGCCGGGGGCGCCCTCCAGCCCTGGCTTAGACAAGAAAAGCTGAGTCAGCAAAATCAGTTTCCCTAAAATTCATTGTTTTCTGTTAACCCCCTCAAACAACAGGTTTTTGGTTTTATACCCAAGACCATAAACCCCACTCCCATTCCCTGTTGGGAGTTGGCTCTTACCCCACCCCCTCCCAATCCTCCCTCCCCTTTATATGGGCAGAGCGGGTTGGGGGCGACGCCTGGTGATGCTCAGGGACCGTCCTGGCCCTGTGCTCGGGAGCGCTCCCTGGCGGCAAGGGACGGGCGCGCCCCGGCGCCCTGGGTTCGCGGTCCCTAAGTAACGGTTTGTGGTCCTTAGGTAACGCCGCAGTTCGACTTAGCCGCGGACAGCTGCCTCCCGGACCCCCGGAATCGCCGTCGCCGAGACCCGGCCCGGCATTCGCGTCGGAGCTCCGCGCCCAAGTTCCCGCGGCTCAGCTTTGACAGCCCAGAGCCAGCTCGGGGCTCCACCGCCCGCGCGCCCCGCGGCGTCCCGGCGCACCCCAGGCCTCCGGGAAAGGGGGTCTGCAGGAGCCCCTTGGTGCCCGTGCTCAGCCCCCAGGCCCAGGCCCGCCCGGGCTGCCCGCACGCCCCCACCCCGCCCGACCTCAGGACCCCCGAGCCCGCCGCGGCCCCGGGCCAGGGGGAAAACAGCCCCGAGCCGGGGCCCGTCCTGGTGAGGGACACCCCCGAGGACAAGTACGGGCTGAAGGTCACGTGGAGAAGGAGGCAGCAGCTGCTGGCCTTTCTGCAGGACAGGGGCAAGCTGAGCAGAAGCCAAGTGCACGTGAAGATCTGACCCAGGGGCCACCCCCGGCAGCAGGGGTGCAGAGCCGGGAGGAGCAACCGGCCCCAAACCAAAACAACAGCCAAAAGGAAAATGGAACCCTCGCAGCCGCTTTCCCAGCAGCACCCCGAAAGGGGCGGCGGGTTTGCGGGGAGAGGCCGCAGGGACCCCCGGAGGCTCAGCACAGGGCGTCCGCTGATGGAGCCGGAAGGGCTCCCCCAGACCTGGCGTCCCAAGGGACTTTTAAAGCCCACATTCGGCCTTCGAAGTGCTCTGTGCCTGGAACAGTTTCCCCTGTGTACAGTCACGAACGGCTCATTTCCTGTTTCCCTTCCATTCCCTGTCCCCCGTTTTAAAGCAGCTTCTAGAAACTGTTTCTAATGTATATAAATAAATGGTCGTGGAAGTTTTTGAGAGAATTCAGCCTCGGAATGCCAGTAACGCCACAGTCCCACGCCCCAACTCATGACACCTTTATTCGCTTCCTTCAGCCCGGCGGCCCAGGGGCCGGGAATATAAGTTAGTGCAGGGGCATCTGCTTTTGTAGGGGTCCCAGGATCTATTTCCGGCAACTTCCCAAACAGAACGAACCCAGTCGTTCATTCTCCATTGTTTAGAACCAACTGTGCCTTGAAGGCTAGTGGCCGTTTCCTTGTGACAGGGAAGGAAAAAAGGAAAATCAAGCCTTTGGTTGCTGATTTTGGGGTCACATCAGGGCAGTTGGTGGCTCTGTGTCCCTAGTGGCCCCCGGGGCACTTGGGGAGCTTCTGTGTTCCTGGGGAAAGCCCACGTGTGCCCATACGGGGTAGTCGCCTTGTCCCCTGTATTGACTGTCACGGTCATGCTGCCAGCTCTGCCCCTTTGGCGTCCCCTCAGAGGGCCCCATGCAGAGAGGCCTGAGCCCTGTCTCCACAGAGACAGCGCCTCAGACCAAAGTCTGACCAAAGGGAGACCAAAGTCATTTTGGCTTGCTACGTTTTGATTTTTTGTTTGTTTATAACTGACTGAAGAAAACCACATAAATGGGGTGGGAATAATTTTATGTAGTAGCACTGCACTGTCCCGTTCGAGGCTCCCACTTGCTTGTGGCTTAATTAGCACTGTCGCACTGTCCTCCCATTGCTCATCGATTAGCTGGAGCGGGCACCAGTAACGTCTCCATGGTGAGACTTGTTCCTGTTTTTGGCATATCGAATATGCCACGGGGATCTTGCCAGGCTCTGCCGTGCGGGCGGGATACTCTCGGTAGCTTGCCGGGCTCTCCGAGAGGGGCGGAGAAATCAAACTTGGGTCGGCCGCGTGCAAGGCAAACGCCCTACCTGCTGTGCTACAGCCGTACATAATTTTATGTAGTAGCTGTGGAAAACGCATGCAAACATCTGGGAGGCAGGTTTAAGTGGGAGAGCATTTGCAGGCAAGTCCCAGGCCTGAAGCTCAGCCCCTGCCACCACCTAGTTCCAAGAGAACAACCGGTCGTGACCCTGGCGGCCCCCCAGCGTCACCAAAATGGCCCTTAACGGGGGTCAGATGCAATACAGCAGGTAAGGAGCTTACCTTGCACGCAGCTGACCCAAGTTCTATCCCCGGCATCCCATATGGTCCCCGAGCATCGCCAGGAGTGATTCCTGAGTGCAGAGCCAGGAGTAACCCCTGAGCATCGCCTGGTGTGGCCCCAAAACAGACAAAAAATTGAGGGGCCCAATGCCTGGTTTTGACTCCAGGCACCCTGAATACTGCCAGCTGTGGCCCCCTCCCCCTGCCTCCCCTCCATCTCGCCAAGCACTGTGCCAGAGAGAGGTAGCTCAGTGGGCTGCTTGCCATACAGGAGGCCCGGGTTTGATCCCCAACCCTGCACGGTCTGAGCACCATCAGGAGTGACCAACTGGGCAGACACAGGACTAGCCTCTGAGCACTTCTGGATACGGCCCCAAAGCAAAACAAGGGGCTGGAGTCATAGCACAGTGGGGAGAGTGTTTGCCTTGCACGAGGCCAACCCAGGTTCGATTCCCAGCATCCCATAGGGTCCCCTGAGCACCACCAGGGGTGGTTCCTGAGTATAGAGCCAGGAGTAACCCCTGTGCTTCGCCGGGTGTGACCCAAAAAGCAAAAACAAAACAACAACAAAAAAACCTCCACGCAACATCACCTCACTGCTCTTATCATTCATGCCCGAGGACTGTGGCATGAACAGAATGTCTCCGTGGCCCTTCGGCCCATAGGAAGCATCTCCAACTCCTGGGCCCACTCTTTCAACTCCCTAGCTCCTCCTTCAGCTAAACTCAGTGGTGGAGGGCCTGCTTGCTACAGAAGGCCTGAGACGGGAGTTCCAGCACCAGCAAAAGTCCTCAGCCATGGGCCAGAGTGTGATAGCACAGCGGGGAGGGCGTTTGCCTTGCACGCGGCCGATTCGGGTTCGATCCTCGGCATCCCATAGGGTCCCCCGAGCACTGCCAGGGGTGATTCCTGAGTGCAGAGCCAGGAGGAAGCCCTGAGCATCGCTGGGCGTGACCCAAAAAGCCAAAAAATAAATAAAGCCCTCAGCCTCCTGTGACTCATCTCTTCTGGGGTGCAGCCTGGCCCAGGCGGCAGCGCTGCTGTTTATTACTCAGCCGGGACTGGAAGCCGAGAATGAGAATGAAGGCAGGGGGTGGGGGGTGACCTTGTACACGCCGTCCTGCTCTGCAAGCCGCTCGTTATGCCTTTTGCAGATTCAAAGGAATGAGGAGGCAGCGGTGCAGAGCGGGTGGAGGTCTTGCCTTCAATCCCTGGCACGAACAAAATGTAAAAAAAAAATTAAAGGGATGAGAAAATCAAGCCCAGTCGGGTGGTGTGTTGGTGATGGGGAATAAAGAAAGGGAAGGAGAGGTGACACAGGGACAGTGGTGGAGGGGGGTCTCAGCAGGTTCTGGTGGGGTGCCCAAACTTATAATAACCTTTAACACTGTTGTATCAATGTTGCCTCAAGTATAGTTTAAAAATATAGTAGGGCTGGAGCAAGAGTACAGTGGGGAGGGCGTTTGCCTTACACACAGAGGATCCGGGTTCGATTCCCAGCATCCCATACGGTCCCCCGAGCACTGCCAGGAGTAATTCCTGAGTGCAGAGCCAGGAGTAGCCCCTGAGCATTGCCGGGTGTGACCCCAAAAGCTTAAAAATACAATACAATACAGTTTTAAAATAATGTAAAAAGTTACAATATAGTTAAATATAAACAAGCAATGGGATGACAACGATACAGTGATACAGTTATAAAAATATAATTAATATACAATATACTTATAGAAAATATAAATAATATAGTTAAAAATAGCACTGTAGCACTGTCCTGTTTTTCTTCTATTTGCTCGAGTGGGCACCAGTAATGTCTCCATTGTGAGACTTGTTACCATTTTTGGCATATCGAATACACCACGAGTAGCTTGCCAGGCTCTGCCTTGCGGGCAGGATACTCTCCGTAGCTTGCCGGCTCTCCGAGAGGGACGGAGGAATCGAGCCCGGGTGGGCCACGTGCAAGGCAAATGCCCTACCCGCTGTGCTATCGCTCAATTATTATAATTGAATAAAATTAAAGGAAGTGCTGGCCGGGGACAAGACTTTGTGGCCATGCCATCTTGGGCTGGGGATGTGGACAGGTGGTCCAAGCTGCAGAAAGCTGACGACGTGCATGTGTGAAGTCGATCTAGAACCCCACAAAGCCTGGGCTGAGTTGGGGGCTCAGGGATTTGGGGCCTTTCCAGCTCCTGCTGGTCACGGACAGCTGCCTTGGCTTAGGAATGGCTCCTTGGCGGCACAGATGTGTTTCCCGGGTGCAGCAAGGGCTCTGTGGCGAAGGGAAGGGCCGTGGGGGTGCAGAAGCTTCTGCAGGGCGCAACTCCCCGTGATGCCTCAGTGCTCCCGAGCTCTGGAAGCGCCTTGGGGGGTGTCTGGCACAAACAGCCCCTGGCAGGGGCAGCTCAGAGGCCCGGGACCAGGAGCACCGCCCACCCCCACAGGGGAGGGGGGGCAGCGCGGCTGACGGGAACAGCATTCCCGGGGAGCAGCCCTTAGCGCGTCACCCCCCCAACCCGGCCCCGCGCCGGGGCGCGCGCACGCGCCTTTAACTTCCGATTTCTCCGCCCTTAGAAACTCCCGCATCGCGGGGCGCGGGCCACAGCCAATGGGAGGGGAGCCGCGCGGGGCGCGGGCCAATGGGCGGCGGCGACAGTGCGCGGTCCGGTTGCCAGGGGGCGGGCTCGGCGGGCGGCCAGGCTTGCCAGCCCAGCAGCGGAGTTTGCAGGACGAGGAGGAGCGGAGAGGATGGAGACTTCGAGGTCACTGATGGGCTCCCGCGGCGAAAGGTGCGCGGGGAGCTGCCGGTCTCACGTGGAGGGGCCGGGGGGAGACGGGGCCCTGCACGCGGGACTCGGAGGGGACAGGCACTGGGTTTGGGGCACGAGGAGAGACGGAGTTGGTGGCGGGGGCAAGTCCCTCCTCCTGCTGAGGACCCGCTTGTAGCTCTGAGTGCTGGGGGGCGGCTGTGCAGCCCTCACGCGGACGGGGGCTCCTGTCCCTTCGGGAGACGGGCTTGGGGGCTTTCCTTGCGAGACCTCTTTACCCTCTGGGGACGCTGCTCCCCAGCCAAGGTAGTGCCACCACTAGGGTCCGTGAAGCCTTCCCGGGGCCGTGAGGGCTGGAGGCTGGGGGCTGCTGAGGGCTGCTCTAAGGATCTGGCTGGGTTCTGGACCTGGTCAGGGGCTGCAAATGCTGTTTCCCCACTTTCCTATTTGCTTCTAGTAGTTCTACTGCTCAGGACCGTCTCGTACAGTGTGTGGTCCCCCAGTTTCTGATCCTTCGCAATGACCCTCCAGCTCTCTTCTTCCCGCTTTGCCAGAGCAGCTGAGAAATAGAGGCATCCGAGCCGGTTTTCTTGTCAATGAAGACTTAGTTGGGGGCCGGTGAGAAAGCATTGCTTTAAAATGTTACCATTGTCTGAGGATTCCTCCTGGGTTCAGTTGTGAGCGAGCCTTGAGCACAGAGCCGCGAGTAACCCCCTCCCGCACAGCCCCGTAGGGCCCAGCTTCTGATCCCCACCCGGATCCCCGCAATTAAGCTGGTCTCTCTCGATTGCAGTGTACATTGGGATGGTTCAAGTGAAGGGAACACGTCTGTTTCTCACTTGGCCCCCAATTAAGATTTAAACTGGGAAATCTCAAGTTAGGGTTTCACAGCTGCTGGAAATAAACACTTAGCAATTAAGATTCATGGGCTACAAGAGATAGGAGGTGGGGCTGGAGCGATAGCACAGCGGCGAGGGCGTTTGCCTGGCACGCGGCCAACTCGGGTTCGATTTCCAGCATCCCAGAGGGTCCCCCAAGCACCACCAGGAGTAATTCCTGAGTGCAGAGCCAGGAGGAACCCCTTGCATCGTGGGGTGTGACCCAAAAAGCAAAAACATAAGTAAATAAATAACTGATCTGGCGCTGCCTTCCCCTGGGCTGACCAGGTTCTATCTCCAGCACCCCATGCGGTTTCTGCAGCCCGCCAGGAGTCATCCCTGAGTGCAGCAGAGCCAGGAATAAGTCCTAGAGCTTCCCTGGGTGCCCCTGCCGCCATGAAGAATTGAAGAATTGTATCACTGTTATCCCGTTGATCATCGATTTTTCTTGAGTGGGCACCAGTAACGTCTTCATTCTTCCTAGCTCTGAGATTTTAGCAGCCTCTCTATACTCGTCCTTCCCAGTGGTGCCCATTGGAGGCTCTTTCAGGGTCAGGGGAATGAGACCCATAATTGTTACTGGTTTTGGCATATGAATACACCAGGGGAAGCTTGCCAGGCCCACCCCCCAGGGGGAAAAAAAAAAAACCCACCACTAGGATTCACTCGGATATTTAGTGTCTGAATTTTTTTTTTCTTTTGAGTCACACCTGGAGATGCACAGGTTTTTTTTCCTGGTTCATGTACTCAGGAATTACTCCTGGCAGTGCTCGGGGGACTTTATGGGATCCTGGGAATTGAACCCGGGTCTGCTGCATGCAAGGCAAACGCCCTACCCACTGTGCTATCGCTCCAGGCCCTAGTGTCTGAATTTCAAACCATTTCAAAACACTGCCCTGCAGCACCAGATGTGGCCCTGGGGACCCTCAGCACTGTCACAGGACCTCTTTGTCCTTGTGGGCCCTGCGCTGGCCGGGGAGGGAAGTGTGGCTGGGAGCCGGAGGGCAGGAAGCTCCCCTTAAATTGATACAAACAAAAATACTGTTTCCGAAGAGTCGGGGTAGAGAACACATCCGCTTGCAACAAGTTTGGCTTCCTGGAGAGTTGTGCGCTGGGAAATCGCTTCACTGGCTTCCCGGTTCCTGGCCGCACGTGGAGAGAAAAGTCCCCTGTGTTTACAGGCGGAAGCTGGTTGGGGAGATAGTTACTTCCAGCGTCTTTGTTGGGTATCTGAAGTGAATGAAGTTGAGGCAGCAGATTTTTGGATTTTTAGTGTGCGGGCGGGGACAGCAGGCAGTCCTCAGGGCTTTCCCGGGGCTCGGCACTCGCACTCGGGAGCATCACTCCTGGCTATGCTCCAGGGACCGTATGGGGTGGCAGGGATCAGACCCGTCAGCTCTGTGAAAGGGCAGTGCCCTTCCTACCGCACTATCTCTCCAGCTTCCCCTCCTCCCCACACATACTTTTAACTTTTGAAATGCAAATGTTAGAAGCAGGAGGTATGTGATCATTATGTAATATGTTCGGCTTTTTATTTGTTTTGTTTTGCTTTTTGGGTCACACCCAGTGATGCTCAGGGGTTACTCCTGGCTCTGCACTCAGGAATGACCCCTGGCGGGGCTCAGGGGACCCTATGGGATGCTGGGAATCGAACCCGGGTCGGCCGTGTGCAAGAGAACCACCCTACCGGCTGTGCTCTCGCTCCAGCCCCAGGGCTTTTTATTTGAATATAAAGAAATAATGAAACTTGTGGACTTCTAGGGAGGTTGGGCAAGAGAGAGTGGGCTTGGTCAGTTCCTGTGGTTTTCTCCCTGGGCAGTGTGTGAAACTCTTCAATTTGAGGGTAAAGTCACACTCTTGATTTGCCCCACGGTTTATTTGTGGCAGCTTGAATTTATTGCATGTTCATAATTCTATGATTGGTAGGCCGGTGCAGAGATGTTCATCGACTCATTAATGTTGGTGCCGTTAATTACATTTCTGCTTACTTGAAAATAGCTATTATCTTTCAGGTAGGTAAGTAGGATTTTTTTTTTTTTAATCGCAGAGATTTAATGAGTGCTTCCTGCGTGCCCGGTGCTGTTGATGCAGCACTTATTAACTTGCTTCTGTCTTCCGAGCCACCCGGGCTGAGTTGACTATTAGCCTCTGGTTCTGTGTGAGGTTGGGGCATTTGCCAAGGTTCTAGCGCGAAGGCGTTAGGCCTGGGAATCTGGGTCTTGGACACGCACCTGAAACGGTTCCTCCTGGAGTTAATTGACTTTCCCTTTCCCTCACCCTTTTTACAGGGTCATTAGCATTATCCCTTATTGTAAGGGAAAGAAAACAGAAATTTCTTGCTTGGGCTGGAGCTGGTAGGGCGTTTGCCTTGCACGCAGCTGACCCGGGTTCGATTCCCAGCATCCCGTATGGGGCCCCGAGCTACTGCCAGGAGTAATTCCTGAACACAGAGCCAGGAGTAACCCCTGAGCATCTCCGGGTGTGACCCAAAAAGCAAAAACTGAGTAAAATTTTAAAAAGGGGCTGGAGTGATAGCATGACTGCCGACCCGGGTATGATTCCTCCGTTTCTCTTGGAGAGCCCGGCAAGCTACCGAGAGGATCCCGCCCGCATGGCAGAGCCTGGGCAAGCTCCCCGTGGCATATTGGATATGCCAAAAACAGTAACAAGTCTCACAATGGAGACGTCACTGGTGCCCGCTCGAGCAAATTGATGAACAACGGGACAACAGTGCTACAGTGCAGTGCTATTAGTGTTGTTTATATTATTATTTGATTTTGGGGACCTGGTGGTGCTCCAGGCTTATGACTGGCTCTGTGCTTGGGGATCACTCCTGGCGGTTTAGGGACCGTATCGGGTGCCAGGGATCCAACCTGGGGCGATCACGTGCAAGGCACACACTCTGCCCCGTACTTGCCTCGAAGTCTGGTACTTGTGCATCTCAGCGGGAGCTGAGGCACCTTCCCAGTTCCCTTCTTTCACTGTTCTCTTGGCTTCGTGGGTTCTTTTCAGGAATTATGTATGCACAGTTATAAATGCTTATCATATGCACATCAGTAATGAAGCAACGCAGGGCAGCACCCAACCCGCTGTACTGTCACTTCTGCTCAGAATGTGCAGGTTTTTGGGTTTTGTTTTGTTTTTGCTTTTTGGGTCACACCCGACAATGCACAGGGGTTACTCCTGGCTCTGCACTCAGGAATTACTCCTGGCGGTGCTCGGGGACCATATGGGATGCTGGAATCCAGGTTGGCTGCGTGCAAGGCAAACGCCTACCTGCTATGCTATCGCTCCAGCCCCAGAATGTGCAGGTTTTTATGTGGAAGAAGTTTACTGCTAATTTGGCTAAATGCCACAGGGCAGGTTTGCTTGACTGCATGTCAGGGGAAGATTCGGTTCTGTAAGAAGCTGCTGGACGGTTTTCCAGGTGGCTAGACCACTGGGCTTTTTCCTCCAGCAAAGGGGGACTAGTTGCTGTCCGTCCACGGCCTCGTCCAGATTTTGTCTGTCCGACTTCTGGCTTTCAGCTGTTCTAAGGGACATGTGACAGTTGTAATTTGCAGCCCCTCAGGCCAGCGATTCTGAGTTTTTTTTCTTTCTTTCTTTTTTTGCTTTTTGGTCACACCTGGTGATGCACAGGGGTTACTCCTGGCTCTGCACTCAGGAATCACTCCTGGCAGTACTCGGGGACCCTATGGGATGCTGGGAATCGAATCGGGTGGGCCGCGTGCAAGGCACACGCCCTCCCCGCTGTGCTGTCGCTCCGGCCCCAGTCTCTTTTCGAATGTGCATGTGTCATCCGGATCTTCTTTGCTGAGAACTTGGTTCACATCTTTTGCTGGCACTGATTTCTCATGGTTGAGTTTTCAGGGTTTCTGGGATCCCTTTAGGGCGACTCCAGGATCAAGTGCTCCCGCTGACGTTCACACATTCGACTTTCTTTCCCCGCCCCCCCCCCCATGTCCTGTAGTGATTTCCTAGTTGGCGAAGTCGCCTTATGCCGGCTCCTGCGAGCCTCTGAGGCTAAATGTCACGCAGGTGGTGACCTTCGGGGAATGTCTCCAGGCAGGAGACTTACCCGCATTGTGCCACGTGGGATTTAGCTGGTTTCATTTGTTATTAAGAGGGTTTATCTCCTTCCTTCCTTCCTTCCTTCCTTCCTTCCTTCCTTCCTTCCTTCCTTCCTTCTTCCCTCCCTCCCTCCCTTCTTCCCTCTTCTCTCCCATCCTCCCTTTCCACCTCCCTCCTTCCCACCCTCTCTTCCTTCCTTCCTTCTTCTGCTGAGCCACATCTCCAGTTGACTTGCTGAAGATAGCAGAAATGCTAGAGATAAAACTTGACTCAGGGGGGCTGGAGCGATAGCACAGCGGGAAGGGTGTTTGCCTTGCACTCGGCCAACCTGGGTTCGATTCCCAGCATCCCATAGGGTCCCCTGAGCACCGCCAGGAGTAATTCCTGAGTGCAGAGCCAGGAGTAACCCCTGTCTGTTGCTGGGGTTGTCATCCTATTTTGCTGGGCGTGACCCAAAAAGCAAAAAACACTTAGAGCTTCTGACTTCAGATACTGAGCTCTTATTCCCATGTCATCCTTCAAAGAGCAGTGACTTCGGAGCTGGAGGGCTATCTCAGCCTGGAGCGCATGTTTTATATGCAGGAACAGTAAAACCAGTCTTTCCTCTGCTAATCCGCAGCTTTGGGATTCGTTGTGAAAATTTTTGTTATACTTCACGTTAGCGACAGCACAGCGAATAGGGTGTTTGCCTTGCATGTGACTGACCCAGGTTTGATTTTCTGCCCTTCTCGGAGAGCCCGGCAAGCTACCGAGAGTATCCCGCCCACACTGCAGAGCCTGGCAAGCTCCCCGTGGCGTATTCGATATGCCAAAAACAGTCACAACAAGTCTCACAATGGAGACATTACTGGTGCCTGCTCGAGGAAATCGATGAACAACGGGATGACAGGGATACAGTTCACATTATAAAACTTTAGCCTCTATTTTCTCAAGCTTTGGATGGGTGATGGGGGGGTGACAGACCATGTGGGGTGCTGGGCTCTAACCCGGGTCTGCCTCATGCCAAGTGGCCTCACTGCCCCTGAAACTGCCCCTTAAGCAGTAACTCTGGGTTTTCCCCTCCCCCACCAGTGCCTGGCGGCCTCCCTGCTGCCTTCTGGTCTGGCTTCCCCACGTGCCTCGACACAGGGGTCCTGCCGGGAGCAGGTGTTGCAGGGGGCGCGACCCACCCTCTGCAGGGCTCGGCGGTGCCTGTGACTGTACACAGGCTCCATCTCTCAACATCCTGGGCCACACACTTCAGGGGGTTGTTGATTTGGGTGTTTGGTGCCCGGAATAGCACCCAAGCCCTCCTCCGCGCAGTGTGAGTCTCCCCAGCCCGGCCAGCCCCCGTATTTTGCTATTTTTAGCCCGATTGTCGTCCTGGTAAATTAGTAAGAGTTCTCTGTAAGTGCCTTTTCGAAAAGTGTATTTATTTTTTGCCTTGGTGATTTATTTATTTATTTATTTATTTTGCTGTTTCTTTTCTTTCTTTTTTTTTTTTTTTGCTTTTTTGGGTCACACCCGGTGATGCACAGGGGTCACCCCTGGCTCATGCACTCAGGAATTACTCCTGGCGGTGCTCGGGGGACCATATGGGATGCTGGGATTCGAACCCGGGTCGGCCGCATGCAAGGCGAACGCCCTACCCGCTGTGCTATCACTCCAGCCCCTGCTGTTTCTTTCTTTAATTTTATTTTTTTATTGAATCACCATGTGGAAAGTTACAAAAGTTTCAGGTTTAAATCTCAGTTGTACAATGCTCAAACACCCATCCCTTCACCAGTGCACATATTCCACCACCAAGAATCACGGTATACCTCCCCCCTTCCCCCCACCTCCCCAGCCCCCCACCCTGCATGTGTAACTGGTAAATTTCAATTTACTTTGAAAAGTGTATTTATTTTGAGCTGGAAGTGATGGTACCTTGGCTAAGTCGCTTGATTTGCCTGCGGCCATCTGAGTCCTACCCCTGGCATGCCCTGGGGTCCCCCTGACCGCCAGGAGTAACTCCTGAGTGCAGGGCTAGGAGTGGCCCCTGAGCCTTGCCTAGTGTGGCCTAAGCATGAAGAAATTTTTAAAGTTTTAGTTTTGGGGTTTTGGGCTACACCTGGCTGTGCTGAGTTACTCCTGCCGGGACTGACCCCAGGCCACCCCGCCCCCTCCCCCCAGCAAAGTATCCGCTACACCTCTGGCCTGTGAATCCTTTCAGTGTTAAATAAGAAACTCTTGGAGGTCGGTCTTGAAAACAAAATTATTAGCCTGCTTGTTAATACATTTTGAAGAGCAAAAGCTTTATTTTCATTTTGTTAAAATGTATGGCACAGCGGGTAGGGCGTTTGCCTTGCATGCGGCCGACCTAGGTTCGATTCCTCCGCCCCTCTCGGAGAGCCCAGCAAGCTACCAAGAGTATCCCGCCTGCATGGCAGAGCCAGGCAAGCTCCCCGTGGCGTATTGGATATACCAAAAACAGGAACAACAAGTCTCACAATGGAGAAGTCACTGGTGCCCGCTCCAGCAAATCAATGGCAATGGGACAACAGTGCTACAGTACTATAATTTGTTGGGCTGGAGAGATCGTATAGCAGGTAAGACATTTGCCCTGCACACAGCTGGCTTGAGTTTGCTTCTCAGCACCCCATGTTGGGGTCCCCCAGTCCCCACCAGGAGTGATCTCTGAGAGCAGAGCCAGGAGTAAGCCCTGAGAACCACCTGGGGGTGGCCTCAAAAACAAACAAAACACCCAAGCAACAGAACCCCAAAACAAACTATCTGCCTGCCTACCTACCTACCTACCTACAGTTCACAGTAAAACTCACAACAAAACCTGTGCTTTTTCTCCCCAAGAGTGGCAATGAAATACTGTAACCTTAAAGGACTGAATCAGCGTATAATAATTCGACTTTGTCTCTTTGTAGCTATTCTCTTAAATTTGGGGGGAACCGGGGTGGTGCCGGAAAGTGGACCTAGAGCTGCTCGCAGGAAGGTGAATGCTTGACCATTGAGCCACACTCCTGGCCCCCAGATAACTAATTTTGTAAATTAAAAAAAAATTAATTTTCTTGGCAGTGCTGGGATTGAACCTGGGACCTCACACATACCAAAGCAAATGCAAAAGTCCCCCCTCCTCCTCCCCCTTCTTCTCCCCTTCCTCCCTCTGCTCTCTCCCTCTCCCCTCCCTCCTCTGCTCCCCTCTGTCCAGGCCCTTTTGTTTCTTTACTGTACTTCCTGAAACAGAGACAAAGTCTCATTTGTCGGTGTGTGCTCTGTGGATTCAATCCCTGGCCCAGATTGGCCCTGGCTTTTTTGGGGGGTGGTGGGGTGGGGTGGACAGTGGCCCAGGACTAAAATCCGAAGAAGTAGTATCTTATGAGAAGTATCCTTTGTGGTGAAATGGAGCAGCCGAGTGAGTGTTAATAAAGGAAGGGTCCGTGTCTGGCAGCCGCAGGGGCATTGCGTGGTCTTCCTCTGTGCAAGCCTTCCCCGGCGTGGGCGTGGGGAGTGGCCTGCTCCCGGGTGGCGTGGCCAGCCCCCCAGCCCACCCCAGCGCAGAGCCCTGGCCACGTGGCTACAGTGGGTTTTGTGTTACTGGCTGCTAGGATAGTGGGTCTGAGGGCGGGGGAGGGCATCAGGCCAAGGGAATATTGGACCAGAACATGGGAAGTATAGGAGGGTCACAGAGGGGGGCCGGTGGTGGAGGTCTTATTAATGCTCCCCACTTTCGGCTGTGTGAGTGCCGGGGACCGAGCTAGGAGCACACACGTGTGAGGAGTGCCCTCTGCCTTTGACCCATCCCCAGCCGGATCTTTTATTTTATTTTTTTTTGCTATTTTTTGGGTCACACCCGGCGATGCACAGGGGTTCCTCCTGGTTCCGCACTCAGGAATGACTCCTGGCGGTGCTCAGGGACCCTATGGGGACGCTGGGAATCGAACCCGGGTCGGCTGCTTGCAAGGCAAACGCCCTCCCCTCTGTGCTATCGCTCCAGCGCCACCCCCAACCCCCCAGCTGGATTTTTTTTTTTTTTGCTTTTTTTTTTTTTGGGTCACACCTGGCGATGCACAGGGGTTATTCCTGGCTCTGCACTCAGGAACTACCCCTGGCCGTGCTCAGGGGACCATATGGGATGCTGGGATTTGAACCTGGGTCGGCCGCGTGCAAGGCAAACGCCCTACCCGCTGTGCTATCTCTCCAGCCCCCCCCAGCTGGATTTTAAACAGAGTTCTTGGTTTTTGTTTTTTTTAGGCCACACTCAGTGATGCTCAGGGCTTACTCCTGGCTCTGTGCTCAGTCAGGGATCACTCGTGGCGGTGCGTGGGGGGTCCATATCCGCTCTATTATTCAGCCCTGAAAAAACTTTGGGCCCCAGAAAGGAGACTTTTGCTCTTTCTTTTTGTTTTTTAATTTCAGGCTTTAGGTCACACCTAGTGATGCTCAGGGGTTACTCCCAGCTCAGTGCTTAGTCCCTGTGGTGCTCAGGGGACCACGTGTTGCCTGAGACTGGATCCATGTGCCAGGCATGTGCCCCAACACTGAAGCTCTCTCCCTGCCCCCCCCCCCCGCAACATTTTCAGTTTTGCTGAAGTCCAGCGTATCTGCCAGGTGGCTCGTGCTTTTCATGTTCTAAGAATCTGTCGCTGTGCCTCCTGTCAGAAGGATTCACGTACTCTAAGAATTTTCGAGTTTTAGCCATTGACTTGAGGTCATTGATCCGTTTTGAGTCCGTTTCTGTGCTTGATGTGAGAGCGAGGTCCAGTTCTGCCATTTGGCATGTGGACAACTAGTTGTCCAGCGTCCCTTGTCAAAGAGACTGTTCTCTCTTCACCGAAGGACCTTGGAACCCTGTCAGAAATGCCGTGGCCAGGGCCAGCGGGGTCGTCCAGGAAGAAAGGCGCTTGCCTGGCGGGTGGCCCCTTGGGGCCTGGCCCTGGTTTGATCGCCAGCACTGCATGCACGGCCAGGGCCACTCCTGAGTATAGAGTCCGGCAGAGACCCTGTGCACCGCGGGGTACCCCCCACAGCCTCCCGCCGCCAATAAGGTGGCCATAAATTTGACTATTTTTTTTTTAACTGGAGTTAATCATTTTTCTTCCTCTTTGTTCTTATCTTGCCCTCTTCTGCCCTATTCTTTTTGTTTTGTTTTGTTTTGCTTTTTGGGTCCCACCCAGCGATGCACAGGGGTCACTCCTGGCTCTGCACTCAGGAATTACCCCTGGCGAGGCCCGGGGGACCCTATGGGATGCTGGGAATCGAACCTGGGTCAGCCGCGTGCAAGGCAAACGCCCTCCCAGAAGTGCTATCGCTCCAGCCCCTCTTCTGCCCTGTTCTGTAAGTACTCTAGTTTGTCCTGGCTGAAACTTTCTGGGAAAGGAAACAATGTTACAGGCTTCCCCTTTTGTTTAATGACGCTGACAGTTAATAAATGGGTGTCCATGAAATTCATTTTCTTCGATGTTTCAGTTCTGCTGAATGACCAGATCAGATGTTACTATCTTTTCAGTATTTATGTTTTCAAAATATCCAGCGATTTTATTTTTTTCCCTTGCTCACCAGCTTTAATGGAAGGTGGAGGAGCTGGGCGTGGGGTGGGAGATGGTTGGGGACAAGGAGGCGCTGGCCCCACTGGACCCTGAGAGGCGGGTTGTGAATCTTACAAGTATCTTGATAGGGGGCTGGAGTGATAGTCCGGCGGGGAGGGCGTTTGCCTTGCACACAGCTGACCCGGGTTCGATGCCCTGCATCCCATAAGGTTCTCCAAGCACCGCCAGGAGTAATTCCTGAGTGCAGAGCCAGGAGTAACCCCTGTGCATCGCCGGGTGTGACCCAAACAAAGTATTTTGATAGTCGAGGGTTCCTACGGGCAGTGTCCGAGGTGTTACAATAGACGTCCTTGGAGCAGGCTTTTGATTTGGTGTTTTAGGTCACATCTGGTGGTACTTGGGGCTTGCTCCTGGCTCTGTGCTCAGGGATCACTCCTGGAGGTGCTCCGGGGGCCTTGTGGGGTGCCGGGGATTGAACCCGGCCACTGGCAAGGCAAATGCCCACCCTGCTGCATATCCCACCAGCCCAGAGTTTTCCCCCTCTGATGATATTTTTTTTTTTTTTTATAGATTCCGGGGATCGAACCCGGGTCTCACACAGGCCAGGCCTCTACATGACCTGGCCTTTAGCAGAGTTTCACCCAATATTAGTTAGACTTAGAGTAAGGGAGAACGTGCCGGGAGACAGGAACGTGTTTGGGCCTCCAGACCCCAGGCTGCCTGGGTGGGCCCTGTCCGAGACGTCCACTGAGCCTGGCCAGGAACTGCGGGGAGCTCCTGAGCACTGTGGCGACAGCACTGCAGTCCTGACTCGTGCTTCTCCAAGAGGCACATTTAGGGCCAGATAGGACGTTGATGAAGAGAAAAACAGCCGGGAAAATGGTCCTTTCGTCTCCTTGACTTCGTAGGACTCGTTTCTGCCTCACGTTGATCTACTGAGCAAGTTTTTTTTTTTTTTTTTTTTTGCTTTTTGGGTCACACCTGGCAATGCACAGGGGTTCCTCCTGGCTCTGCACTCAGGAATTACTCCTGGCGGTGCTCGGGGGACCCTATGGGATGCTGGGGATCGAACCCGGGTGGGCCGCGTGCAAGGCAAACGCCCTCCCCACTGTGCTGTCGCTCCAGCCCCCTACTGAGCAAGTTTGCATAGGCTGGGCAGCAGAGGCGAGAGGCGGCTGGTAGGGAAACGCAGGTTTGGTGAGCGCACATTCCAGCTCAGGGCTGAGAGGCCCAGTTCAAGACAAGCATATCGAATAGATTGGTTCTGCGCATTTGTAATTTAAAACAAAACAAGAGCCCAGGGAAAGTGCAGCTTTTGATGTGAGAGGCGCCCGAACGTGGCAGTTACACAGCCCTGAGCGCTCGGCTGCTTGGGTCAGGGTGCTTTGATTATACCTTGTTCGGTTACCTCGCCCACCTGCCCAGGCTTGATGAAAGGAAATAAGTGGTGTCAAGACAGCGCGTTGAGACACACCCGGCTTCTCCACGATGAAAGGGCTTAAGTGCTGGAGGGCCCGAGAGAGAGTACTGGGTGGTGGGTGCTGGCCGGGTCCCGATCCCCAGGACCACATACAGTCCCCTCAAACCCTTGAGCACAAAGCCAGGAGTGGCCCCAACACCTCCCCACCTCCCTTCAAATCCCCCCAAAAGAGAAGTACTTGAAGTACTTGAGAGTGTTAATTATGTGTTAAAACTTTCCGTGTGTGTGTGTGTGTGTGTGTGTGTGTGTGTGTGTGTGTGTATTGGGGAACCATATCCAGGGTGTGTGTGTGTGTGTGTGTGTTGGGGAACCATATCCGGCGATGCTCAAGGGTTATCCTGGCTCTGCACTCAGGAATTACCCCTGGCGGGGGACCGTATGGGATGCCAGGGATCAAACCCAGGTCGACCCCACGCAAAGCAAACGCCTTAGCCACGGTACTGTCGCTCCAGCCCAAGTTTCAGACTATTGAGGTTTCAGGGTTTTGGTCGGGCCAGGGCACCAGCACGGTCTATTTTCTGTGCCAGAGTATTTTCCAGCCTCCCGATGAGGACAGAACGAGTGTAGGAAAAGCAGACACAGTGAAGTAGCCGTGGGAAAGACTAATCCCTGACCGTACAAGGTGTCTTAGCCAAGTTTACTCTTACTCTGCGGTGTTGCAGTATCGTACAGTAACAGCATCGCTACAGGAAAGAGTAAATTGGTGAAATTCAGGCTGTTTTCATAATGGTTTTAGCCCTCTTATGTAGAATTTTTTAGATATAGACTAATGTCATAAAATACCAATTATGTCCTAGCATTCTATTTCATAAAGCGAGTAAGAGTAGGTGGGTGGTCAGTAGTCTGCATTCAGCCAGCATCTCCCATCCCTAATGGGCCCTCCTAGCACTTTACTTGGTGGTCCCTTCGCTGTCTGCGCTGCCTTTTCCCCCAGCACGCAAGGCCGGCTCCTATGCTGTGGAGTAATCCTCCTAAGTAGACTACACACCGAACATGATGGCCACTTAATACCTCTGCTGCAAACCACAACACCCAGAAGGAGAGAGAGAGCAAAAGGGAATGCCCTGCCACAGAGGCAGGGTAGGGGTGGTGGGAGGATGGGGTGGGGGTGGTGGGGAGGGATGCTGGGACCATTGGTGGTGGAGAATGGGCACTGGTGGAGGGATGGGCACTTGACCACTGTATAACTGATATGCAAGCATGAAAGTTTGTAAGTCTGTAACTGTACCTCACGGTGATTCACTAATAAAAAAATTTTTTAAAATAGGTGGGTGGGGCTAGAGCAATAGCACATGGGTAGGGTGTTTGCTTTGCACATGACTGGCCCGGGCTCAATTTCCAGCATCCCATATGGTCCCCGGAGCACCGCCAGGAGTCATTCCTGAGTGCAGAGCCAGCAGTAAGCCCTGTGCATCGCCGGGTGTGATCCAAAAAGAAAAAAAAAAAAAAAAAGGTGGGTGTTCAGCCAGTACAGACCATTCCAGTAAATCCTCACACAGTCCCTTCGATGACACTGTTGTGAGATAAAACAATTGTTACAAATTAACTTTTATTGATACATATTTCTTTATAATTCCATTTGTCTTTGTGCTGTAACAAGTAATACAAAGTTAATCATTCGTGCCTGCAAGGGGGCAGGCCGGGGTGGCCGGTGGAACCCCGGACATTGGTGGAGGCAGGTCAGACTGGGGGTGGGGGTGGGGTTGAAACATTTAATGCCTGGAACAACTATGTTATGGGCACCTTAGCAAATTATGGCATTAAAATAAAAAATAGGTGAGTGTGGGTCAGACGCAGCTGACCCCGGTTTGGTCCCTGGCATCACAGTTGTTCCCCTCTGCGGCCAGGAGTGATCCCTGAGCACAGAGCCAGGAGTCACTGCTGAGCACTGTTGGGTGTGGCTGCAAATTCATGTATTCATTCATATATATAGTAGATTTGTATGTAGCATATGACATACATAGATATCTATATGTAACCGCAATTTTAGAGCCAGAAAGGAAAGTGGAGCACCTTTAGGGCCACAAAGTCAAGGACGGAAGTAGGTTTTATTTATTTATTTTTTTTTAATTTTTTAATTTTTCATTAGTGAATCACCGTGATGTACAGTTACAAACTTACGAACTCTCGTGTTTGCAGTTCAGTCATACAGGGATCGTTTACCCATCCCTCCACCAGCGCCCACTCTCCTCCGCCAGTGGTCCCAGTATCCCTCCCCCCACCCCCACCCCATCCCCCACCACCCACCCCGAACTGAGGCAGGGCATTCCCTTTTGTTCTCTCTCCTTTTGGGTGCTGTAGTTTGCAAGAGAGGGATTGAGTGGCCATCGTGTTCGGTCTGTAGTCTACTTTCAACTCGCATCTTCCAACCCCAGTGGGTCCTGGTTTAGTTTCTTAAAGAAGTGGATCATTTAGATGCCTAAGCGATAGTCCAGTGGGCAGGGCATTTGCTGCCCCAGGTCCAGTCTCTGGCATCCCAGAAGATCCTCCCAAGCGGGCTGGAGCGATAGCACAGCGGGGAGGGCGTTTGCCTTGCACGCGGCTGACCAGGGTTCCATTCCCAGCATCCCATAGGGTCCCCCGAGCACCGCCAGGAGTAATTCCTGAGTGCAGAGCCAGGAGTAACCCCTGTGCATCACCGGGTGTGACCCAAAAAGCAAAAAATAAATAAATAAATAAAAGATCCTCCCAAGCCTGCCAGGTGTGACCCTGAGTGGGGAGCCAGGAGTAAGCCCAGAGCATCTCTGGGAGTGGCCCCAAAACAAAACCAAAGAAAGACAGAAAAGTAGATCATTTAAAAAATTTTGTGCAGGGGCTGGAGCGATAGCACAGCGGGTAGGGCGTTTGCCTTGCACGCGGCCGACCCGGGTTCGATTCCCAGCATCCCATATGGTCCCCTGAGCACCGCCAGGAGTCATTCCTGAGTGCAGAGCCAGGAGTAACCCCTGTGCATCGCCAGGTGTGACCCAAAAGGCAAAAAAAAAAAAAAAAAAATTTGTGCAGAGCCAGGAGTAACCCCTGTGCATGGCCGGGTGTAACCCAAAAAGCAAAAAATAAATAAATAAAATAAAAAAATTTTGTGGCTCCAAAACAACAAAGACAAAAAGATCATTAAAACTCTTTTTAAAATTAAATCACCGTGAGATCAGCAGTTATAGAGTTGTTCGTAATTGAGTTCCAGCCACACCCTGGTGAGAACTGTCCCTTCCCCAGAGTCAACTCCCTCCCCCAGTGTCCCCGTTTCTCTCCTGCCCCTCTCCGCCTCTATGGCAGACACCTCTTTTTTTTTTTTTTGCTTTTCGGGTCACACCCAGCGATGCTCAGGGGTTGCTCCTGGCTCTGCACTCAGGAATTACTCCTGGCGGTACTCGGGGGATCCTGGGATGCTGGGGATCGAACCCAGGTTGGCTGCATGCAAGGCAAACACCCTCCCCGCTCTGCTGTTGCTCTGGCCCCGACACTTTTCTTTTTTTCCCTTTTGGGTTTGTGGTTTGCGATACCGTTACTGACGGGCATCGTGCCTGTCCCTTCACCTCCTTTCAGCTCTCAGCCCCTGTCCCGAGGGACCGCTCCCTGGTCCTGTCACTGTCATCATGGCCCTTCTCTGTCCTAACCGCCCCGCCCCGTTGCCCAAGCTTCCTACTAAAGACCCGTCCTGCCAGCCTTGTTTCTAGTGTCTCTTGAGTGTGATTCTCCTACTCTGTTTCTTTATATCTTACCAATGAGTGCGATTACTCAACGTCTGTCCCGCTCCCTCTGACTCATGTCACTCAGCATGACGTTTTCATGTCCATCCATGTATCAGAAAATTTCATGACTTGATTTTTTTCCCCTTTCTGATGGCTGTATAGTATTCCCTCGTGTAGATGTGCCGTAGCTTCTTCATTCATTTGACTGTTCTTGCGCACTTGGGTTGTTTCCAGATTTTGGCTCTAGTGACTAGTTCTGCAGTGAACATAGGACTGTGGTTGTCTTTTCTGCCTTGTGTTATTTGGGCCCTTCAGGTATATTCCAGGAGTGGAATTGCTGGGTTGTATAGAAGCTTAATTCCTGTTTTTTTGAGGAATACCCACATAGTTTTCAAAAAACAAAAAACGTTGGATTAGTCGGTGTTCCCACCAGCAGTAAATGAAGGTCCAGTAGGGATTCCGGAATGCAGAGCCAGGAGTAAGCCCTGAGCACTGCCGGGTGTGGCAACAAAACACAAACCAACCACCAATACAGGGCCTTGTATTTAAATTATTTTTCTTGACTGTAAGCCTCTAATAAAAATTTATAATTCATGGGGCTAGAGCAATAGCACAGTGGGTAGGGAGTTTGTCTTGCATGTGGCCGACCCGAGTTTGATTCCCAGCATCCTATATGGTCCCCTGAGCACCGCTAGGGTTGATTCCTGAGTACAGAGACAGGAGTAATCCCTGCATATTGCCAGGTGTGACCCAAAAAGAAAAAAAATTATAATTCAAAGAATTAGGAGCTAATTTCTGCCCTCTTTGATAGTATAAGCATTCCAGAACTGTAGAGTCGCAAAATATCAAGTTGGGAAGTTGTAAAAAATAGAAAAAGCCACAGAAAGTTAATAAAAGATGAAAGGGTTTGGTTTCTTGGCGGAAGGTGGTAATTTGATGCCGCGTGTGTGGTTATCTTTTTCTCATCAGACAAACCTGTCTTTCCGTATTAAATCTTATCTGTTCATCTGCACTTAGAATTTCCCTGATGCCTGCATAATGTTTTAGTTATTTTTAATTCTAAAAATCAAAAAAATATTTTGTGGGGCTGGAGCGATAGTACAGTAGGTAAGGGTGTTTGCCTTAAACTTGGTGTGGCCCTCAAATAAAAATAAAAATACATATTTTTTTTGATTTGGGATCACTCCAGCAGGGCTGGAGGCTACTCCTGGCTCCGCACTTGGGGATAAGCATGTGGGGACCCGAAATTAAACCCAGCCCCTCGAGCCCTCCCACCTGTCCCTGGCATAATGGCTAATTAGCAGACTTGAAGAGTAAGTTAAGTGACTCGTCTAGATCTTAATAAAATTAGTGGGCTGTGATAACACCATGTGCACAGTCCAAGTTTGCCAGAACTTGCTCCAAAAAGGAAGCATCTTGAAGGTGAAATTTTGCCTTTGAGAGGAAATGAGTCAAGGTCAGGGGCCATTGCTGCTGTTAAACCTTATGCACAACTTTTCACCTCTGTGTCTTCACCGTGAAAGTATGACAGACAGTAGTACCCAATTCCTAGGGTGGTTTAGAAGAAGAGAGAAAATAATGTCTGAAAATACATATAGCTCTTGTGTCCAGAACGGGATCAGTCAGTGCATGGTTCCAAAGAAAGGGATCGGGACTAGAGCGATAGTACATCTCGGGGAGGGCGTTTGCCTTGCACGTGGCCGACCCGGGTTCGATTCCCAGCATCCCATAGGGTCCCCCGAGCACCGCCAGGAGTAACCCCTGAGCATCGCCGGGTGTGACCCAAAAAGCTAAAAAGAAAAAAAGAAAAGAAAAGAGAAAAGACGTGTGTTTGTTTCTGTTTGGGGCTGCATGTAGTGGTACTCGGAGCTCAGTCCTGGCAGTACTCAGGGGGCCATACCTGGTGGGGTCACTCTCAGGCCGACCACTGCAAGCCCAGCACCTTGGCGGTGTCCCGTCTCTTCAGCCCCCGTGTTTGTCTATCCTCTGAGTTTGCAGTCTCCTGAGATTCTTCTTGGAACACAGACAAGAGACATCTCTGGAAGACAGGCATTGGGGGCTGTCAGATACTTAATGAACTGAGCGCATTTCTATCACGCGGGCGGTCCCAGTTCAACTCCAGCACCGGATAGCCCCCGAGCACTGCCAGAAGGGCCCCCACGGCCCAAACCAGAAGGGACTCCTGAGCACCTCCTGGGGTGGCCCCCAAGCAAAAAGTCCCCCCCCATCCCCACCCCTGAAACAGATAGAAGACCTGGTTCTCGGAGGTTGCTCAGAGAGCGAGAGCACTGCTTTTGGAGTTCTGGGTTTGATCTCCGGCACCACATGGTTCCCCCCAGGTGCCACTGGGGGTGACCTCAAGGCAGTGCCCGGTGTGGACCAGAAAACCCACTACACGAGCCACCGCCAAGACTGCCTCAGTGTGAACAGCTCCAGGAACTGAGGCGGTGCAGAGGCAGAAAGAACGGGCTCGAGGGGACAGACACGGGGAGGGGGAGGGGCGGGTGTGAGGCTTTTCGGTGACTCGCTGCCTCTGTGTCCTACAGTGACTTTGAAGACGAGTCTCTGAGGCTGCGGCAGCTGAAGCTAGACAACCAGGTAAGCCGGACCTCTCCTTTGGATGTCCTCCTTGGTCCGTCTTTGTTTGGGGGGGCCAGGGGTGACTCCTGGTGGGGCTCCGGGGACCGGACGGGGACCCAGGTCAGCTGCGTGCAAGGCTCTGGCCCCGCCGTGCTTCTTTTGAAATCCGTCCACTCTGCTGCACGCTGCCCGTGACGATCACCGTCTTCCCTCGCGCTCCGGTGGGGCCAGGGGAAGGAGCAGCGTCTGGGGTTAATATGCTGAACGGAGCCCTGGGGCCTGAAATGATCAAAGGGCGTCGGGACCGTCAGCGATGCAGCCACTGAGGATTCCTGGCGCCTTTCCGAAGAATGCGGAGAATGTGTCCACATCGCGTTTCTGCTGTTAGTCATTTGGCGCTGCTGCTTTACTCTTTGTTTCTTTCCCTTTTGGGTCACACCCGGCGATGCACAGGGGTCACTCCTGGCTCTGCACTCAGGAATGACTCCTGGCGGTGCTCGGGGGACCCTATGGGATGCTGGGAATCGAACCCGGGTCGGCCGCGAGCAAGGCAGACGCCCTCCCCACTGAACAAGGCTGCGTCTTGATCCTGACACACAGACCTGAACTCTGCCGTTTTGTTCACGAGCCTCTCTGGCCGGCCGAGAGCCTTCCTGCACTGTCCTGCTCCCCGTTTCCAGCCACCGCCTGCGGTCACTGCGTGGTTGTTCCTTCGTGGCCTCGCCAGCCCCCGGGAACAGAAGCAAGTCTGTCTGTGACCACCGTTACAGCAGAAGTTTCTCGCTTAGAGTCCCGGGCACATGACCTTCATGAAATACTTGGGGTTTGTGGTGGAGGTTGTTTTGGACCACGCCTGGGGATGTGGGTTACCCCTGGCTCTGCACTCGGGAATTACTCCTGGCAGGCAGGGGCACCATATGGGATGCCGAGAATTGAACCCGGATCAGCCACATGCGTTCAGACACCGTCCCCGCTGTGCTGTCGCTCCAGCCCGTATTAGATATTTGAGTGGAGGAAGAGTGTTAGGAGTTAGTAACCCGGTGGATGGTGTGATCGCCATCTGTGACCGTGCCTTCCCCGTGTTGCTCTCTCATTTGCTTTTTCCTGTGAGTGCTTTAACCCCGGGAGTCCCATACCTTTGCCTACCCAGGAAACACCGTTCACGAAGTTTCTTGGTGACTGAACATGACATGACAGTTTTGTCGTCGTCTTCTTTTTTTTTTTAATTCCTTTATTTATTTATTTATTTATTTATTTATTTATTTATTTTGCTTTTTGGGTCAAATCTGGTGATGCTCAGGGGTTCCTCCTGGCTCTGCACTCAGGAATGACTCCTGGCGGTGCTCCGGGGACCACATGGGATGCTGGGAATCGAACCCAGGTCAGCTGAGTGCAAGGCAAACGCCCTCCCCGCTGTGCTATCGCTCCAGCCCCTTGTCTTGCTTCTTGCTGTTGCTCGGGGATTAGTGAAGGGACCTCTAGCCCGACAGGTGACTTGAATGATTCCACAGGAGAGGGGGTTGGGGCTGAGTCCCACAGACCCGTGGGCCTGGACCCAAGGGAGTGTCCAGGCCCAGGAACTGTGCGGGTGCCCCTGGCCACGTGCTGCCGGGTGCCTGGGGTGCAGGAGACAGTCATCACTTTCGGCTGCCCCTCAGGCCACCAGCACTGGCACCCAGGCCCCCCCTGGCCCCGGGAAGGGCCCTCCAGGGTCAGTGCTGTAGCCCTGCTGCCTTACGGGTCAGGCGGGGTCTGCAGAGGGGAGAGTCGCTTCCTCTCTGCCTTGCTCCGCCCTTTACCAGGCGAGTGTCCCCTTCCAGGGACAGAAGAGGAAAGGCCACCAGTCACGTCAGGGTGCCGAGGTTTTGGGTGGCTTGTCAAACAGTGGTCCTCACCCGGGGCCAGCCAGACAGGTGCCTGGAAAGGGGTTTGAGGATGCGGGCCCTGGGGGCACAGGCCGCGCCCTGTGGCTCTCTGCGACCACGTGGTGCCAAGGCTCAGGCTTGGGTCCGAGCACCATGTGGCCTGACCCTGGGCTCTGAAGGTTTGGGGTGTTTTTTTTTTTTTTTCTCTTTTAGGCCACACTGCATGGGGGCTACTCTCGGCTCAGTGCTCAGGACTGCTCCTAGCCTTTGCTCCTAGCCTTTGACCTTTGGCACTGCAGAAATGCCCCGAGTACCATCTTGTGTGGCCCGAAATGCTAAAAGGAAAACAGACAACACTGGGCCCGGAGTGGGAGCACAGCGGGGAGGGTGCCAGCTTTGCTTGGCATGGGGCCAGGTTGGGTTTGAGCCGAGGCATCCGTCCCAAGGCACCGCCAGGAGTGAGTCCTCAGTGCAGAGCCAAGAGTCACCCCGGGCACCGCTGGGCATGGCCACGACAAAACAAAAATGGGAGAGGGGGGGAAAACCAACCCACAAAAGTCTTGGGGCTGGGACTGTAGCTCAGCTCAGTGATAAAGGAAATCAATATATAAATAAATGATAGCAGTATATTTGGGGAGAGCTTTGATTTTTCTTTCTTTTTGCTTTTTGGGTCACACCCTTCGATGCTCGGGGCTGACTCCTGTCTCTGCACTCAGGAATCACTCCTGGCGGGTGCTCAGGGGACCCTATGGGATGTCAGGGATCGAACCCGAGGCAAACGCCCTCCCGGCTGTACTACTACTCTGGCCCCTTAGGGAGAAATTGTAAAGGACCGAAGTGAAGTGCGTACAGGGTTCAACCCCCAGCAACACGTGGTCCCCGGAGCACTGAGCCAGGAGTGGTCCCCAAAACACACGAAAGCCACTTGGGGCTAGCTCAGGGCTAGAGTGTGAGCTCTGCGCATGTGCGGTCCGGGGTTCACCCCGCAGGACTGCCCCTCCCCCCCCCAAATTCTCGGGACCAGGGCCGATCTTTGCAGGCGAAGAGGTGAGGATCCTGGGAGGCCCCTGAAGTCCTGCCCTGTGCAGAGAAAATGTTGCCCAGAGGCACGTTGAGGCAGGGGGTGGCCCGGCGCAGGGCTGCCTCCCTGCGGGACACGGCTTGCTCCGGCAGCGGTGGGCCTCCTCAGGGGGGCAGGCTGGGGGCCTCTGTCACCCCTCTAAGGCCGGCTCAGGTGTCCCCGAGTTCAGTTCCTAGGGAGTCCGCGGTGGGCACGTCACCGTGGCCGAGGGTCTCCGGTTCACCGTCTCTGTGTGATTAGCCCAGCGGCTGTCAGTGTCTTAGGATGGGCTCGGACCAGCAGGTAGCCAGGGCTGGGCCGGAGCGACAGCACAGCGGGGAGGGCTTCGGTCCCCAGCGTCCCATAGGGTCCCCCTAGCACTGCCAGGGGTGATTTCTGAGTGCAGAGCCAGGAGGAACCCCTGTGCATCACTGCATCGCTGGGTGTGACCCAAAAAGCAAAAAAACAAACAGCCCCAATATCAAGGGCTGAAGCTAAATTGGAGAATTAGTTTCTACTAAACGGTACCCCTGAATCCACTGGCCGGCACGTGTCACAAGGAAGGGCTGGAGGGAAACCTCGCTCCAGAAAGGGACTGAACGAGTGTGTGTGTGTGTGTCTGTCTGTCCATCCATCCGTCTGTCTGTGTCTCCCTGTGTGTGTCTCTGTTGTGTATCAGTGTCTGTGTGTCTGTCTGTGTCTGTGTGCATCTCATCAAATACCCCGTTTGTCCTGATTGATTCTTTTTTTTTTTATGCTTTTTGGGTTACACCCGGCGACGCACAGGGGTTACTCCTGGCTCTGCACTCAGGAATTACTCCTGGCGGTGCTCAGGGGACCATATGGGATGCTGGGAATCGAACCCGGGTCGGCCGCGTGCAAGGCAAACGCCCTCCCTGCTATACTATCACTCCAGCCCCAGTCCTGATTGATTCTTACCGTACTTTTATACCTATATAAATCAGAAAGCGGCCTGCTAAGTTTGAAATCACAGGAAGTGGAGTCCGTAAGATGATCTTCGGGTAAGTATCATTAATGTATGCTGGCCTGACTAGTTCACCTCTAGGGAAGGCCTTGAGCCGCCAACGGAATGCGATACCTACCTGGCCAGGACACTGCATGGACACTGGACACTTCCAGGAAATCTCGCCCCTTGGTTTTCTGTTGCCTGATATCCCTAGAGACCGTTTCCCTTCCCATTCACTTATTTTTTTCCATCACCCAGGTAACGGTATTGTTTAGATTTTTTCCTGTATCCTTTTTTTCCCTTACAGTAAAATCTTAGAATTTAATGTATAAAATTCTTAAATTTTTAAGGATCTGGGTTTGCCTTTCGTGGTAAAGCATAAACCTGTTTGTGTATGGTCCTGGGTTCGATCCCAGGCCCCAAGCACCACCAGTTTTTTGTGGTTCATGGAATGATACTACAAATTACTAAATTTTCAGATACTTTTAAACCAGGCTATTTTTTGTCCTATGTAGGTTTTGGGGGCGTCGTGGGGGTTGAACCCAGATCCTAATGTATTTAAGGTCTGTATTTGACTTCATCCCCACTCTGACACGTGTGGTATTCTGTGTCGGGGTTCTCTGATTCAGCAAATTTCTTACATGTTGAAAATTGGCCGGAGAGATAGCACAGAGGATAGGGCATTTGTCTTGCACACAGCCAACCTGGGTTTGATCCCCGGCATCCCATTTGGTCCCCCAAGCACCACCAGCAGTAATTCCTGAGTGCAGAGCCAGGAGTAATCCCTGGGCATTGCTGGGTATGGCCCAAAAACCGCAACCAAAGAAGAAAAAAGAAAATATATTACTTTTTTGGGGCTGGAGTGATAGCACAGCAGGGAGGGCATTTGCCTTGCACACGGCCAACACAGGTTTGATTCCCAGCATCCCATAGGGTCCCCCGAGCACCGCCAGGAGTAATTCCTGAGTGCAGAGCCAGGAGTAACCCCTGTGCATTGCCGGGTGTGACCCAAAAAGAAAAAAAAAATTTTTTTTAATTACTGTTTTTTTTCCATCTTATTGTTGTTTCCACTTTTTGATCATTTCATATTATGCTGCCCTGCCCTGGACATTTATGCACAAGTGTTTTGGATCTGTTTGAACCTCAGGTGGGTAAAACGCCTAAATGCAGGCCTGCAAGTATAGGCCTGCTCACCTGGGGTAGTGGAGTTGCTGGGCCGTATGGTAGCTCTAGGAACCACCAGACTGGCCTTGGAGATCCTGAGCACCTCTAGGGTGGACCTCACAGTCCCCAGCACTGCAGGGCCCACGGGTGCCACGTCCTGGTACCCTGCAGTGAACGAGGGCCCTGTTGCCTAAGCTTTGCTGGGAACCCTTGGGAGGCTCCCCCATTGCCATAAACACATTTTTTTTTGGTTTTGGGGTCACACTCGGCGATTCTCAGTACTCACTCCTGGCAGTGCTCCGGGGACCATATGGGATGCTGGGAATCACCCGGGTTGGCCACCTGCAAGGCAAATGCCCTACCCGCTGTGCAATCACTCCAGGACCCATAAGTACACTTTTTAAAAGCCATTGTTTCCTCTAAGGTATCGGCTTCTGTTTGTACTAGTTTGACCAGAGTACTCAGATTTTCAAGGCTTGTAGGCACCTTAGCCGACCCCAGAATGTCAGGATTTTTGGGCTTCCCCGGGATTCGCGCCAAGCTTGTTTATGCCATCTGGTGGACAACGGTGGAAGTGCAGCAGCATCCCGGATTCGGTCTGCCCCTCTGTCTGTGTTCACCCTTCCGGGACACAAGATCATGTATGGACCTGGTATTTCAGAAGGTCTGGTTGAAAGCTTTATCTTCCTGTGACACTCTCGGGCAGACTCCTGGACCTGGGCAGCCTTCCCGACCTGGCCGTTGCTCCTTGGAGCTTTCTAGTCCGTTCTAGAAGACCATCCTATATCCAGCCCTTGTCTCTTGGAAGGTCAGATTGTAGCCTGTTCCTTGGCCAACACCCCCCCGCCCCCACCGTTGTTTCCCGAATCATTTTGCCACCATCATTCATTCCTTTGCCCCCCGAAACTGGTAATAGACTCCTCCGGGGTCTAGAGAAGACGGATTCTTCAAGCTCTTGTTCAGTTTCCCAGGGAGTTGGGAAGTGCGAACCTTTCAGTTAAGTGACTCAAGGTCCTGGAGGTGCCTGTTTTCACTGATTCGGGCCATCAGGGGACCCCCCCGCGGGGAGTCATCCCCCAGACTCCCTGGCTGACTTGGAGAGGGGCCTGTCCCTGCTGCCTGGTGTCAGATATTCGTAGCTGCTCCAGGGGGACACATCGTAAATGAGAGAGGAGTTGCCATGGTCCCTCTGAAACTCAGCAGCTCTTTCCTCCCTGACTCCAGTCGTGTGTGCTGGGAGCAGGTGGAATCTACAGCAGATGACGGCCTGGAGGGTGGCACAGCGGGGACAGTGTTGGCCAACCCGGGTTCCATTCCCGGTATCCCATAGGGTCCCCTGAGCACTGCCAGGAGTAATTCCTGAGTGCAGAGCCAGGAGGAACCCCTGTCTATCGCTGGGTGTGACCCAAAAAGAAAAAAAAAGCAAACCAACTTGTATTTTTTTTTAATTTAATTTAATTTTATTAAATCACCGTGTGGAAGATTACAATGCTTTCGGGCTTAGGTCTCAGTTATACAATGCTGAAACAACCATCCCTTCACCAGTGCCCATATACCACCACCAAAAAAAAAAAAACAAAAAACCCATACAGTACACCTCCCATCCCGCCCCCCCACCCCCTACCTTGTAACTGATAAGTTTCATTTTACATTCTGTTTACTTCGGTTACATTCAATATTTCAACACAAACCTCACTATTGTTGTTAGGAGTACCCCACTAGATTCAGACCTACTGTGAAGACAAATAAGGTTTTGAATTTCTGTACTTTAACAAGAAGTCCAGGGAGATTTCTTCCAGATATTAGATAACTGCAGGCTTGAAAACCCAATCTGTGGTCGTCTTAATATGGCAGCCACCGCGCCCCTCATCCCCGGAGAGAAAGAGGCGAGAGAGAGAGAGAAATACCTTTCCCCTCCCGGGCGGGCACGGGGCCGAGGCTTAGTTCTCAGGCTGGAGACATTCTGCGAGGAGTTGCTCACACCGAAAGAGGTTTTGCTGGGTCTGGATTCACGCTTGTACAGCTGCGGAGAGGCCGCACATGCGTGCGGCCCCCAGGATCACATCTCGGCGGTCCAAACCAACTTGTAAAACACCATCAAAGTTAACCTCCTAACCCTGGTGGTTCCCAGAGGTGGGGGGAGTGAAAATGGAGGGCTGGTTTTTTGTTTTGTTTGTTTCATTTTGGGGCTATCCCCAGTGGCATTCCTGCCTCTGTGCTCAGGATGACTCTTTTTTTTCTTTTTGGGTCACACCTGGCGATGCTCAGGGGTCCCTCCTGGCTCTGCACTCAGGAATTACTCCTGGTGCTGAGGGACCCTATGGGATGCCGGTGATCAAACCCGGTTTGGCCTCGTACAAGGCAAATGCCCTCCCCGCTGTGCTATCGCTGTGGCCCCCTCACAATGACTCTTGGCTGGGTTCGGGGGACCATCTGGGGTGCCAGGGATCTAACCTGGGTTGGCTGCATGCAGGACAAGCACTTTACCTGTTTTACCATCTCTCTGGCCCCCTGGAGGGGTGGTTTTTTTGTTTGTTTGTTGCTTTTTGGGTCACACCCGGCGATGCTCAAGGGTTACTCCTGGCTCATGCACTCACAAATTACTCCTGGTGGTGTTAGGGGGGCCTTATGGGATGCTGGGAATCGAACCCGGGTCGGCCACGTGCAAGGCAAATGCCTTCCCCGCTGGGAGATACTGGAATTTTGGCGGTAGTGCTGGTGAGTTGTAGCACACACCTCGAACTGTGAAGCTGTTCTCCTGAAATTGTGTAGGACCGGGAACCTACAGCAAATCAAGCCAGTGTGATTTCAGGAGATTAGAGCTGGGCTTTGTCGGTGAGCCAGGGTGGAAGCAGGTCCTTTGGGTCAGGCTCCCGAGAGGGAGTGAGGGAACGGGATCCAGGGTGTTCATTTCCAGCGGGCACGCTGAAGCTCCTGGCCTGCGCGCCTGTCTCCTGTCCCTGCCTCAGTCCCGGACACCTGACCCGGCGCTCGGGGAAGGAGATGATGAGGGAAACCAATTAGGCAGTCCCTGGGGCCCTTTCATGGGCCACCAGGAAGCCTGATCTAGTTTCTTGTCATCTTGTCTTCAAAGAAAGTAAAAATCCCCAGGAAGTAGAATACTCTCCCCCTCCCCCCACCCCGCCACCGCACATCTGTGCAGTTCCCCTTGACCAGACACCAGCAGGCGCCCCTTTTCTGCAGAACAGCTTCTCGGTCGTGCCATCAAGCCGACTGGCTGTCGGCAGGGTTTCTGCCCCGTTCAACAGCTCTGCGGTTTGCGGAGTCTGACTGCGGTCCCGGGGGTAGGGGGTGACCGTTGCTCCTGCTTCTCGTGTCCGTGTTCACTGTGTCCTCAGGCAGGCTGCTCCTTGCCGACAACACCGAACTTCTCGGCTGCTGGAGAACCTGTTAGCGATTCTCTGGGGCGGGCCTCAGAGCTGACAGCGCTTCTGGCCCTCTCAGGCCCGTCTCGCTCTCTCTGTCCAGTCTCGGAATAATCTCCCAGACTCCAGTGACGGGGCCGAGGCCCTGGCTCGGAGGACTGGGAGGATGCTGTGCCTCCTGGAGACCCGAGCTTGAGCCTCAGCACCGCATGGCCCCCCACGCACTGTGGGAGCGACCCCTCAGCCTAGAGCCAGGAGGAGCCTCTGAGCACTGCTGGGGTCACGCAAACGCTAAATGAACAACCGACCGGGGTCTTTTCTGTCAGCTTCTATCTGGGTCCTGGCCTGGCTCGACACGTGCCAGACATTCCAAGTCGATCGTCACAGGTAGTTGATAAAGGTTCGCGTCATGAAGCGAGCGAATCCTTGCCCCACCCGGGTCCTCACCTTTCCCGTGTCTCAAGGCGGCAAAAGTTCACTTAGAAATAAGTTTTTTGTGGGGCTGGAGCGATAGCACAGTGGGTAGGGCATTTGCCTTGCGCACGGCTGACCCGGGTTCAAATCCTAGCATCCCATAGGGTCCCCGAGCACTGCCAGGAGTAATTCCTGAGTGCAGAGCCAGGAGGAACCCCTGTGAATCGCCGTGTGTGGCCCAAAAACCAAAAAATAAATAAAATAAATAAGTTTTTTATGGTCGCCGAGGAGCTCGTGGCCTGAGGCGGTGGCTCTCTACGGGGCCCTGAGTGCTCCTCCCGTTCCCTTGCAGAGAGCACTGCTGGAGAAGAGGCAGAGAAAGAAGCGCCTCGACCCGCTCATGGTCCAGCCCAACCCCGACGCCGGGTTTCGCCGGCCAAAGCTGAGACGTGGGGAGGAGCAGACGCCTTTGGTGGAGTCCGGGCCACGCAGGGAGGCCGTCCTGCCCGGTGGGTATCTGCACCGCGGCTCTTCCCGCTGGGGGGGAGGACAGTGGGGCGGGGAGGGGCTCCTAGCACACCAAGAGAAGGCAGGAACTGTCAAGGGACACTATTAGCGTTCATCAGAGTCCTGGAAACTGCATTTGACTTAGGATAAAGCAGTGACCTCTTTAGTGGAAGACATTATTATTATTATTATTATTACTATTGTTATTATTTATTACAGCACAGCGGGTAGGATGTTTGCCTTGCACTGATAGGACATTTGCCTTGCACGTGGCCAACCCAGGTTCGATTCCTCTGTCCTTCTCGGAGAGCCCGGCAAGCTGCCGAGAGTATCCCGCCCACACGGCAGAGCCTGGCAAGCTCCCCGTGGCATATTCGATATGCCAAAAACAGTAACAAGTCTCACCATGGAGATGTTACTGGTGCCCGCTTGAGCAAATCAATGAACAACGGGACGACAGTGTTATATGAAGAATAGTAAGGGTATTTTGGTGATCGGAGGGGCGGGATTCATTCCTCCTGTTTTGGAGCTAGACCTGGTGTTTCTTGGGGATCACTTGATGCTGGGGACCCCCACATAGAAAGCACCTCCAGTTCCATGAGCCAGCTCCTCGGTCTCAGAAGAAGGATCTGCTTCCCGCCCTAGAGTCGGTGTTGGTTTTTCCTGTTGGTTTTGGACCAACACCCGGTCCTGCCCAGGTCCTGCCTCTGGCTTGGTCGCAGCTCCCAGGGGTTCCCGGGGGAGCTGGGCTGGAACCCGGGGCTTCTCTCTGCTGGACCTGTGCTCCGGTTCTTCAAGCCGTCTTCCAGGCCTAGACAACTGTTACTTCAGATGCCATAAAAGGAAGTTCAGCAGCTGACAGTCTTGATTGTTGGTCATTCAGAGGGTTCTTATTTGGTTTTTTGTCTGTTTGTGGGTCACACCAGGCGGTGTTCAGGGCTTAACCCAGGCTCTGCACTCCAAGATCAGTCCTGGTGGGCTCGAGGGACCAAAGGGGATGCTGGGATTGAACCTGGGTGGGCTGCATACAAGGCAGGAGCCTTACCCACTGTGCTACCATTCCGGCCCCTCATCTTTCAGAGTGACTGGGGAGTAGGTATGAATAAAGGGCGTCCGTGCTTCTGATACTGCGACTCAGAGGCGCAGTCGGGGCACGCAGGCCTCAGATCGAGCCCCTGAACTTGAACGGCCTGGGTAGCATCAAAGCTCTGGAGCACAGACTTAGTTTTTTTTTTTTTTTTTTTTTGGTTTGTTTAGTTTGGGGGCCACAGCCTGGCGCTCAGCGCTTGCTTCTGGCTCCGCAGTAAGGAATCCCGCCTGGCCCCGCGCCGTGCCGCGCCCGCGGCGCTCTAGCCCTGACTTTGTTTCCCGATGCCGAGTTTCCCAGTGACAACCTCAAGTCTAGTTGGCATCCGTGAAGCGTAAACCGAGGAGCGCCGGTTCAGCGCTGGCTGCTCCTGCGAGGACGAGGGCTGGCGTGGCGTGGCGTGGCGTGGCGTGGCAGGCCCGCGTGCTCGCACACGCCCAAGCCACTCCGTGGAAACAGCCGCGTTTGCTTCTCCCGTTTCCTCTCCTTCGGGTCCCAGGCATCGACGGCCCGGCCGCCTTCATGAAGCCCGAGGCTCCGGATTTGGAAACGGAACTTCCCGTCCCCGCCGCCGACTGCCCCGCCGCTGACGAGGACGCTTCGGGCCACGCGGGGCAGACGAGCCCCGGGGACACCGTCCCCAAGCAGGACCTGCAGGAGGTCCTTCAGAAACACGGTGAGGACCAGTACAGCCCAGAGACAGGCTCGGTGACTGTCCCGTAATCTGGACTGACCTCGCCACCTTGTGCCTTGACCTTTTCTCGCAGGGGGACGAAGGGGGGGCGACAGTCCTACAGGTGGGAAAGACTTTGTGCTCAGGGGTCACCCCAAGCCGTGCACAGGGGACCCTCGGCCAGCTACAGGTCAAGGTCCTTGCACCCATTATCCTATTACTCCAGCCTCTTCCTTTCATTGTGGGGGACATTCTAGCTGGCTGTCCGGCAGCTAAGGGCTTACCAGGTTACAGTGCTAGACGCCTTGACCTCTGGGTGATTTGGTCATTGTCGGCGATATTAGCAGTTACCCTAATGCCTACCCCCCAGATAAGGCAGACAGAATGGAAAGTGCCAGCAGCAGGGGTTATAATACCTTGTTTTCTCCGTTTATGGCCACGCCCAGTGGTGAGGGGTTTTCTCTCTGGGGGTCAGGGGGTGGCAGGTGCGTCCAGCAGTGCTCAGAGGCTGCTCCTGACCCAGCGCTTGGGGTCACTCCGGATGGTGCTCTGGGGTCACTGTGGGGCCGGGCGCTGAACCTGGGCCTGCCCCATGCTCCGGCCTCCTTGGGGGCTTTACAGCGGGGGAAGTGCAGCAGAGGCGGGCAGGAAAGAGCGGCCCTGCACCGTAGGGTGTGAATTGGAGAGGGGAGCCGGTCTGGGGGCAGAAACACCCACCAGGAGAGGCGGCGGCTGGCGGGCTGAGTTACACCGTGACGCTGAAATAGAATCACACCGCCGGGCCGTGTGCACATGGTCAGAGGGTGTCGGAAGGTGGTGCTGGTCAGGGGAGCCTGGGAGAGTGCCCAGGACTGCCAGCTGTGGAAGCAGCCGGAGACTGGCATTTGACGGGCAAACCCTTGACATCTGTGAACTGGGAGAATTTTATTTCCAAACAATAAAGGGTTTGGGGCTGGAGTGACAGCACAGCGGGGAGGGCGTCTGCCTTGCATCGGCCAACCCAGGGATTCCCAGCATCCCATACGGTCCCCCGAGCACCGCCAGGAGTGATTCCTGAGTGCAGAGCCAGGAGTGACCCCTGTGTATCATCGCCCCCTGTCCCAGACGCCCTGCTCCCTGGGCGAGAGAATCTTGCAGAGGCCGGGGGGAGGCAGGGAGTGTGGGCAGGGGCGAGGGGCAGCAGAGGGCAGCGTGGTCAGGGCAGGCCAGGCGGACACCTGAGCTCTGAGCCCCCACGCTCGGTCTGGGGTCTCACCTCTGCCCCAGGGGGCCAGAGAGGAGGAAACGGGGGGTGGGGGGAGCTTCCCGTGTCCTTTGGGCCGGTCTTCGCGGTGCTAGAGGTGGAAGTAGCTGTGTTCCTGGCCCTGACCCTGACTGGGCGCTTGGTCCCTGCGGTGCAGAGGGACCCGCGCCCTTGCAGGTCCTGTGCGGGCGGCCGCACTCTCTCAGGACCCCCCTGCCAGCGCCGGGCGGCTCGGCCCTCTCGGCACGTGGCCCCTGGACTCTGAAGCACATGAAGTGCCTCTCGGAGAAGCTCTCGAAAGTGTCACTGCGGCAGGTTCTAACCCCCAGGTGGTCCCCAGTGCCTGTGCTGCACACAGGTGTGGCGCCTATTTCCCCGGCCCCCTTCCCCCTGCGGTAGTTCTGTGGTCCCTCACGCCCCACCAGTTCCCCCCGCTGGACCGTCGTCTCTCCAGCCCGAGTGATGTCTTTGCCTCAGAGGTTCCTGTTTCCCGTAAGGGCTGGCAGCTACGTGTCCCTCTCCTGACAGGCATTTCTGGCAGCCTGAACTTCGACGAGGAGGGCTCCGACTGCGCGGAGGAAGAGGGAAAGCGATGCAGGTCTCACCCGCCGTGCTTGGAGGCCGAGACACTCACGTCGGGGTCCAGCCAGCTGTCCATCACGGTACGCAGACCTGGCCCATCTCCAGAGCTGAAGACGAGCTGCCACCTCGGGGTTCAGTTAGCACCAAGGGGGCTATTTCCCAAGCGTCCCTCTGGTGTTAGGTACCGTGGCTAGCTTAGGTGCTTCTCCAAAAGATTCCAGCTCAGATTTTGATGGCTAGCTCACATTTAGCTCCCTAAAGTTTTTTTTTTTTTGAATCACTGTGAAAAAAATACAAAGCTTTCAGGTTTAAGTCTCAGTCATATAATGGTTAACCCCCATCCCTTCACCAGTGCATGTTCCACCACCAAGAACCCCAATATACCCCCCTCTCACCCCCCCACGTAAGTAGCTAATGATCTTCATTTCATTCTCTATACTTTGAATACATTCAATATTTCAATAGAGAACTCACTATTTCCCCCCAACAATCAGGCCTGCTGAAAAGGCATCGTTTAATAATTTCTTTTCATTGCTGAGAATGAAGACTATGAGCTCGCACGGCCGCTGTTGTGGCCGCGTGGTTTTGGATTTCTGATATTTTGGCTCAGTTCACACTCTAGCTGCATTTCCGTAAGAAGCCGCTGGGTTAGGAGACCTCTCGGATCATAGTCCTTAGGAGCAGAGGGTCCGTTTTGCGCGAGGCAGCTCCGGATCTTACCTTGCACATGTTCGTGGCTGACCCAGATTCAGCATCCCATATGGTCCCCCAAGCTCCACCAGGTCTGTTCCGAGTGCAGACTCAGAAATCCCTCCGATCCTCCCTCGGGTCCCCGGCGCACACCGGGACCGGGTGGGTGCGCTCGTGCCCGATCTCCCGACGACAGCAGAGGCGGCCGACAGTCCCGGGGAAGCGGCGTGAGTGCACAGCCGGCACCCGTACTTCCTGATCGAGCTTTTTGAAATGTCCCCCAAGACTGTTTGAAGAAGGAAGACATAGGGATAAAGCAATCCGTTATCTCTGGCAAAGTGTTTCTTGGAGAGAGTTGGAGGTTTTCTTTTTTGTCTGTTTTTAAATCGTATTTATTTATTATATTTTGAGAGTTGGAGGTTTCCTGATGTTCGGGTGATGCTGCTTTCAGGATCTGGGCGCTTCCCGTTCCGTAGCCCGACAAATAGAAGTGGAGAAGCTCTTGGGAGACATGGAGAATCTAGAGGACTTTGCCTATCGCCCCGCCCCACGGGGCATCACAATGACCTGTCGGATAACCCGAGACAAGAAAGGAATGGACCGCGGTCTCTTCCCCACTTACTTCATGCACCTGGAAAAGAGTAAGAATGAGAAGGTAGGACCCTGAATTCTCGGCACGAATCAGGAGCTCCAGGGAAGAATGCTGGTGGTGTTGGGGTGTGTGTGTGTTGGGGGGGCGGGGAGCAGCAGAATTCTTTTATTGCTGTTGGGTTTGTGAGAAGGCTTCAGCACTGCTGTTGGGCCCCATCAGCTCTCAGTGGTGAGGAAAATCTGTCCCTTCTCCAAGAGAGTGACAGTTTTATCCAGAATGTAAAAAAGTGGAAGGAGGGAGCTGGAGCGATAGCACAGCAGGGAGGGCGTTTGCCTTGCACGCGGCCGACCCAAGTTCGATTCCCAGCATCCCATCTGGTCCCCTGAGCACCGCCAGGGGGTGATTCCTGAATGCAGAGCCAGGAGTGACCCCTGTGCATTGCCAGGTGTGACCCCCCCCCAAAAAAAAAGAAAAAAAAGAATAAAAGAAAAAAGAGTGGAAGGAACTCCGTCATTGTATGACTGAAACGTAAGCATGAAAGTTTGTAAGTCTGTAACTACCTCACGGTGATTCATTAGAAAAAGAAATAATTTTTTAAAAAGAAAATAAAGGAAAATAGATTGCAAAAAAAAAGGTGGAAGGAAATTTCCTCCCCACCACCCTGCTGGCAGGGGAGCTCCAGTGTGCGCTTCGGCTGTTGTCTGTCAGGGGTGAAGAGAGCTCGTGCTGCGGACCAGGGCTCAGAAACACAGACGCACACATGGTGGAGTATTGACTCTGAGCGGTTCTAACTGATGTTGGGGGGCAGGTGACTGTCTTGGGCCACACCCGGGGGTGCTCAGATCTGACTCCTGGCAGGACTGGGGGGCCATACGGGATGCTGGGGAGCAAAGTCAGGTTGGCCACAGCAAGGCAGGCGCCCTCCCCGCTATGTTATCACTAACTGCTTTTATGCATAAATAGGAGGCAACTTAATTTGAAGAATATACTTTGTGTTATTCCCAGGGCCTCTGTAGATGGTTTTATGAGATTAGATGTAAGATGATGATATTAGAACTATGCTTTATAGAGCATTATTGACATACCACGGGTGTGCTAACTGCTTTATTTGTTTATTTATTTGGGCTGGAGCAATAGCACAGCAGGTAGGACATTTGCCTTGCATGTGGCCGACCCAGGTTCGATTCCCAGCATCCCTCTTGGAGAGCCTGGCAAGCTACCGAGAGTATCCCGCCTGCACGGCAGAGCCTGGCAAGCTCCCCGTGGCGTATTCGATATGCCAAAAACAGTAACAAGAAGTCTCACAATGGAGACGTTACTGGTGCCCACTCGAGCAAATCAATGTGCAACGGGATGACAGTAACAGTGATTTATTTATTTATGTGTGTGTGTTGGGGGTGGGATTTGGTTTGGGGTCAAACCTGACGATGGTACGTAGGGGACCAGGAGGTTCTGGGGCTTGGAGCAGAACTTCCCCGTGGGAAGCATGTGGTGTCCTCTTTCCCCAGCCTCTGAACTAGGGTCTCTGAGGCCTGGTTTATGCATGGAGGAACTGAGGTTTAGGGAGTCACCGACCCGCCCCAAGTTGTGGTCATAAACTGCTAAGCAAACACTCACTAGATGCCCCCCTGCTCCGGCCCCTCCTGCTTGTCCACTGATGTCCACCTCTGGGCAGCGTGAGGAAGGGTGCGTAGCCAGAACCCGTTCATGTGAGCTCACGAGGTGTGAAAGCCACACGCAAACGGAGGTTAGAGAAGCAGTTGCACTTCCGTGAGTGCCGGAAGCGTTGGGGATTCGGGAACCTTCTCCGTCGAGTTGGACACATACTCATGGCCCTCTGAGCACTGCTGAGATTGACCCCCAAACGCCTCTGCTTGAACCCCTCCCCGCAAAAAAATAAAATTTCAAGTGAATTAAATCTTTTTGTAAGAAAAGAAGACTGGAATATTGATTGTATGCGATTGGCATTTACAAACATGTAAATATTTGCTAAGTGAATTGTATAACACAGCATGGCGTGTGCTTCGTTTCTGACCGCATTCCTCTCCTTCCCCAGGTGTTTGTCCTAGCAGCTAGAAAGCGCAAGAAGAGTAAGACATCCAACTACCTTATCTCCACCGATCCCATTGACTTATCTCGTGAAGGGTTAAGTTACATTGGCAAACTCAGGTGAGTAGCCTTGGTTTTCTGTCTTTTCTTTTCTTTTTTTTAAAAAAAGGAGGCGGGGTGTTGGAGTGATAGCACAGCAGGTAGGACATTTGCCTTGCACTCGGTCCGACCCGGGTTCAATTTCCAGCATCCCATATGTCCCCTAAGCACCGCCAAGAGTAATTCCCGAGTGCATGAGCCAATAAAAAGTGTGTGTGTGTGTGTGTGTGTGTGTGTGTGTGTGTGTGTGTGTGTGTAAGTAAATAAGCCAGGAGTAATTCCTGAGTGCATGAGCCAGTAAAAAGTGTGTGTGTGTGTGAGTGTGAGTGTGTGTGTGTGTGTGAGTGTGAGTGTAAGTAAATAAGCCATGAGTAATTCCCAAGTGCATGAGCCAGTAAAAAGTGTGTGTGTGTGTGTGTGTGTAGCCCCAAGTCTGTGACATACTGGGTGTCAGCCAGGTGAGCCAGTGAGTGTGTCTGTGTGTGTGTAGTAAGCCCCGAGTCTGTGGCATACTGGGTGTGACCCAAACCATCCCCTCAACCCCCACCCTGCCCCACAAAGAGATAGTATGGGATTAATGCTTTGGCCTTCCATATACTGTTACCCACTTTAAAAAAAAAATTTACTTTCAGGGGCTGGAGCAATAGCACAGTGGGTAGGGCGTTTGCCTTGCACGCGTCCGACCCGGGTTCGATTCCCAGCATCCCATATGGTCCCCCAAGCACTGCCAGGAGTAATTCCTGAGTGTAGAGCCAGGAGTAACGTCTGAGCATCCAAAATGCAAAAAAAAAAATTTTTACTTTCCCCTTACACTTTATATAAAAACCGTGGTTTACAAATTCGTGAGGATTTGTTCCATTCAGTATAGCAACACCAATCCCACTACCACTGCACCTTCCCACCACCTTTATTCTCTTATTTTCCCAATCACCCCCCAAGCCTGCTCCCATAGAAGGCCCCCAATAATTTATCTTATATTGCTTCTTATAAATAATTTGCTAAAAGAATGATTTAGAAAATGTTTCCTTAGAAGAAAGTTAGTGAAGATTGTTGTATCTCACCATGGAGCCATGAAGCCCTTGTAAGGACTTACTAAGATGTTGTCACAGGTTAAGCCTCCTGGGTGTATATTTTCTTACTCGAGATTAGTTACCTTCTACGTTACACCCCATCCAATCTGGTGTGCTACTGGCTTTCCAGTGTTGTAGAGTTGGAGAAGTCATTCCAGGAAGTCCAAAATTTTTGATGGGGTGATACTCCTGGAGTTAAATTTTTAACTGGGTCACAACTTTGGGGCAAATACATGACTGCCGGGGCTTCTGGAAACACAGGGAGCTGGGGGGAGGTAGCATATCCCTGACTCCGTGAGGCCCTGGAGATTTCAGTCCCCAAACTCGCGTGCCTGAGTTTCTCAACACACTAGTTTCTGGGTGAGGCTCGACCTGAGCAGTGGAGTCCTGCTGGGAGCACGGCGGCGATTGTGGAGTGTGGAGGCCTTTTTTCCTTTCTGGATGTTTTACTCTTTGTAGGCTTTCTAGCTGCTAGAACAAACACCTGGGGAAGGAGAGGAATGCCGGTTAGAAATGAAGCGCAGCGCCCTGCTGTGTTATATATATTCACTTAGCAGATATTTACATGTTTGTGAGTGGGCAGGTGGTGGGCTCACCCGCCCCTCCCCGGGGTGCCCTGGATAACTCACTTTGCACAGGGTCTGGTAGAATCTCTGCAACTTGCTGGTCTTTTTTTTTTCTTTTTGGCTCTTTGGGTCACACCCATGGCAGTGCTCAGGGGTTATCTAGGCTCTGCACTCAGAAATTACTCCCGGGGGTTCTCAGGGGACCATGTGGGGTGCCGGGGATTGAACCCAGGTCAGCCGTGTGCAAGGCAAACGCTCTACACGCTGCCCTATTGCTCCAGCTCCTGGCTGGGCTGTTTTGAGATCTACTCATGAATCTCTGGATCATGGCCGGTGAGTGATTTCACTTGGCACTGGAGGTGGTTCGTGGTCCCACCTGCCTGGGAGATGGGGGGAGGTAGCCCATCCAGGACTCTGACCCATATAAATCCTGGCTCTGCATGTGCTACCCCGAGCACCACCAGGGGTCACTCCTGAGCACAGAGACAGGAGTAGTCAGTCCCTCTGCATGGACGAGAGTGCCGACCCCACCCCCAAGTCTCCTTCCAGGATTTTGGGTTTGTTTTTTCTTAGTGGATGGAGCCACTCAGGCAGAACGACAGCGGCTGTCAGGGAGGCCCGCCCTCACGTGTACCGAGGAGAGCTCTCTGAGGAGTCGACGACCCTCGGGGCACGAGTCTGTGGGCATCCTTCCCTGCCCGCGCCCCAGGGCTGCGTCTGCTGGGAGAGCCCAGGAGCCAGCCCGCCCCCTGACACGCTCTCCTGCTTCCAGATCCAACCTCATGGGGACCAAGTTCACCATTTACGACCACGGCGTCAACCCCAGCAAGTCCAGCGGCCGGGTGGAGAAGTGCTACATGCGGCAGGAGCTGGCGGCCATCAGTTACGTAAGTGCCCGGCAGCCGCGGCCCGAGGCCCGCCCATGAGGAGTCTCCCCTCCGGAAGACTCAGCCTGGGGGGGCCGTGACTCCCACCCCAGCTGCCCGCTAGGTGTGGGCTTCCTCCGTTCTGTGCTGACGGTCTCTCAAAGTAACCAACTTTTTCCTTCTTTTTTTTGAGGGGGGTCATACCCGGTGACGCTCAGGGGTTACTGCTGGCTCTGCAGTCAGGAAACCAGGTCGGCCACGTGCAAGGCAGCCGCCCTACCCGCTGTGCTATCGCTCCGGTCTGAGGAACTTTTATCTTGAGTGTTTGGGGACCAGTTGCTGTAATATTAGTAATAGCATTTTCTCTTCGTTTTAGAATTGTTTTCATTATGTGTCGCTTTCTTTCATTTGTTCCACTATATGGTGGTGGCACGCACGTCCATATAGATGAATCGAGCAAACCTCTGAAATTTCACAAAATTGTAAATCAATAAGTTGATTAAAAAAAATATTTTTTTCGGGGCTGGAGTGATAGCACAGCAGGTAGGGCGTTTGCCTTGCACGCGGCCAACCTGGGTTCGATTCCCAGCATCCCATATGGTCCCCTGAGCACCGCCAGGAGAAGTTCCTGAGTGCAGAGCCAGGAGTAACCCCTGTGCAATGCCGGGTGTGACCAAAAAAAGCAAAAAAAAAAAAAAAAAAAATTGGTGTTTTTTTGTTTGGTTGGTTGTCTGGGTCACACCCAGTGGTGCTCAGGGCTTACTCCTGGCTCTGGCTCTGAACTCAGGGATCCCTCCTGATGGGGCTCAGGGGACTGCAGGTCAAAATTGGGTCAGAAGCATACCAGGCAAGAACCCTACCCCACTATACTCAAAGGTTGGAACATTCCTTTTTTTTTTTTTTTTCTTTTCTTTTTTGGTCATACTCATGGATGCCCAGTGGTCACTCCTGGCTCTGCACTCAGGAATCACTCCTGGCGGTGCTCGGGGGACCCCATGGGATGCAGGGGATCAAACCTGGGTCAGCTGAGTGCTAAGCGAGCACCCTCCCCACTGTATCATCACTCCAGCCCCAACGTCTGGAACATTCTTATCAATGATTAACTTGTTATTTCTTCATCAAATTTGCCTTTCTGTTCTTTGGGACTCAAATAATTCTTACATTCTTCTTGACCTCATCCCATAATTCTCTGATACGCTGTTGATGTTCTTTCAGATTTTTTTTCGTCTTCTCAGTAGTGAGGGAGGGTAGTTTCTGAATCTCATCTTGGAACTCCTCAATCTTTTACTTCACTGCCATTATTCTGTTGTCCATGCCTTCTATTACGATTTTGGTTTTTTTTTTTCTTTTTGGGTCACACCCAGCAATGCTCATTCTCAGGGGTTATTCCTGTCTCTTAACTGAACAGTTTCTCCTGGCGATGCTCAGGGGACCATATGGGATGCCAAGGATGGGACACGGGTCGGTTGCATGCAAGTCAAATGCCTCCCTACTACACTATCTCTCCGGCCCCCCTTCTGTTACATTTTTTAATATACCTGCCATACTCTTCATTTCTGTCACTTCTTTTTCCTTTTTGGGTCACACCCAGCAATGCTCAGGGGTTACTCCTGGCTCTGCACTCAATAATTACTCCTGGCAGTGCTCGGGGGACCCTGTGGAGTATTGGGAATCGAACCCGGGTCGGCCCCATGCAAGGCACACGCCCTCCCCACTGTGCTATCGCTCCAGCCCCAATTTCCGTCACTTCTGACTCTGGTTTAATTATTTTTGCTCTTACACTTTCTTTGCTTCACTGACAGTCTGTGCCGTGTTTCTTGGGCTCATCTACTGGCTGTATCTAAGGAGTGACAGCCCCTGGTCAGATGGTCCCGGAGATGTGGACTACCTGGCCCCCTGTGATGCAGAGGCGTGGAGGCTGCCAGGACCCCTCTCGAAGGGAGGGGAATCCACTCCCAGTTCCAAACAGGCCCCAGGGTTGTCAGCCAGGAGGGCCTCACCTGGGAGCTAGAGGAGCAAGTCAGCATCTGCGATGCCTTTCATGTCTGTCTCCACCTTATTGGGCTCATCTCAGTTTCTCTGAGACTTGAGTACTTTCGCTTCCTAACACTGGCCCTGTTTAACCTGAACTGTAATCCCACTATATAGTACCATGACCTCATTGGGGAATTTGTATTTATCAATGACAACAGAGTGGGACCAATTGCTGAAGGCTTCACTTCAGATGAAATTTTCTTTACTACTACTTCTTTTTTTTTTTCAATTGAATCACTGTTCTGAGACACAGTTACAGAGCTGTCATGTTTGAGATTCAGTCATACAATGATCGAACACCCATCCCTCCACCAGTGCACATTTTCCATCACCAATGTCCCAGTATCCCTCCCGCCATCCCAGCCCTCCCCCTGCCTCTATGGCAGACAATTTCCCCCATACTCTCTCTACTTTTGGGCATTAGGGTTTGCAATACAGATACCGAGAGGCCATCATGTTTGGTCCTTAGTCTGCTGTTAGCGCACATCTCCCATCCCGAAAGATCCCTCCAACCATCCTTGACTTCGTGATCCCTTCTCTATCCCAGCTGCCTTCTTCCTCCACTCATGAGGCAGGCTTCCAACCGTGGAGCAATCTTCCTGGCCCTTGTCTTTACTGTTCTTGGGTGTTAGTTGCATATTGTGATTTTTATTTTTCTTTTTGGGTCACACCCAGCGATGCTCAGGGGTGACTCCTGCCTCTGCACTCAGGAATTACCCCTGGCTGTGCTCAGAGGACCCTATGGGATGCTGGGAATCGAACCCAGGTCAGCTACGAGCAAGGCAAATGGCCTCCCCGCTGTGCTATCGCTCCAGCCCCCAGTATATTATGATATTTTATATTCCACAAATGAGTGCTGTCATTCTATGTCAGATGAAATTTTCAAGTCAATATAATCAATCTTCAAGTCTTCAGAGTAGGTTTTTAAAAGTACTGTGGTACATTTCTACTCGGGATTCTATTTCTTTGTCGTGTTTGAGGTTTTGGGCCATGCCCAGTGCTGGTTGGGGGCTCCCCTGGTGGTGTGGACCGAGCCGGGCCTCTGTCTCATCACCTGCAGCGCCGTCTGCCTGGGAGTGTTCTTCCTCTTTGAACAACAGTCGCCTGCTCCCGATTTGCAGGTCTCATGTTAAGAGTGTAGTCTTTTCATTTTCCCTTTTCTTTCAAGGTTCTTCCTTGTTTTTCTGTCTAGGAAACCAATGTGCTTGGGTTTAAAGGGCCAAGGAAAATGTCCGTGATCATTCCGGGACTGACTATGAATCACGAGCGAATCCCAGTCCAGCCACGAAATGTAAGTAAGACTTACATAGCGAAGGATCGTGTGTGTGTGTGTGTGTGTGTGTGTGTGTGTGTGTACACTTTAAAAATGTTATAGGGGGCCGGAGCGATAGCACAGCGGGTAGGGCGTTTGCCTTGCATGCGGCCGACCCGGGTTCGATCCCCGGCATCCCATATGGTCCACCGCCAGGAGTGGTTTCTGAGTGCAAAGCCGGAGTAACCCCTGAGCATCGCTGGGTGTGACCCAAAAAGCAAAAAATATATATATATGTTATAGGGTCCAGAGCCATAGTACAACATATAGGGCATTTGTCTTGCACGAGGCCGGCCCCAGTTCGATCCCTGGCATCCCATGTAGTGCCCTGAGCCCACCAGGAATATATCCTGAATGCAGAGCCAGGAGTAACCCCTGAGCACCCCTGGGTGTGGCCCTCCAGAAAATTTATCATAATTATGATACTGTGTTTCTGATGGTGTTGAGATTTCTGGCCTCAATTTGCAGTGACCTCACCCCGCCAAATACTTTTGTGTTCTGTTGTTGTTGAGAGGCAGTGGTCAGGGGACCAGGTGCCAGGGACCTAACCTGGGCTCCAGCAAGAAAAACACCTGGATTGACCATTGGCCGACCTCATTGTCCCTAAACAAATAAGGAAGTGTTGATCCATCCAGAGCCTCAGCTAGAGCAAGACTCAGCCTTGCCCCAAGGAACAGCTCTCACTCCACTTGGCGATGCACAGGGGTCACTCCTAGCTCTGCACTCAGGAATCACTCCTAGCGGTGCTTGGGCGACCCTATGGGATGCTGGGAATTGAACCTGGGTTGGCTGCGTGCAAGGCAAACGCCCTCCCCGCTGTGCTATGGCGCCAGCCCCAGTCCTAGCAGTTCCGAAAGCTGTCCAGTGGCAGTCACAGAGCCTGCAAGGAGAAACCCCTCAGACGACGGTTACAAAAGAGAAAACTCCAGAGCCGGCCCGGCTTGGCTTGCTGCCCAGCGCCGTCCCGGTCGGCCCGTTCGGAAAGGAGGCGGGAGTTCCCTCCCCGCCGTGCTCCTCAGAGGGCTGACCCCTGCCTCCCCGCGCAGGACCACGAGAGCCTGCTGTCCAAGTGGCGGAACAAGGCCATGGACAACCTCATCGAGCTGCGCAACAAGGCCCCGGTGTGGAACAACGACACGCAGTCCTACGTGCTCAACTTCCGCGGCCGCGTGACGCAGGCGTCCGTGAAGAACTTCCAGATCGTCCACGAGAACGAGCGTGAGTCCGCGGGCGGGGGCGGGCGGGGATGGACAACGGGGTGCACAGGCCACATGGGCGGGCGGGGGGCCGATAGGGTGGATCCAGGCCCTGGCGCTAGTCGCAGCCTTCGGGAGAGCGAGTTTGGAGAAAGGCCCGTTCCCGGAAAGGCCGAGGCGGCTGTGTGCACCGCACCCTTGTGCCGAGAGTGGGGAGAGTCCGACAGCCGGGCGGCAGGTCAGGCGAGGCGCGTGGGAGCAGGGGCAGATGTCCTTGCTGTGTGCAGCTGGCCCCAGGCCCCTGGCCCCTGCCCAGCCGGCCGCTTCGGACTTTCTGTCCTTTATTTTTTTGCTTTTTGGGTTCCTCCCGGCTCTGCACTCAGAAATTACCCCTGGCAGTGCTCGGGGACCCTATGGGATGCTGGGAATCGAACCCGGGTTGGCCCGTGCAAGACAAACGCCCTCCCCGCTGTGCTGTCGCTCCAGCCCCTGGACTTTCCGCCCTTTGAGCCCCTCCCCGCAGTCAGGAGCCGCCCCAGGACCGCTCCCGCGGTGGACAGGCCGGCTGGAGGGCGGAGAGTGAGTGGGCTTGGGCGTCGTCGGAGGGCGCCGTCTCACGCCCCCCCTCCCGCCCCCAGCCTCCTACATCGTCATGCAGTTCGGGCGCGTGGCCGAGGATGAGTTCACGCTGGACTACAACTACCCGCTCTGCGCCCTGCAGGCCTTTGCCATCGGCCTGTCCAGCTTCGACAGCAAGCTGGCCTGCGAGTGACCGCCCGCCCGGGTGACCGCCCAGCAGGGCCCGAGCCCCCGCAGGCCGCCCCCCCACCCCACCCTCGCGCTGGCCCCACCCCTCGGAAGGCTGACAGTCGCCCCTGGGACTCAGGCATGGCACCTGAGTGCACCGTGTGTGCATACATGTCACCTCACACAGAGATGTGTGTCCACGCATGGCTGCGTGTCTCTGGCGTGGCGGTCCTGGTCAGGGACCCCCTGGCCCCCGGGAGACCCTTGAAGGCCCCCAGAGCAGGTCTCTATTCAGAAGCCCCCAGCTGATTTCGGAAGTTCTTGCCCAACACATTTTGTGCCTTAAGAGTTTGATTTCTGGTCTGGAGCAACAGCACAGCGGGGAGGGCGTTTGCCTTGCGCTCAGCCAACCGAGGTTCGATTCCCAGCATCCCATAGGGTCCCCCGAGCACCGCCAGGAGTCATTCCTGAGTGCAGAGCCAGGAGGAACCCCTGAGCATTACCGGGTGTGACCCCAAAAAAAAAAAGAGTTTGATTTCCTGGGGCTGGAGAGAGTACGTGCGTAGGCTTGCCCGAGCTGACCCGGGTTCAACCCCCAGCACCCCCTGGGGTCCCCAAAGCTCCACCAGGAGGGCTTCCTGAGCACAGGGCCCGGAGACAGCCATGAGCAAACCCAGGGCTTCTAAGCATAGGGAAAACTTTTATCAGAAGTTTGATCTCCTGTGCTTGGAAACAGGAAGTCAGAATCAGGTTCTGATGATTGGCTACTCTGGTTTGGAGGAGGTTTAGATGTGTTTTCACGTTCTTTTGAAAATTTTAAATCTCTTATTATTATTTTTTTTAATTAAGTCTCACTGTGAGATGCGCAGTTACAAAGTTGTTTCTGTTTGGGTTTCAGTCCTGTAATGTCCCAGCACCTGTGTACAATTCCCACCACCAACATCCCCAGTTTCCCTCCCGCCACCATTTTTTTGAGATTTTAGGAGAGAGCTGGTTCCCCACGTCCCCTCCACTCCCCAGGCCGGTGGTCGTGAGACCCCAGAAGTGGGGTGTGACAGCAGCGGCCCCGGAGCACGGACCCAGAGAACCCACGTGGTTTGTTTTTCTGTCAGTTTGGGTTTTGTGTGGTTTTTGCCTTTTCTCTTGTTTTTTTTTTTGGCAAAACCCAAGGTCAGCGGCCATTTTGGTGGGTCATCACAAAGGAAAATGATGCCATCCAACCATCCCTGATGTAGTGGACGGAGAACCGTCCCCCCCTTAGTCGCTCACGGCCACCAGGAAGCAACCCCAGCCTCGGTGAGTCAGAGGGAGCACGGGGTGACCGTGGCCTTCCCAGCAGGCTGGGGGTGCCGCCCTGATGCCGCACTGCCCACCGCCCCCTCCTGCCCAGCGCAGGGGCCTGGCCCCCACCTCCAGGGGGCTCGGGCAGGGTCACGGCCAGCCCCGTGAGGACAGCGTCCTGACTCCCGGTGACCGCACGCGCCAGCCGCCCGGCGGACTGTCCAGTTAGAACCCGGGACTCGCTTGGCCTCTGCCTTTGTTCCTGGCTCGGGGGGTGCCGCCCCCCCACAGTGTCACAGTATTACAGCGGCCGCGTCAGTGTTCGGGGACACGCGTGAGGGGCCCCGTGCTGAGGTGAGACATGTGGTGTCATGCCCGGAGGGTCGGCAGGAGAGGCGAGGCCGAGACGGGCCCGCGGGCGGGCGCTCCTTCCGGGGGGAGCGTGGCTCAGCCCTGCCTCCTCCTGTCTGCTCGATCAGGGCTGGGGGACCCCGCCCCCATGGTCCCCACACCCGGCTCAGGCTCAGGGGCCCCAGGGGGTAGAGGCCCAGCGCCCACCCGGGCCTGCTTCCAAGCCCCCAGCAGAAAGTGGGTGGTCAGTCGAGCCCCTCCCCAAACCCCGCCCCCACACACGCTCCGGTCGCAGCAGCCCCCCATGGCCGCAGCCAAAGCCACAGGCGGCTTTCAGCAAGACCACTGGCCTTCACTGCCGGCGGTCATCAGCGGTCAGCTCCGGGCTCCCCGTCCGGCCTCCGTGCCGGGGACAGCAGCCGGGCCACAGCGAGGGTTGCAGGGAGAGCAAGAGTGTCGTTGCCCACGCGCCGGCTTCCTGCTGCCCTGACCGGCCCCGACCGGTAGCGCCGTGAAGCAGAGTGAGCGGGGGGACGCCAGGACCCTCGGCTGCTCCCAGGCTGCCCGCCCAGTGCCTCGTTCACCAAGTGCCCAAGGCCCGGCCAGCGGACTGGCCGAGAAGCCGCCTCCTTGGAGGAGAAGCTCCTTGTCCCTCCGTCTAGCAGGTGGTGTCGGAGGCGGGGACCCACCGAGGTGCGAGGGTGACTCCCGCCTCCCGCCGCCTCCGGGACGACACGGAATCAGCTGCGTGGGCAGGGGGCTGGTTTTGACACATTCGACGTATTTATACCTTTTGTATGCTTTTAGAAATAAAGGATAATTTATAGTAAGTGCACGCGTGTCACTTTGTGTCTTGACAACGTCCCGCCCCTCCCAGAGTCCCTCAGAGTTGCTAGTGCTGAAAGCTCTGGAGTACTTGGTTCCCATGTGCTAAGTCTCCCCAGGGACGTTACTGGTTTGGGGGTGGTGCTTGAGGCCCATTTCGGTTCTGTGCTCAGGTGCCCTGTGGTATCAAAGGTTACACCTGGGGCCCCCACATGCGAAGGGTATGCTATGCCGTTTCTGGGGTTACTCCTGGATCTGCACTCGGGCATCACTCCGGGCAGGCTCCGGAAACCGTGCGGGGTGCTGGGGATTGAATCCGCCTCCGCCACACGCAAGGCAAGCGCCCTACCCACTGCTCTGCCTCCCCTTGGACTCCCTTCCCAGGCGGCTAGGGCCAGACTGCAAGGCTGAGAAGCCATCTGGACTCCCGGTGGTACCCAGGCCACGGTACCAGGCGACCTCCGGACAGAGAGCGGGGCTGGAGGGCAGGACTTCCATTGTTGGAGACCGTCGCAGTGGCCAGCCGCCGGCGCTGGTGTCAGCCCCTCAAGGGCAGAACAAAGGGGGAGCTACAGTGAGACTATCTTTGGCTCCGAAGGCTTCACATTTTATTTTATTTTCCTTTTTTTTTTTTTAGGGGGAAGGGGTCACTGGCGATGCACAGGGGTTCCTCCTGCCTCTGCACTCAGGAAGGACTCCTGGCGGTGCTCAGGGGGCCCTATGGGATGCTGGGAATCGAACCTGGGTCGGCCACGTGCAAGGCAAACGCCCTACCCGCTGTGCTATCACTCCAGACCCAGTGTTCACTTTTTTTAAGTGTCCACATTTTAAAGTCGACTTTTAGAGAAAGTTCCAAACTGCTTTCACAGGTCCTCGCTGCATCTTCCCACTCTTCCTGTCTAGACAGTGAGTGACTCGGAGACATTCTGGAGGAGCCTCGAGGCCCACAGAAGGGCTTCGGAAGGCGGGTTAATGCTGAGAGGCTGGTTTTTCCGTTTTCAAATGATTCCTTTTAGCTACTGTGCTGTGCGTGGCTGGCCCAACAGATCACGACAGAACAGTTTTGCATCCTTCTCAGGGACCAGGAAGGATGATGGTCATTGACATCAAAGACAGCAACAGGGCCTGCACTTTTGTAAATCAGACGTTTAAAAACAACAGTGATTCTATTAAAAGTTAAAATTTTTTAAATTTTTTTTATTTTTTTAGCATTTTGGGTCACAACCAGCAACGAACAGGGGCGACTCCTGTCTCTGCACTCAGGATTCACACCTGGCGGTGCTCAGGGGACCCTATGGGATGCTGGGAATCGAACCCGGGTCGGCCGCATGCAAGGCAAACGCCCTCCCCGCTGGGCTATCGCTCCAGCCCCGAGGAGTGATTCCTGAGTGCAGAGCCCGAGCTAGCCCTGCGCATCACTGGGTGTGGCCCCAAATCAACAACAAAACCCCGAGTGTACAACCTCTGACACTTCTCGGCCAGGTGTGTGCGAACTCGACAGCTTACGTGCGTCACACCTGGCAAACATCGCAGTGTGTGTTGCTGGTTCACAACGAAAAGGCTCCAGAAGATGTGTCCAGGCAGATAGATCACTCAGCACAGACAGGGAAAAGTGGGGGAAAGGCAGCTCAGAGAGAGAAAGGAACATCAGGTAAGCTCTGGTTGGAGGACCCGCTCGGGAGGGGAGATGTGTGCTGAAAGTCGACTATAGATTGAACACGATGGCCGCTCAATACCCCTAGTGCGGACCACAACACCCAAAAGGAGAGAGAGAACAAAAGGGAATGCCCGGCCACAGAGGCGGGGGGGGGGGGGGGGCGGAGGGGGGATGGGATTGGGAGGTGGGAGGGATACTGGGTTCACTGTGGTGGGGAATGGACGCTGGTGGAGGAAGGGGTGCTCGAGCATTGGATGAGGGAAACTCAAGTATGGAAATGTGTAAATCTGTTACTGTACCCTCATAGCGACTCACTAATTAAAAAAATAAAAGTGGAAGTAGGAGCAGTTTAGTGGGGGGCGCTCCGGAGCGGACTCTGCAAACCTCGGGTGAGGCTGGGGGGAGCCGCCCTGGGAGAGACTAAGGGGGCTTTTAAGTTGTCTTGGGTGGGGAAAGGGGAGAAGGGAACCGAGGCCAGTGGAACCGGGCGTTCTGGGTCTGGCTGTTATCTGCAGGGGCGGCAGCCTGGGGGTGTCCGTCTGTCCGTCCTGTCTCCCTCGCAGGGGACTCAGATCCCTGATTCCGGGAATGTTGCTGTCTCATCAGCTGGTTGCTATTTGGTCAGAGCAAACCTCACACAGGCACTGCCAGTAAAGTGTGGGACCCCCACCCCGCCCCAGTGAGCACCAAACCAGAGGGGGGAGCAGGGTAAGCGAGCTCGGGTAGCCTCCCCGTCACTGCAGCACGACCAGAGGCGGGGGAGCAGCGGGGAAGCCTGCAGTGCGCTCCAGCCCGCACAGACCGTGTCCTCGTCCCCAGAGCCCTGAGGATGGCGAGATTCACTGAGGGGGACGGGAGTGATGGCACAGTGGGGAGGGCGTTTGCCTTGCACTCGGCCATCCTGTGTTTGGTTCCCAGCATCCCATAGGGTCCCCTGAGCACCGCCAGGAGTAATCCCTGAGTGCAGAGCCAGGAGTAACCCCTGTGCATTGCTGGGTGTGACCCAAAAAGAAAAAAATAAAGGATTCACTGAGGGGCGCCTTGGGACCGTTCGCCGCTCAGTGAGCCTTGGATGGCTCCACAGCGCCACCTGCTGTCCCCAGACGCCCTCTACAAGCGCATCCAAGAGAGGCAGCCCGCCCAGGTAATGATGCACTTCACCACCTAGTGCTGGCGCCTGACCGGCCCCTGGGAGGGCGGAGGACAGTGGTGTTTCGGTGAGCCCCGAGTCACCCTGCAGACTCAGTTCCACAGGGAAGAAGGCCAGAGGGGCCCAGGCCAACTTGGGGCTGTCCTGGCTTACCTGTCGCTGCAGTTTCATTCCGTGGTTCTCGAGCCTTAGAATTTGGGCTTGGCGGAGGGAGGCGGCTTCCGGGCTGCCCAAGGTGTGTGTGGGCCCAGCTCGGCAGCGCGTGGGGACCAGGCCCACCCCCAGACACGGGGGGGCAGGGGTGGGGACAGGTGCTCTGCCTGGCCTCAGCCTGGGGGTTTTCTCTCCTGGGTTAGAATTCTTCTCAGGGGCTGGTTCTAGAGCAATAGCACAGTGGGGAGGGCGTTTGTCTTGCACGCGGCCGACCCCAGCATCCCAAAAAGAAAAAAAAAAATTAAGTTAAGAAACGATGGGAAAATAGAAAAAGCTTTAGATCGTTAAAAAACAATGAAGTGAGTTTGGTTTCTTGGTTGAAAGTGATAATTTTTTTTTTTTACTTTATTTTTGACTTCTGAATCACACCTGGCGATGCTCAGAGGTTACTTCTGGCTCTGCCCTCAGGAATTATTCCTGGCGGTCCGAGGGGTGACCCCTATGGGATGCTGGGAATCAAACCCTTGTCGGCCATGTGCAAGGCAAATGCCCCCCCCCCACCAGTGTCCTCAGTTTCCCTCCTGCTCCCCGTCTGCCTTTGCAGCAGACACTTTGCTTTTTCCTTCTCTCCCTTTGGGCTCTGTGGCTGGCCACACTGTTGCTGACCGGTATCGTGCATATCACTTCCCCTCCTTGGTGCACACCCAGTTCTTGTCCAGAATGACCACTGCCCACTGCCCTCTGGCCCCTCAAACTGGCAAACTGATATTGTGTGTGTGTCTCTGTGTGTGTGTGTGTGTGTGTGTGTGTGTGTGTAAAGCTGTTTTCTTCCAGGGGCTGGAGCAATAGCACAGTGGGGAGGGCGTTTGTCTTGCATGCGTCGACCCCGGTTCGATTCCCAGCATCCCATAGGGTCCCCCTGAGCACCGCCAGGGGTAATTCCTGAGTGCAGAGCCAGGAGTAACCCCTGTGCATCGCCGGGTGTGACCCAAAAAGCAAAAAAAAAAAAACTGTTTTCTTCCATTAGACAAATCTGTCTCTTATGTTCAATAATTTTGTTTTGTTTTGTTTTGTTTTTTTCTTTTTGGGTCAGACCCGGCGATGCACAGGGGTCACTCCTGGCTCTGCCCTCAGGAATTACCCCGGTGGTGCTCAGGGGACCATATGGGATGCTGGGAATCGAACCTAGGTCGGTCGCATGCAAGGCAAACGCCCTACCCGCTATGCTATCACTCCGGCCCCAATTTTGTTTTGTTTTATATGTGGGGCTTTGGGGTCACACCCAGCGATACTCGGGGCTCACCCCTGGCTCTGATCTCGGGGATCACTCCTGGCAGGGCTCGTGGGACCATGTGTGCTTACCTGGGATCCACCTGGATCAGCTACTCGCAAGGCAAGTGCCTGTCCGCTGTACTCTCTCTCCAGCCCCTACTAGACCTTGTCCGTTCATCTGGACTTACAATCTCTTTTGATGCCTGGCATAATGTTTTATTGATTTTTAGTGTTAAAAAAAAGTTCTGAGCCACACCCAGCAGTGCTAGGGGTCACTTCGGCCTCAGCAGTTTCCTGGGGTGCCAGCACTGTGTGTTCTCTGCCCTGGCCCTGGCAAGGTAAGTGGCCTCTGCAAGGAGACTTGCCGTTAATTTACAGCGAACTTGGAGAGTAAGTTAAATTACTTGCACTGTCGCACTGTCATCCCGTTGTTCATCGATTTGCTCAAGCGGGCACCAGTAACGTCTCCATTATGAGACTTGTTGTGACTGTTTTTGGCATATCCAATACACCACGGGGAGCTTGCCAGGCTCTGCTGTGTGGGTGGGAGACTCTCGGTAGCTTGCCGGGCTCTCCAAGGGGGTGGAGGAATCGAACCCGGGTCGTCCGTTGTCAAGGCAAACGCTCTCCCGCTGTGCTAATTGACTTGAATAAAACTAAGTGGACTGTGGTAACATGAGCTATATAAGTCGAGCTTTTCTCAAACTTGCTCCAAAACAGACAATTTAGTATGTTTGAAGTGAAACTTAGTCTCTGGAAATTTGAAATCAAGATTGGGGGGTTATTTGTGCTGGGGGGGGGGGGTGCTGGAGTGATAGCACAGCGGGGAGGGCGTTTGCCTTCACACAGCTAAGCCGGGTTCGATTCCCAGTATCCTATAGGGTCCCCGGAGCACCGCCAGGAGTAATTCCTGAGCTCAGAGCCAGGAGTAACCCCTGAGCACTGCTGGGTGTGACCCAAAAGCCAAAAAAAAAACAAAGTACTGCCAGAGCAACTCCTGAGCGATTCCCAATCACGGAGCTGACCTGGGCATGCGCCTGAGCTCTGTCGAAGAAGGTGACTCTGCAGCACCAACAGCAACAAAATGAACCACAGATATGTGCAGTGTGACACGTATTCGACACAGCCCCTGAGCACTGCCAGGTGTGACCCCAAAAAGCAGAAAACCAAACAGAGGCCAGGAGGACTAGGCCTGGGGCTGAAGCGACAACACAGCGGGGAGGGGCGTTTGCCTTGAACACAGCCGACCTGGGTTTGATTCCCAGCATCCCATAGGGTCCCCTGAGCACCGCCAGGAGTAATTCCTGAGTGCGGAGCCAGGAGTCACCCCTGTGCATCACCGGGTGTGACCCAAAAAGCAAAAAACCAAAGAGAGGCCAGGAGACGGGGCCTGAGAAGGAAGCTTGCCACAGTGGGGGGAGGGTTGTCAGGGAGAGAAGGGGCCGCTCTGACAGGGACAGGGGCAGTGCTCACTCTGGAGGACCTGGGTGCTCTAAGGAAGTGAAGTGATGCACGACACCCTCCAGCGACAGTACGGGCCTCAGGGCCCAGAGGGAGAGAGGGAGAAGGAAAGTGCCTGCTGCAGGGGGGACCGGACAGTGGTGAGGAACAGGCTCTCCGGCACGGCAGGACTGGAACTCAGTTCTGAGCCACGCTGTGACCTTGTGTCACACCGTGATTCAGTACTTCCTTTTTAAGTTTCTTTTTTCTTTCTTTTTTTTTTATTAGTTTATTTTTAATTAGAGAGTCATCGTGAGGGTACAGTTACAGATCCATACATCTTTGTGCTCATGCTTCCCCCATACAAAGTTCAATAACCCATCCCTTCACCAGTGCCCATTCTCCACCACCCGTAATTAAGTTTCTTTTTTCAATAAATTTTTTCATTTTGCATGGGTAAGGGGCTTTGCACAGAGGCAAGCTGAGCTCTCAGGGGGCTCCTACTAAGAAAGGTGCTACAGCTGGATGTATAAAATGTCCTGCTGGACCCCCAGTGCCACCTGATCGAAAAGCTGCTCCAGCCTCACCGTCCCAAGAAAAGTACCGAACGCCCTGAACAGACGCCAGGACCTCTTAGCACCTGTACTGCAGACCATAGTGCATGAAAGGGAAAGGAGAGAGAGAGAGCAAGAAGGGAAGTGCCCCCCGTAGAGGGAGGCTGGGGTGGGGGTGGGGTATGGGGGGTGGTGGTGGGGAGACGGGGGACATTGGTGGTGGGAGGGCTGCACTGGTGGGGGGATGGGTGCTGGATCGTTGATCGTTGTATGACTGAGACCCAATTATGAACAGCTGTGTAATGGTCTGTCTCGTGGACATGCTTTTTTTTTTCTTTTTGGGTCACACCTGGGGATGCTCAGGGGTTCCTCCTGGCTCTGCTCATGAAACTATGCAGAAACATACTAAGTTTTTAGACATTTTGCACCTAGCTATTTCTGTTCTATTTTTTTTTTTTTTGTGTGTGAGTGTACTGGGCGTAAATCCAGATTCTCACAAATTCAAGGTCTCGGTAATTAGCCTTATCCCTCGCCCTCAGCACCGAGTTCTTGGATGTGGGTTTTTTGACTTAAAAAAAAAAACAAACAAAAACCTTTTTTCATGTTGACGGGGGCCGGAAAGAGAGTGCAGTGGGCAGGGCTCCCCTCTCAGGAATCAGATCGTATGGGATGACGGGACGGACCCCGCGGCTGTGTGCACGGCGAGCTCCCTCCCCCCTGTACTATCGCTGCGCCCCAAATGGGCCACAGGGCAGGGCTTCAGGGCATGTCTAGCACGTCCCCCACCGGGGTCTGAGTCCTGCACACGCCATGCCCCGGCTCACCAGGTGTGGTCCTGGAGGTCTGCAGGCACCTCTGGGGTAGACCTCGTGGTCCCGCACTGCAGGCGGAACAGCACCGCGACCCGGGTCCCTGCCTGGAACCGCGCCAAGCTTTGCCGGGAGCCCCTACTCCCACCCGCTACCGCCCCAATTACTAAACACCAAACACAGAGCCGTTTTTTTCCTTGTTGGGTCACACCCGGAGATGCTCAGGGGTTGCTCCTGGCTCCTGGCAGTGATTAGGGGACCAGATGGGATGCCAGGGATCGAACCCGGGTCGGCGGCGTGCAAAGCAAGCTTTGCTATTTGCTGTGCTATCGCTCCGGCCCCTCACAAAGCCTTTGCTTCCCATCAAGTATCCTCTGCTTTGCTTGCGCCACTTTCCCCGCAGCGTTCGTACCTTGGGGGTTTGTGGGCACCGGGGCTGACTCCGGAGCTTCCAGGTTTGTCTTTCCCGCGCTTTGACGCAGGCCTGGACGTGCGTTTGGAGGGGACGCGTGTGCCATCTGGTGGACGATGTGTGAAGTACGGCACTGTCCCCGGGGCTCGGGAGGCCCAAACTTCCACGTGCGCGTATAACCCCGCATATATTCCGTGTCCCTTCCCTTGTCACTGTCGTTGTGAAGACAAGGTTCTGTCGTTGGTTTGTGGGACAGGGCCGGTGTCTAACCAATGCCTGCAAGGCAGGTGCTCTGCCCCTAGGGACACATGTAAAAAGCGGTATCAGGGCACGCAGCCAACCCGGATTCCATCCGCCGCATCTCACAGGGTCCCTAGAGCACCGCCAGGAGTAAATTCCTGAGCATCGCTGGGTGTCTCCCCCCACCAAAAAAAAAAAAAATTCCCTCCCCGCTTCACTCTTTGGCCTTCATCCTTCCTTCCTTCCTTCCTTCCTTCCTTCCTTCCTTCCTTCCTTCCTTCCTTCCTTCCTTCCTTCCTTCCTTCCTTCCTTCCTTCCTTCCTTCCTTCCTTCCTTCCTTTCTCTCTTTCTTTCCTTCTTTCTTCTCTCTTCTTTCCGCCTTTCTTCTCTCCTTTCCTCCATAGAAGCGGTTGCATTTCTATGAATGAAGGGAGGGGCCGGCATTCCAGAACCTTCTACAGTTGGACAGACTCTTTTCCCTCTAACCAAAAGAGCTTTCTGGAAAGGGAAAAAAACAACTTTGGTGGGTTGAGGACCCAGTACAATGGGGAGGCCACTGGCTCTGTGTGCAGCCAACTGGTCTCGAGCCTCAGCATCCTCCGACACAGACACGGGAGTCTCTGGTCATCGGGGTGGCTCAGTCTCGTTCTCTGGACCCACAAGCACTGCTGGAACCAGCCCTTCCTGCACCCCATGCTCCCTCACAGCTGCGTGTGACGCTCCTGTACCCCTTGCAAAATAAGTGACTTAACTTCTGGGGGGAAAGACTGGAGGACTGATAGAACGGGGGGGGGCATGATGGGAACTAGCGAATATTTTGTTTGTTGGTTTACTTGGGGGGGCCACACCCCACAGGGCTCAGGGGTTCCTCCTGGCTCTGCACTCAGGAATCACTCCTGGCGGTGCTCAGGGAACCTTATGGAGTGTCATGGATCAAACCCAGGTCGTCCGCTTGCAAGGCAAAAGGCCTATCTGCTGTACTACTTATTGCTCAAATATTTTAACATTCACTAACTAAATAGGTATAGCGGAGTATGGTGGTACACTTCCTTTTATTTATTTATTTATTTATTTATTTGCTTTTTGGGTCATACCTGGGATGCTCAGGGGTTATTCCTGGCTCTGGACTCAGGAATTACTCCTGGCCCTACTCGGGGGACCATATGGGATGTTGGGAATCAAACCCAGTTCTGCTGCTTGCAAGGCAAATGCCCTACCCACTGTGCTATCACTCCAGTCCCTCTAAGGAAATTTTGTTCAATACAAACTACCTTGTTTCAGGGCCAGAGTGATAATACATTGAGTAGGGAGCTTGCCCTGCATGTGACCAATTCAGGTTCAACCCCCCAGCATCCCATCAGGACCCCTGAACACTGCCAGGAGTAATTCCTGTGTGCAGAGCCAGTAGTAACCCCTGCACATTGCCAGGTGTGACCCCCAAAATTTACATATACCAAAAAAAAAAAACACCTTGTTTTGTTTTGTTTTTGAGGACATCAGATAATATGGGGACTAATGAATGCCTTCTGTGCACCTCAATCTTAGTTTGAATCTTGGCACGGCACATGATACCCCAAGCATCACCAGGGGTCACTCCTGAACACAGAGACAGGAAGAGCCCCCTGGGACTCCCGGGATGTGGCCCGAACCTGCCCCCATGCCGCCTCTCTCTCTCTCTCTCTCTTTTATTTATTTTTTTTTCTGTTTTTTTTTTTTTTTGCTTTTTGGGTCACACCCGAGGATGCTCAGGGGTTACTCCTGACTCTGCACACAGGAATTACTCCTGGAAGTGCTCGGGGGACCATATGGGGTGCTGGGAATCGAACCTGAGTCAGCCACGTGCAAGGCAAATGCCCTGCCCGCTGTGCTATCGCTCCAGCTTTTATTTTTGAACGGAATGGGTCACTCCTGGCAGTGCTCAGGGACCACCAAAGCCAATCTATGCTTGGATCGATGCAAGATCTTTCAAATGGCGATGATGAACATTCGCTGACAAGCTGGGCAAACGGGCATCCTTCTGGGCGTGTAACTGCAAGGCCGCTTCTCAGGGGAAACCAGAAATCACCCTAATGACGCTCCTCCTTCAAGGTCCAAGCTCAGACGGAGCAAGTGTGCAGTTCATGACCACGCTGTCAACCCAGACGGGTCCAGTGGCCCTGTAGGAACGGGGGGGCTAGAAGGGGCAGGGGCCGGGGTCGTCTGATCCATGAGGGTCTCCAGCCGGACGCTATCCTGCAGCGCCTGTGCCCTAGGGTTCGAGTACTTAGCCGGGGAGTCTTCCTGCCCAAGTTCCCTTTGGATTCTGGGTTTCCTCTATCCTCTGGCCGGCATTGTTTTCTCTAGGTTATCAGACTGTCCTTTGCTGTCCTTTGTTCTGAACGACCAAATTCAATGGATGCTGATAATGTATTTTCAGTCTTTGTTCTGCTTCTCTCTCTCTTTCTCTTTTATTTTTGGGTCACACCCAGCAATGCACAGGGGTTCCTCCTGGCTTTGCACTCAATGGCAGTGCTCAGGGGCCCCTATGGGATGCTGGGGATCGAACCCGGGTCTGCCGCGTGCAAGGCAAATGCCCTCCCCGCTGTGCTATCGCTCCAGCCCCTGGACCATCTCTCTTGCCTCTCATTGTTTGATTCTTATGAAATTTTACCTGAGTGACTGAGAATCATTTACTTTAATATTAACGATGAATAGCATTTTTCTCTTTATTTCAGAATTATTTTAAATATGTATATGTAACTATTTTCGTTTGTGGTTTGGTTTGGGGGCCACACCTGGTGGTGCTCAGGGCTTACTCCTGGGTCTGCGTTCAGGGGTCACTTCTGGTGGGGCTCGGGGACTCTATAGGATGTAGTGTCAGGGATCGAACCCAGGTCGGCTACATGTACGGCAAGTGCCCTACCACTGAGCTATCGCTCTGGCCTCCGTATATGTAACTTTTATATATGTATAAGGTTATCACATATACATATATGTAACTACATGTATTTATAGTTATATATTCAAACTATTGAGTGTACTTATTCTCAGTTTATCTCCCTGCCTTGACAAGGCATTTGAGATTTTAATTAGTTTTATTTTTCAGTGAAGCAAGATAGTTTATATTGAGTGAAAGTTACTTAGAATGTGGAGGGAGAGAAAGAGAGAAAAATACCTGTTCAAGAGAGAACACAGAGGCGGGGTGGGGTGGAGGGGACGGGGTGGGGGTGGTGGGAGGGATGCTGGGACCATTGATGGTGAAAAATGGCACCGGTGGAGGGATGGGTACTAGATCATTGTATGACTGAAATGCAAGCACAAAACTCTGTAAGCCTGTAACTACCTCACGGTAATTCACTAATAAAAAATAAAAGAGAGAGAGAGAGAGAGAGAGAGAGAGAGAGAGAGAGAGAGAGAGAGAGAGAGAGAGAGAGGCTGGAGCGATAGCATAGCGGGTGTAGGGCGTTTGCCTTGCACATGGCCGACCCGGGTTCGAATCCCAGCATCCCATATGGTCCCCTGAGCACCGCCAGGAGTGATTCCTGAGTGCAGAGCCAGGAGTAACCCCTGTTCATTGCTAGGTGTGACCCAAAAAGCAAGAGAGAGAGAGAGAGAGAGAGAGAACAGCATTCCCCAGAGTGGAAAAAGCTGCAAGCAA